>NW_004443987.1:14740245-14757999 GCF_000243295.1 Trichechus manatus latirostris
AGTCATGTGGTGTTTTATTTTGGATGCCTACTGGAAGCACCCTGTCCTGTTTTTGTAAATGTTTTGAGATTGTCTGCTGTCTTCGGGTCATTCAGTAGTTACTTTTCTCATTTATTGATTGTAGATTTGTTTGTTTTGTACTTTTTTTTTTTTTATTTGTCTATATCTGAGCAGGCGGGCTGTGTGTTCTTTGTTGTTTGCTCATCTGTGGGCACGATATTTTTGCCTCCTTCTCCAATTGGCATGGTCAGTCACTCAGATATGGTACAGCAGGGCAGGTCTAGCTGAAGACGAGTTACTGGGACAGGTTGTTTGTAGCACTTACTAAACCCACCAGGGCAGGTCAGTAATCAGTGGAGGGCAGGTTCCAGTAGGCCGTGCCTGTGCTGCTTGGTGGTGTAATGTTAAGCTCACGGTGCAGGTCAGCAGGATGTAGGGGGAAGATTGTTATGTGTGGAGCTAAGATGGACATGGGAGAGAGGAGAGAGGAGCAGGAGCCCAAAACATACAAACAAACAAAAAAGAGTGCTAAGGGAGCTTGCTGTTGGAGTGGAGAGATGAGAGACTATGAAATGGAGAAAAACAAAAAGGGGAAGAAGAAAGAAAAGGAGAAAAAAAAGAAAAGAATGAATAAATAAAAACCAGAAAGGAAAAAGAACAGCAAAGCTCTCAGGGATCTCACTCTTGCAGCTATGAGGTGTGGGGAAGTTGTTCTTAGGTGTTGTAGTACAGCCTGGCTAGAAGGCATAGAGGTATTCAGCACCAGGTATTCAGGGAACAGAAAGAGAAGGAAGGTATAGAGAGAAGAGAAACTGAGTTATGAAGAAAGACAAAAAGGAAAAAAGTGAAAAGAAAACAAAACAAATTGAAAAAAAAAGAACAAGAAAACCCCCCCAGAAAACAGAAAAAAAAAAAACATGAAAAAAGAAATGTCCTGAGGGATCCGTCTGTGTGTCTGCACAAGTCAAAGGTGTAGGTTCCAAGAAGCGCAGCACCGCCCAGCCAGAACGGGCTCCCAACTCAGGAAAAGGAAAACAAACAAACAATTCAAAGCAAACAAATAATAGCCCCGGGATCCCACCAGCGTGGAAGCCCTGACCAGGAAGCAGTTCCACACTGGAACGGAGCTCCTCAGCCCCTCAGGAAGAAGCAAAGATGGTGCACGGAGCCAGGTATTTGAGCGAAAGGAGGGGGAGGTGGTGAGAGGTAAGGAAGAAATCAAAAGAAGCAGAAAAAAAGCAACAACAAATGGCACTCAGAGAACAAGCCAGTGCGGGTGGGTGGAATCCAAGTGGCTGGTGCTTTCTGGACAAGAGACTGTGGCCGCGGGAAGTAGAGGAGGCAAAGTGGGGGTGAAGAATGGTGGGGGGTGGGGAAGCATATATCACAAATTACTGGAGCTCCACAGCCCCTCAGGAAGA
This sequence comes from Trichechus manatus latirostris, assembly GCF_000243295.1. Classification (NCBI taxonomy): domain Eukaryota; kingdom Metazoa; phylum Chordata; class Mammalia; order Sirenia; family Trichechidae; genus Trichechus; species Trichechus manatus. Next base: position 14,741,667 of record NW_004443987.1, read on the forward strand.
AGCAAAGATGGCACATGGAGCCAGGTATTTGAGTGAAAGTAGGGGGAGGTGGCGAGAGGTAAGGAAGAAATCAAAAGAAGCAGAAAAAAGCAACAACAAATGGCACTCAGAGAGCAAACCAGTGTGGGCGGGTGGAATCCAAGTTGCCGGTGCTTCCTGGACAAGAGACTGTGGCTGCGGGAAGCAGAGGAGGCTGAGTGGTGGTGAAGAAGAGCAGGTGGTGGGAAAGTGCATATCAAAAATTACCAGTTGTTCTGTCTCCCGCTGGAAGCTCCGTGAAGCTGCTTTCTCATACCCCCTATTTGCTGGTCTCTGATAGGAGTCCAAGATGGTGGATCTGCACTGCGTTAGCTGATAGGGGACCTCTGCATGAATCTCTCCTCGCTCTCTATTCTCTGTCAGTTTTCTCACTCCATTGGTGCTTGGCTGAATTCTTTATCTCTTCATTTGATGTTTTAGGGTTTCAGGATTGCTGTTTTATCTGTTACGCTTAGTTTTACAGATCTTTGCTGTGAAGGGATGGCATGGTGCTTCTGCCTAGAGCACCATTTTGCCGGAAGTCAGTTGTTTAATTTCTTGACTGTTGCTTCCATGTGCATAGATTACGGATCCAAGTAAAATGAAATCCTTGACAACTTCAATCTTTTCTCCGTTTATCATGATGTTTCCTATGGGTCCAGTTGTGAGAATTTTTGTCTTCTTTGTTGAGGTGCAATCCATACTGAAGGCTGTAGTTCTTGATCTTCATTAGTAAGTGCTTCAAGTCCTCTTCTCTTACAGCAAGCAAGGTTGTGTCATCTGCATATCACAGGTTGTTAATGAGTCTCCCACCAGTCCTGATGTCATGTTCTTCTTCATATAATCCAGCTCTTCGGATTATTTACTCCATGTACAGATTGTATCAGTACGGTGAAAGGATACAACTCTGACATAAACCTTTCCTGATTTTAAACCACGCAGAATCACCTTGTTCTGTTCAAACAACTGCCTCTTGGTCTATATACAGTTTCCTCATAAGCACAATTAAGTGTTCTGGAATTCCCATTCTTTGCAATATTATCCATAATTTGTTATGATCCACACAGTCAAATGCCTTCGCATAGTCAATAAAACACAGGTAAACATCTTTCTGGTATTCTCTGCTTTCAGCCAAGATCCGTCTGACATCAGCAATGATATCCCTGATTCTAAGTCTTCTTCTGAATTCAGCTTCAATTACTGGCACTTCCCTGTTGATGCACTACTGCAACCTTTTTGAATTTTCTTCAGCAATATTTTACTTTTGTGTGATATCAACAATATTGTTCAATAATTTCTGCATTCTATCGGATCACCTTTCTTTGGAAGGGGCACAAAGATGAATCTCTTCCAGTTGATTGGCCAGGTAGCTGTCCTCCAGATTTCTTGGCATAGACAAGTGAGCACCTCCAGCGCTGTACCTGTTTGTTGAAACTTCTCAATTAGTATTCTATCAATTCCTGGAGGCTTTGCTTTAACTAATGCTTTCAGTGTGGCTGGATCCTCTTCCTTCAGTACCATCAGTTCTTGATCATATGCTACCTCCTGAAATGATTGAAGGTAGACCAATTCTTTTTGGTTCAGTAGCTCTGTGTATTCCCTCCATATTCTTTGGATGCTTCCTGTGTCATTCAGTGTTTTACCCATTGAATCTTTCAATATTTCAAATTTAGGGTTGAATTTTTTCTTCAGTTCTTTCAGCTTCAGAAATGCGGAGCATGTTCTTACCTTTTGGTTTTCTGACTCCAAGTCTTTGCACATGTCATTAGAATACTTTACTTTGTCTTCTCTAGCCGCCCGTTGAAATCTTCTGTTCATCTCTTTTATTTCATTATTTCTTCCTTTCACTTTATCTACTCTAAGTTCAAGAGCAACTTGCAGAGTCTTCTGACATCCATTTTGATCTTTTCTTTCTTTCCTGTCTTTTTAATTACCTTTTGATTTCTTCATGTATGATGTCCTTGGTGTCATCCTACAACTCTTTCGTTATTAGTGTTCAATGCTTCAAATCTATTCTTGAGATGGTCTCCAAATTCAGGTGGGATATACTCAAGTTCACATTTTTGTTCTTGTGGACTTGTTTTAATTTTCTTCAGCTTCAACTTATGAATAATTGATGGTCTGTTCCACAGTTGGCCCCTGGCCTTGTTCTGCCTGATGATAGTGAGCTTTTCCATAATCTCTTTCCACTGATGTAGTCGATATAATTCCTGTGTTTCCCACCTGGTGAGGTATACATGGATAGTCACCATCCATGTTGTTGTAAAAAGGTATTTGCAGTACACATAAACCCATTGCCATCGAGTCAATTCTGATTCATAGTGGCCCTATAGGACAGAGTAGAACTGCCCCCATAGGGTTTCCAAGGAGCGGGTAGTGGATTTGAGCTGCTGACCTTTTGGTTAGCAGCCCACCTCTTAACCATTGCACCACCAGGGCTCCGCAGTACACATAGGAGACCAAAAATTCTCCCAAGTGGCCTGATGTGCAAATCTTCCCAAATAGATTGGATGTAAACAAGTCCCATTGGATTCTTAGTCTTGGAAAATCTGAAGAGGCAGAATATACCAATTCCTCTCCAAGCAAGTTAAACACTAAACCTTGAAAGGGATGGAATCCTCAGTGTTCATATGGCTATGAGATGGTACTTGGTGCTATTTTAGTATTTTTAGAATACACTCACATCATTATCTCTAATCTAAGAAATCGGAGCATGCTTCTTCCTTGGAAATTTATAGATTAATTAAAGTAAGCTGTCAGTTTAACATACATCCATTTTTTGGAATGTGATAAATGAAAGCCATAGACTAGTTGTTTAACCATGGGCAAGAAATTAACTGCTCTGTGCTTCATTCCCTTTATCTCTAAAATGAGACTAATAATAGCACCTAAATTATGGGTTGTAGTGAACATTTGAATGTTTATATATTTTATGTGAGTTTTATTTTAAACAAAGCCTTACATAGCACTTACTATTCCTAAAAGTTATTCAAAGCACTTTACAAATGTTAACTCATTTAATATACATAACAATCTCATGAGGTTTGTACTATTATTATCCCCATTTTACAAATGAGGAAAATGAGGCACAGCCAGGAAAAGTGGCTTGTCCAAGGTCACAAAGCTATCAAGTAACACTTAGAATAGCACCTGACATACTCCAGGTTCTCAATAGATATTAGTAATTATTATTATTTTAATGAAATCTGGTTATGCTTTCTATGCCTTTCTATAATACTTAATTTGTATGAAAAATATTAGTACTATTATGAACTAGTGCAGATAAACATATTTGATGTCTTTCAATCCCTTTCAATAATTATCCTTGTTGATCCTCAAATTTTCACATCTTTGACCAGTGAAAATTACTTCAAATTGACTTTTAAATTCTTTTTATACAATCCCAGTAGCCTTTAATAGCTTTCTATTCATGACAATACAGAAAGTCCCCAGGTTACAAACGGCTGACTTACGGGCAACTCATACTTAAGAAAGGACTGCCATAAAGCCTATTATATTAAAAATTTGACTTAAATACTACAATGGTTCATAATAACGAACCCACGCACTACTTTGTGATGCTCATGAAAATATTACATGGTTTGGAAGTGTTTCGTAAGTGTTTTATATGCATAGAAAGGTAAAATATATACTAAGACAAACATTTGACTGACACTAAGTAAGAACTGTACATACCTTTACCAACTTAGCTAGAAATTTGACTTAATGACTTTAGACTTAGGAACAAATCTTGACAGTAACCCAGGGACTGCATGTACAAAAAAGAACTCCTAATTGGTCACTTTTGGAAGTTGCTAAGTAATAAACTCATTATTTTGAGAACTGATGACTAAAGAAAAACATTCATCCTGCCTTTATTTTATGGACTGAACTTCCAGATAACTAAACACTTGATAAGAGAATGTTTCTCATTATTCTCTGTCTAGAAGTATTTCACATTATTAATGAAGGGATGAAATAATTCTAAACTTGAATATCAATATTTTGTAAGATGTAATGAATTAATGTAGCTACACAATAATCATCGATGGCTATGGCTGCTATTATCATATAAAGACAAGCAAGTGTTATGTGCCTCCTGATGGACATGTGCAACTCCACCTATGACATATTGTTGCCTAAATATTTGAGCCTGAATCTGTTCAAGCCTATAGAGTAATGCTGTCTAAAAGAATTTTCTTTCATTATGGAAGTATTCTATAATCTGTACCATCCAATATAATAGCTGCTAGACACATATGGCCATTGAGCACTCGAAATGTCACTAACGCAACTGATGAACTGAACCTTCAATTTTATTTGATTTTAATAATTTAAACTTAAGTAGCCACATGTGACTAGTGGCTATTGGATTGGACAACACAGCTTGAGATCTAATGACCAATTTACAGAAAATCTAGAGGACAGAGAGACATGCTCAAAGACACCACAGGAATGCAATCAGGAAAACCAAGGTTGTAGAAATTTTTATAGGACTAATGGTGTAGTTATTTTAACAAATAAACTGCAAAGGGGGAAGATTGCAAAGAGATGGAGAGAGAATCTATGAATTAAAAATGAATTAATAAATATATCAGTCAATCTAATATATGGAGCTTATTTGAATTCTGATTCAAACAAATAAACTGCAAAAAAACCAATTATGAGACAATTCATAAAAAATTGAACACTGACCGGAAGAGGCTGTACAGGCCTGGCTCACTATTATTTACTCCCCATTGCTAATTGCCACATTATCTCATGATGTGGTTTCTCCAGTCTCCACAAAAGGTTTAAGATTCACCGATGTTCCTCCTTGGAGGGTGGAAAACAAGTGATAATGATCTAAGGATAACAACCAAACAAAACACCCATCTTGTGACAAGAAAAAAACAGGATGTCGCCAGATAATCCCCATGGATGTCACCAGATAACCCCCAAGAATACCAGTAGAAGATTAACTCATCTAAGACATCACCACCTTAGGGGGAAACTAACACAAACTTCTAAGATACATAATCCTGTCCCTATAAAAGCCTTCAGCCGACCTCCAGTGGGGGAGACGGATTTTTTGGAGGAATCTATTCCCCTCTGTCTCCTATATATCGATATATAATAAACCTCTTGCTGCTCACCTCACTTCTGTTTCAGAACTGGGTATTGCGGCAGGCAGCCCCAATCCGCGTTATTGCGGTAACATGACTAACATCTGATTGTAGTGAATAAATATTATTATTTGTTAGGTGTACCATATTTTTATGCAAATAATGCACGCCTTCTGCATTTGTTTACCAGGCGTGCCCTCCCCACCGCAAGGCACCCTCACAAGTGCCACCATGCCAATCCTCTTCCAAATGTTGATGTAAAAAAAATTACCTCATGGGGGGAGGGCTCCACCAGCAAACAAGCACAGAAGGCATGCTTTATTTGTATAAAAATACAGTAATAATAGTATAGTGTTTATGGGTTATTTTTTTCCTTTTAAACAGGATCCATGTCTTTTAGAAACACATACTAAAATATTTATGAATAAAGTAGCATAATATCTGGGATTTGCTTCAAAATTCGTCAGTAGGGGCTGGGGAGAGGAATGGATGGCGGTTTAGAGGAACCAGATCACCCATTCAAAAGAAGAAACTTAATCTGTTGCCGTCGTCTTGTCCATTCAAACTCATAGCGACCCTATGGGACTGAGTAGAACTGCCCCGTAGGGTTTCCAGGGAGTGGCTGGTGGATTAAAACTGCCAACCTTTTGGGTAGCAGCTTGAGCTCTTAACCACTATGCCACCAAGGATCCAAAATCAGCCATTAGTTGATAATTATTGAAGCTGCATGATGAGTACACAGGAACTCACTACTTTTGTATATTTGATGTTTTCCAAATGAAAAGTTTTTGTTTTTATTTGATGGCTCAAACAGCTTGAGATCCACCACATTTCTCTATCATGTTGATGAGGTTTCTGCACATTTTCATGCCTAGTATAGCTGTCAGGTAAAACGGAAGCCAACGGCAGACAATCTAGTTAAAGGTGATTTGCAGACCAAAAATACATAAATAAATAAATAGGTGTCTTATTAATTATATTAGAGATTTCTCCAGATGAAAACTTTCAAATGGTTTAAGAAAAGTAGAACTGTAATTAAATTGTAATAATTTTGATATATGCCAGAGACAGCATTTTGAAAAAGGAAAATTTGAAAGGTTGAACTATTTTGGCCAAATGCCGTGGTTTGATTTATTGCTATTTTTTAATTGTCAGAAATGTTCTAGTCATTGTAAACAAAACAAAACTTTTGTGTTTTTGCATTTTCTGATTTTCATGTAAAAATGATTTAACATTATTTTCTGGGACCAAGAGTCTTTGGTTTCCAATTTGCTAATACTGCTTGCATCTTTTGCACTAAAATAATGTTTCCTTTTTAACTACATGCAATTAAAAATGTCACACTGTTGTTGATATGTAACTAATCTGCCTGTGATCTTTCAAGAAAAATAATAAAAAGAAAAATTTAAAATTATTAAACTAACTTACATTTAATGAGTACTTACTAACTGTCATGGATTAAATTCTATCCCCCCAAAATATCTGTCATCTTGGCTGGCTCATGATTCCCTGTATTGTATAATTGTGTACCATTTTGTAATCTGATGTTATTTCCTTATGTGTTATAAAGTTAAGCACTATGATCTAACAAGACGGATTAGTAGCAGTTATACTGACGAGGTATAGAAGTTTGGATAGTGTCTTAATCCAATCTCTTTTGAGATAGAAAAGAGAGAAGCTAACAGAGACACATGGGAACCTCATACCACCAAGAAAGCAGTGCCAGGAGCAGAGCGTGTCCTTTGGACCTTAGGTTCCTGTGCTGAGATGCTCCCAGACCAAGGGAAGACTGATGCATCACAAGGACCTTCTTCCAGAGCAGACAGAGGGAGAAAGTCTTCTGGAGCTGATGCCCTCAATTTGGACTTGTAGCCTACTCGACTGTGAGAAAATAAATTTCTCTTTATTAAAGCCATCCACTTGTGGTATTTCTGTTATAGCAGCACTAGATGACTAAGACACTAACATTCTGCTAGACAATTTAAATGTATTATCTCATTAATTATCCAAAGGCCCCTGAGGTAGGTAGCATTGTTTATTATACACTAGTACAGATTAGAGGGAGCCTGGGTGTCTCAATGGTTAAGTGCTTGGCTGCTAACTGAAAGGTCGGTGGTACGAACTCACCAGCCATTCCACAGCACGAAAATGTGGCAGTCTGCTTCCATAAAGATTACAGCCTTGGAAACCCCATGCCCCAGTTCTACTGTCCTATAGGATAGCTATGAGTCGGAATTGACTTCAAGGCAATGGCTGCATTTTTTTTTTAATCACAAATTGGAAAACTGAGCTCAGAGACATTAAGTAATTTATAAGAAGTCACACTGTTAGTGAGTGATAATGCCTGAGAATACAGTGATGTAAATTAGGAAAACCTTAGTGCTTTTGTTGTTGTTATTGCTATTATTTTATTTTGTTTGTTTTGTTTTGCTTTGTTTTTGTGAGCTTAGCATAGAATGTCAGTTGCTGATAAGAGTTGCTGACAATTATATTTGAGGTATGTTAGAAACACTTCTGACAATATGCCCAGAGATCCAGATAAAATGTAGATTGTTAATCAGTTTTGGAAGCAGCATAATGAAAAAACATGGCCTTTGAATCAGGCAAGCCAGGTTTGATATGTATCTCTATCATTTATAGTATGTGTGAAAATAGGAAGTTCTATTATAGCTAAATTTTCTTAGCTTAGATTTCCTTATCTGAGAAATGAAAATAATAATGACTATTTATATGGTTTTATAATTAGAGGTTATGAATTTAATGTCTTTAGGCCAGTGCCTTATATATACTTGTTGTTAGCTGTCAAGTCGACTATGACTCGTGGTGACCACATGCACAACAGAAAAAATAATGCTTGCTCCTGCGCCGTTCTCATGATAGCCATCATGCTAGAGTCCATTACTGCCTTCCAACCTAGGCAGCTTATCTGCCACCACTATATAGGACGATATTCTGTTGTGATACACAAGTTTTCATTGGAAAATTTTCAAAGGAGATCAAGAGGACTTTCCTCCTAGTCTGTATTTGTCTGGAAGCTCTGTTGAAACATATACACCATGGGTGACATTACTGGTGTTTGAAATACTGGTAGCATAGCTCCCAGCATCATGTTGTTGTTGGTGTTAGGTGCCATTGAGTCGGTTCCCACTCATAGCAACCATAAAAACAAGAGATGGAAACCATGCCCAGTCCTGCACCAACCTCAAAATCGTTATTATGCTTGAGCCCATTGTTGTAGCCACTGTGTGAATCCATCTCATTGAGGGCTTCCACTTTTATAGTGATCCTTTACTTTATTAAGCATGATGTCCTTCTCCAGGGATTGATCCCTTCTGAAAACATGTCCAAAGTATATGAGACAAAGTCTCACCATCCTTGCTTCTAATGTGCATTATGGCTATACTTCTTTCAAGACAGATATGTTCCTTCTGCTGGCAGTCAAAGGTAATATTAAATATTCTTCGCCAACCCGTAATTCTTTTTTTTATAACTGTTTCATTTTTTTTTTTAGGGTTTTTGTTTATTGTTGTAGTTTAAATGAAGTTTATATTTCAAGTTAGTCTCCCATACAAAAATTTATACATACATTGTTATGTGACCCTAATTGCTCTCCCTATACTGTGACAGCACATTCCTCCTTTCCACCTCTAATTCCCCATATCCATTCAGCCAGCTCCTAACCCTCTCTGACTTCCCATCTCACCTCCAGACAGAAGCTTCACATTTAGTCTCTTGTATCTGCTTGAGCTAAGAGGCACACTCCTCACGAGTATCACTTTACGTCCCACAGTTCAGTCCAATCCCTGTCTGAAGAGTTGGCCTCAGGAATTGTTTTAGTTCTGGGCTGATAGAGAATCTGAGGGCCATGCTTTCTAGGGTTCCTCCAGTCTCAGTCAGACCATTAAGTCTGGTTTTCTTACTAGAATTTGAGTTCTGCACCCCACCATTCTCTTGCTCCATCAGGGACTCTCTGTTGTGTTCCTGTCAGGGTGGTCATTGGTGGTAGTGGGGCACCATCTAGTTCTTCTGGTCTCAGGCTGATGAAGTCTCTGGTTTATGTGGCCCTTTCTGTCTCTTGGGCTAATACTTTCCTTGTGTCTTTGGTGTTCTTCATTCCCCTTTACTCCAGGTGGTTGGGACCAACTGATGCATCTTAGATGGCCACTTGCAAGCTTTTAAGACCCCAGATGCCACTCACCAAAATAGGATGCATAACATTTTCTTAATAAGCTTTGTTATTCCAATTGACCTAGATGTCCCCTGAAAGCATGGTCCCCAGACCCCTACCCCTGCTACTCTGTCCCTCAAAGTGTGTGAATGTATTCAGGAAACTTCTTAGCTTTGGTTTAGCCCAGTTGTGCTGACTTCCCCTGTAGTGTGTGCTGTCCTTCCCTTCACCTAAGATAATTCTTATCTACTATCTACTTAGTAAATAACCCTCTCCCTCCATCCCCATCCTCATAACCATCAAAGAATGCTTTCTTCTGTGCTTAAACCTTTTCTTGAGTTCTTCTAATCATGGTCTTATACAATATTTCTCCTTCTGTTGCTGACTAAATTCACTCAGCATAATGCCCTGCAGATTCCTCCATGTTATAAGATGTTTTACGGCTTCATTGTTGTTCTTTATCTTTGCATTGTATTCCATTGTGTGGATATACCATAATTTGTTTATCCATTTGTCTGTTGATGGGCACCTAGGTACTTTCCATCTTTTTGCTATTGTGAACAGTGCTGCAATGAACATGGAGGTGCATATACCTATTAGTGTGACAGTTCTTATTTCTGTAGGATATATTCCAAGGAGCGGTATAGCTGGATCATATGGTACTTCTATTTCTAGCTTTTTAAGGAAGCGCAAAATCAATTTCCAAAGTGGTTGTACCATTTTACATTCCCAGCAACAGTGTATAAGTATTCCAGTCTCTCCACAACATCTTCAGCATTTATTATTTTATGTTTTTTGGATTAATGCTAGCCTTGCTGTGGTAAGATGGTATATCACAGTAGTTTTGATCTACATTTTTCTAATGGTTAATGATCGTGAGCACTTCTTCATGTGTCTGTTGGCCGTCTGAGTATCTTCTTTGGCAAAGTGCCTGTTTATATCCTTTGCCCATTTTTAGCTCTTTTTTTTAACTGTTGAAGTTTAAGTGAAAGTTTACAATTCAAGTTATCTCTCATACAAAAATTTAGACATACATTGTTATGTGACCCTAATTGGTCTCCCTATACTGTGACAGCACACTCCTCCTTTCCACCCCTGATTTCCCGTGTCCATTCAACCAGCTCTTAACCCTCTCTGCCTTCTCATCTCACCTCCAGACAGAAGTTGCCCATTTAGTCTCATGTACTTAAGGTAAAAAGCACACTCTTCATGAGGATCATTTTATGTCCCACAGTCCAGTCCAATCTTTGAAGAGTTGGCCTCAGGAATTGTTTTAGTTATGGGTTGACAGAGAGTCTGGGGGCCATGCTTTCTGGGTTCCTCCAGTCTCAATCAGACCATTAAGTCTACTATTTTTAGTAGAATTTCAGTTCTGCATCCCCGCCTTTCCCCACTCCATCAGGGACTCTCCATTGTGTTCCCTGTCAGGGTGGTCATTTGTGGCAGCCGGGCACCACCCAGTTCTTCTGGTCTCAGGCTGATGAATTCTCTGGTCTATTCGGCCCTTTCTGTCTCTTGGGCTAACACTTTCCTTGTGTCTTTGGTATTCTTCATTCTTCTTTGCTCCAGGTGGTTGGGACCAATTGATGCATCTTAGATGGCTGCTTGCTAGCTTTTAAGACCTCAGACGCCATTCACCAAAGTAGAATGCAGAATATTTTCTTAATAAACTTTGTTATGTCAGTTGACCTAGATTTCCCTTGAAAGCATGGTCCCTAGACCCCTGCCCCTGCTGTTCTGTCCCTCCAAGTGTTTGATTGTATTCAGGAAACTTCTTAGCTTTGCTTTAGTCCAGTTGTGCTGACTTCCCCTGTAGTGTGTGCTATCCTTGCCTTCACCTAAGATAATTCTTGTCTATTACCTAGTTAGTGAATAACCCTCACCCTTCCTCCTCACCCTTTTAAACATCAAAGAATGTTTTCCTCTGTGTTTAAACATTTTCTTGAACTCTTATAAAAGTGGTTTTATACAAGGTTTGTCCTTCTGTGACTGACTAAATTCACTCAGCATAATGCCCTGCAGATTCCTGCATGTTATGTTTCATGACTTCATCGTTGTTCTTTATCCTTGCTTAGTATTCCATTGTGTGAATATACAATAATTTGTTTATCCATTTGTCCGTTGATGGGCACCTAGGTTGTTTCCATCATTTTGCTATAGTGAACAGTGCTGTAATGAACATTGGTGTCCCTCTATCTATTTGTGTGACAGTTCTGATTTCTCTAGGATATATTCTAAGGAGTCAGATTGCTGGATCATATGATACTTCTATTTCTAGATTTTTAAGGAAATACCAAATCAATTTCCAAAGTGGTTGTACAATTTTACATTCCCACCAACAGAGTATAAGTGATCCAGTCTCTCCACAACATATCCAGCATTTATTATTTTGTGTTCTTTGGATTAATGCTAGCCTTGTTGGGGTGAGATGATATCTCATTGTAGTTTTGATTTGCATTTCTCTAATGGCTAATGATCGTGAGCATTTCTTTAAGTGTCTGTTAGCTGCCTGAATGTCTTCTTTGGCGAAGTGCCTGTTCGTATCCTTTGCTCATTTTTTAATTGTGTTATTTATCTTTTTGTTGTTGAGGTTTGGCAACATTTTTTAAATTTTAGAGATTAGGCGCTGATCAGATTTGTCATAGCCAAAATTTTTTTCCCAGTCTGTTGGTTGTCTTTTGACTCTTTTGGTGAAGTCTTTTGATGATCATAAGTGTTTGATTTTCAGGAGCTCCCTGTTATCTAGTCTCTCCTCTGGTGCTTAAGTTTCTTATTCTGTTTATGCCACGTATTAGGGCTCCTAGCGTTGTCCCTATTTTTTACCATGGTCTTCATCATTTTCAATTTTATATTTAGGTCTTTGATGTATTTTGAGTTAGTTTTTGTGCATGGTGTGAGGTATGGGTCTTTTTTCAGTTTTTTGCAGATGGATATCCAGTTATGTCAGCATCATTTGTAAAAGAGACTGTCTTTTCCCCAATTAATGGACTTTGGGCCTTTGTCAAATATCAGCTGCTCTAGGTGGATAAATTTGTCTGGATTCTCAATTCTGTTCCATGGGGCTATGTATCTGTTGTTGTACCATTACCAGACTGTTTTGCCTACTGTGGCAGTATAATAGGTTCTAAAATCAGGCAGTGTGAGGCCTCCCACTTTGTTCTACTTCTTGAGTAATGCTTTCTTTATCCGGGGCCTCTTCCCTCTTCTATGTGAATTTGGAGATATATTTCTCCCTCTCATTAAAAAATGCCTTTGGAATTTGGATGGGGATTTCATTGTATCTGTAGACCGCTTTGGGCAGAATTGACATTTTCACAATGTTGAGTCTTCCTATCCATGAGCAAGGTATGTTTTCCATTTATGAAGGTCTCTTTTTTTTTCTTGCAGTAGTGCTTTGTAGTTTTCATTGTGTAGGTCTTTTATGTCTCTGGTTAGATTTATTCCTAAGTATTTTATCTACCTGGGGGCTATTGTAAATGATATTGATTTGGTAATTTCCTCTTCCAGTTCTCTTTGTTGGTGTAAAGGAATCCAACTGATTTTCATATGTTTATCTTGTATCCCGATACTTTGCTGAACTTTTCTATTAGTTTCAGTCATTTCCTGTGAATTCTTTGGGGTTTTCAGTGTATAAGATCGTATCATCCGCAAATAGAGATACTTTGACTACCGATTTGGATGCCCTTTGTTTCTTTTTTTAGCCTAATTGCTCTGGCTAGGACCTCCAGCACAATGTTGAATAAGAGTGATGGTTAAAGGACATCCTTTTCTGGCGAATGCTTTCAAACTCTTTCTATTTAGAATAATTTGGCTGTTATATAAATATCCTTAATTATTTTGAGGAATTTCCCTTCTATTCCTATTTTTTGAGAGTTTTTATAATGAATGGGTGTTGACTTTGTCAAATGCCTTTTCTGCATTGATTTATGAGATCATGTGGTTCTTGTCTTTTGTTTTATTAATGTGATGGATTACATTGATTGTTTTTCTAATGTTGACCCATCCCTGCATACCTGGTATGAATCCCACTTGGTGATGGTGAATTATTTTTTTGATATGTTGTTGAATTTTATTGGCTAGAATTTTGTTGAAGATTTTTCCATCTGTGTTCATGAGGGATATTGGTCTGTAATTTCCTTTTCATGTGACGTCTTTTCCTAGTTTTGGTATCAGGGTTATGCTGGCTTCATAGAATGAGTTCGGGAGTATTCCATCCTTTTCTATGCTCTGAACTACCTTTAGTAGTTGCGGTGTTAACTCTTCTCTGAAATTTTGGCAGAATTCTCCAGTGAAGCCATGAGGGTCATGGGGTTGTTAACAGATGTCATAAAACAATATATGTACTAACTGTTTAATGAGAAACTAGTTTGTTTTGTAAAACTTCATCTTAAGTACAATTAAAAAAAAAAAGAAAGAAAGAACTCAGAAGACCCATTGCATTGGGAAAATCTGCTGCAAAGGCTCTCTTTAAAGTGTTACAGAACAAAGAAGCCACCTTGAAGACTAACGTGTACCTGACCCAAGTCATGGTATTTTCAATCGTCTCATATGCATGAGAAAGCTGGATGACGAATAAGGAGGACTAAAGAAAAATTGACTTCTTTGAATTGTGGTGTTGGCAAAGAATACTGAATACACCATGGACTACCAAAAGAAAGAACAAATCTGTCTTGGAAGAAGTACAGCCAGAATGCTCCTTAGAAGCAAGAATGACGAGAATAAGTCTCACATACTTTGGATATGTTATCAAGAGGGATCAGTCTCTGGAGAAGGACATCATTCTTAGTAGCGTAGAAGGTCAATGAAAAAAAGGGAGACCCTCAATGAAATAGACTGACACAGTGGCTTCAGCAATGGGCTCAAGTGTAACAAAGACTGTGAAGATGGTGGAGGACAGGGCAGTGCTTTGTTCTGTTGTACGTAGGGTGGCTATGAGTCAGAACTGACTTGACAGCACCTAACAACAACAACAGCAACAACAACAAGCAATAGTTTAGCTTTACTAGTAAAAAATGTCTGCCTTGAGCATTATGTTTTTTTTTTTTCCAAAAAAGTTTGTGTTTTTATTATTAAACCTTGTAGTACAAACCTGAAAAGTAAACAAAAAACTGGCAATAAACAACATGAAGGTCCTTCCTCACGAGGGAGGAGGCAGACCAGTACTAATAAATTGAACGTCAAACCGTGAGCCAGAGGCAGTTTACTGTCCAAAAGAGGGACGTATACAGCAAGGCCATAAAAACCGGACAACCACGTTGGAAAACATTTGACTCTGTTCGTGTCATTGTTAAATATTCCAAAAACAGTTCAGTCTTTGCAACATCAGCATTATGCTTTTTTAAGAACTATATATGGTATCAAATTGACAACAAATAACTGGAAAAATTATTAGTAACCTTAGGGGAGAGTGTGTTTATGTTAATTGGGGGGACATATCAGAAAAGGAGTATGAGAATTGTTGCACAACTAGATGAAAGTAATCAATGTTACTGAATTGTACATATAGAAACTTGAATTGGTGAATATTTTGTTGGGTATATTCTCAACAACAACAAAATAAATAATTTTTTAATAAAAATTAGCCATTGAAATCCCCATGGAACACAGTTCCCCTCTGACACATATGGGGTCGCCATGAGTCAAAATCAACTCGATGGCAACTGGTTTGGATTTTTGTATCTCATGTTAACGTGTTAAGAAATTACTATGCATATGACATTTAGTAAGCACTCGATAAATTTTAACCATTTTTATTATTCATAACTAAAGAGTGCATTCAATCATAAAATAGCTTCTCTTGCTCTGTGCTATTTTAAGCAGGTCTTCTCTCACATAACCTTAAGGTACATGGATGTAAGTTGAGTAAAGTACTGTTTTTAGTTAAATAGAACTTTATTACACAGTTAGTTACATGGTCATTGAACTTTCTTTCTGGATTTGTTATCAAATATATCCATCGCAGTTGCTGGAAATTAATGAGGTTGAATCCATCCTCCTAGGGAAACATTACTGTTCATTTGGAAGGGTAAATAGGAACATATAAACCACAGCCTTGTCTGATCTCCCAGTTATGACTGATGACTCCTTCATTTAAGTTTTCACTGCACATTTGACAATATATGACATTTACTTATTGTCCATTCTTTTCCCTTTATCAACATACAGGAAATAGAAAAAATTTTCATGAAGGGAACGTTTACAGATAAAGGAGAACCAAGAAAGGGTGATGAAGCACCCCAAGGCTAGCAGCAGTGGGAAGCCACTATCAGCCCAGAACCGGAAGGAGCACAGAGGAGGAAAGATTACTGAAATCTGGCAGTCCAGACATGTAACTCTGGGAGAAGGTTGTTCCACAGTAGCTATGTCTGTAGGGGAATGCAGTCACTGCCAAGCCTCAGCAGGACAGGGAGGGAGTCAAAGCAATGAAAACCTTCCCCTCTCTCTCATCCACCTTCCCTCTCCTGCTGTGTCTCACTTTGATCAATCCTAAACTGAAGCCAGAAGGCAAGGGAGCCTGTTTATGGTATGCATAAAAGTCAACCTCCAGAGGAACTGGATCTGGATGGAGTGTGGATCTA
Organism: Trichechus manatus latirostris; assembly: GCF_000243295.1. NCBI lineage: Eukaryota > Metazoa > Chordata > Mammalia > Sirenia > Trichechidae > Trichechus > Trichechus manatus. The sequence goes on from NW_004443987.1 coordinate 14,757,536, forward strand.
CAGGGGCCACTGAGGATATCCAGCACTCTCTCCCTAGTAGGCTGTGAATACAGGCTCTGTGTTGTTGCCTCTGCACCCTTAGTGCTCAGCAAAGAACATTTAATGGATGTCAGTTGAACAAACGAATGAATGAACAAATGAATGTGGAGAACAAAAAACTTTTGCATTTTATAAGACCAATGCTACAGGCCCTACTGCATGGAATTAACAGGATACCATTAACCCACAAACTCCAGAAGATAAGCTAGATAACTGGGATCTTCTAAAAATCAAACACCTATGTTCTTCAAAAGACTTCAGCAAAAGAGTGAAAAGAGAACCTACAGTCTGGGAAAAATTTTTTGGACATTACAAGTCAGACAAAGATCTCTCCATAATCTACAAGAAAATCCAACACCTCTACAACAAAAAGACAAATAATCCTATTAAAAAATGGGCAAAGGAAATGAACAGACACTTCACCA
>NW_004443987.1:14759589-14780156 GCF_000243295.1 Trichechus manatus latirostris
AAAAAAAAAAAAAAAAATTCTTCCAAGACCGAGAAGGGAGCATGTTGACATGTCGTGGGGTTGTTAACCAATGTCATAAAACAATACATGTACTGACTGTTTAATGAGAAAACATTTGTTCTGTAAACCTTCACCTAAACTAAAACAACAACAAAAATTTAAAAAATAGTTTGTATTTTAATTTGAAGAAAAATGGATTATGTTCCTGTTATGAATTGAATTGTGTCTTCGCAAAATGCTTGTTGAATTCCTGGTCCTTGTACCTGTGGATGTGATCCTGCTTAGAAATAGGAGTTTTCTTTTGTTAGGTTAATGAAGTCATACCATTGTAGGGTGAATTCGAAATTTAACTCTTTTTTTTTTTTGTACTTTAGATGAAGGTTTACAGAACAAACTAACTTCTCATTATATAGTTAATACATACATTGTTTTATGACATTGGTTAACAACCCCATGACACGTGAGTACTCTCCCTTCTCTACCTTGGGTTCCCTATTACCAGCTTTCCTCTCCCCTCCTGGCTTCTAGTCCTTGGCCCTAGGCTGGTGTGCCCCTTTAGTCTCGTTTTGTCCTATGGTCTGTCTAATCTTTGGCCAAACTGAGCCTCCAGAGTGACATCATTACTGAGCTAAAAGGGTGTCCAGAGGCCATACTCTAGGGGTTTCTTCAGTCTCTGTCAGGCCAATAAATCTGGTCTTTTTTTGTGAGTTAGGATTTTGTTCTACATTTTTCTCCAGCTCTGTCTGGGACATTCTATTGTGATCCCTGTCAGAGAAGTCAATGGTGGTAGCCAGGCACCATCTGGTTGTACTGGACTTAGTGTAGGGGAAGCCGTGGTAGTTGTGGTCCATTAGTCCTTTGGACTAATCTTTCCCTTGTGTCTTTAGTTTTCTTCATTTTCCCTTGCTCCTGAAATGGTGAGACCAGTGGAGTATGGCTGCTCACGGGCTTTTAAGACCCCAGACGCTACTCACCAAAGTAGAACGCAGAAAATTTTCTTTTAAACTATGTTATGCCGATTGAGCTAGATGTTCCCTGAGACCATGGTCACTACAGCCCTCAGCCCAGTAATTCAGTCCCTAAGGGAGTTTGGATTTGTCCATGGAGCTTCCATGATCTTACCCTGAACAAGTTGTGTATTTGTCCCCAGTATTGTGTACTGTCTTACCCTTCACCAAAGTTACCACTTATCTGTTGTCTATTTAGTGTTTTTCTACCCTCACCCCTCCCCTCCCACTTAATCATCAAAGATTGTTTCTTTTTGTGTGTAAACCTTTTCATGAGTTTTTATAGTTGTGGTCTCATACAATATTTGTCCTTTTGTGACTGACTTATTTCACTCAGCATAATGTCCTCCAGATTTATCCATGTTATGAGATGCTTCACAGATTCGTTATTGTTCTTTATCATTGCATAGTACTCCATTGTGTGTATGTACAACAGTTTGTTTTATCCATACCTCTGTTGATGGGTATCTAGGTTGCTTCCATCTTTTTCTATTGTGAACAATGGTGCAATAAACATGGGTGTGCATATGTCTATTCATGTGATGGCTCTTATTACTCTAGGTTATATTCCTAGGAGTGGGATTGCTGGGTCATATGGTATGAATCCTCAATTTAATCACTTCTGAATTATAAAAGAAGCCCTGGTGGCAAAGTGGTTTGGCTGCAAAGCAAAAGGTCAGCAGTCTGAATCCAGCAGCCACTGCTTGGAAACACTATGGGCAGTTCTACTCTATCCTATATCCTATAGGGTTGCTATGACTTGGAATTGACTCAATGGCAATGGTTTGTTTTTGTTTTTTTGTTTTTTTGAGTTATAAAAAGACCAGAATAGACACAGAGACACATACACATGGGAGTACAGATGCTATGTAAGGATCATCTATAAGCCAGTGAATGCCAAGGAACCAAAGAACAACCAATGCTGTCGACAAGGAAAAAATCAACAAATCCAAGTCCTTGCTTTGAACCGTTAGCTTCCAGAACTGTGAGACAATAAATTTTCGTTCTTTAAAGAAAAAAAAAAAAAAAAGATAGCAAAACTGGTAGTACAACATGAAAAATGCAGTAAATGTCATTGGGTTACAAATGTGGTGGTTGTAGTTGTGTTGGCAGATGTTTTAGTGTATATATTTTCTGCACAGTAAAAGAAATGTAGCATGGAAATCATAATTATTTTGTAAACATATGGGATTCATTTTAAACATCTTCTTGTGGGTGGTTATTTTTACTCTTACCATTTACAAAGGAAAATTTATCGAGGTTTGCATGGATTGAATTGTGTCTCCCAACAATATGTGTTAAAGTCCTAACCCCTGTACCTATACATACACATGACCTTGTTGGAAAATAGTGGATTTCTTTCACTATATTAATGGTGTCATGTCACAGTAGGGAGGGTCCTAAATCCAATCATTCAGAAGAGTCTTATAAAAAAAGAAACATAAGATGGACCCAGTATGGTGGACTAGTCAGACACACTAAGGCATCCAGCTGCAACAAAGATCCGAACAACCAAGTGAAACACATACAGACATCAATCCTGGAACCCTGAACCTTAAATGAAGGGATAAAGTATCAGATCAGAAGCCAAGGAGAAGAAGAAACTAAAAGAAAACAGTGAAGGAGTAGAGATACCGAGTGGAGGTTTCCAGTCAAAGGGCATAACTTAGTGTGGCTATCTTGGAATGAAGCCAATAACCCCACACACAGAAAGGCACCTTCACAGAATTCCCAATAGGAAATACAGGTGAGGTGTGGACACACTCAGGGCTAAGAAAGACCATGTTTGCTGGCTGCAACTCAAGGAGGAAGCCAGACTCTCTCACTTGTAAACACAGGAGCATATTCCTACAACACCCACCCCTCTGGTGAATAGTGGCAAGAACTACCCCATCCTGGCACCCCCAACTGCTGGGAAACACAATACTAAACCAACCTATTGCCCTCCTTCATCTAGCTACCTCTGCCCTTGCCTCTCCCCCACTCCTGCCTCTCTCCTTAGCCCTACTGGCTGGACATTCATAGCTCTCCCATGTCACCATGTTCTACATCCCAGAGGGGAACCAGCCTGGACCCACAGACCCTTCCCATCAGCTTGGGCCCTGCCTTGCTGTGCTCTGTGTCCCAGAGGAGTATCAGATTGCCCCACCGCCGGCCCTGATATATCCCCTGGCCCTGGCCCAGTTTATGCCACAGACAAACCACCCATTTCTACCCCTTCGCCCCCTGCTGGATATGTCCTGCTGCACCATAGCCAAGCAAATAGCTTTGCACACCCGGAAAATGTGGTGAGAATTTTTGTGCCCACAGACAAAGAAGCAACAAAACATGCCAAGCCCACTCACCCTGACATAACCAAACAAAACAAAACAAAAAAATGTTTAAACAAACTTACATTCAATAAAGAAAATAATACCTGAATATCACTGAGACAGCAGACAATATCAAAACATATTTAAAAAATGGGACGAGATGGCTCCAGTAAGTGACCAAAATAAAGCACAAGATGAACTTCCAGCAGAAAAAAAGGCACTGGAACTACCTTATAGGAAATTTAAAAGTCTAATATTCAGAGTTCTCCAAGAGATTAGGAAAGAGATCAAGGAAAACACAGACAAAATCATGGAGAAAACAGACAAAACCAACCAAAACAGCCAAAATCAAGGAAAACACATACAAAGCAATAGAAGAATTCAAGAAAATAATCCAAGAACAAAATGTCAAAATAAATAAACAAAAATCATACAAAAACAGTAATTAGAAATCCAAAAGATAACAAAATTTCAGATATGAACAACTCAATAGAAGGTTTTAGGGGCAAATTTGAAACAATGGAAGACAGAATCAGTGAAATTGAAGGAAAATCCATGGACGACACTTTGAGGGAAACAGAGAAAAGAATGACAAAAAAGTGAAGAAAACCTAAGAACTATGTGGGATACAGTCAAAAGAAAATGTTTGCATGTGATCAGAGTTCAAGAACACCGGGAGAAAAACTGAAAAGACAGAGAGGATCATTGAAGATTTGCTGACAGAAAACTTCCCTGTTATCATGAAAGATGAAAAACTGACCATCAAGAAGCTCAATGAGCCCCATATAGGACAGACCCCAAAAGATCGTCACCAAGGCATATCATCATCAAAACCAAAAACAAAGGAAGAATCCTGAGAGCAGCTGGAGAAAAATGAAAAGTCACAAACAGAGGGGAAACAATAAGACTAAGCTCTGATTACTCAGCAGAAACCATATAGGTGAGAAGGCAATGGAATGACATATAAAACATTGAAAGAAAAATATTGCCATTCAGGAATAATATATCCTGCAAAATGCTCTCTCAAATATGCTGGAAAAATTAAAACATTTCCAGATAAACAGAAATTAAGGAAATTTGTAAAAACCAAACCAAATTTGCAAGAATTATTAAAGGGAGTCCTTCGATTGGAGGAACAACAACACCAGACAACAACCTGAATCTAGGACACAGGCCAGTATCAGCCAGATACCAACCTAGGCAATGAACTCTCAAGGACAAAACAAAAATAAAAGATTCAGAACAGGGAAGTAGACATGTCAATCTGTGAAAGACGACAATTTCAGAACAATAGAAGGGGGACTATAAGGTGTAGATATAGACCTTTCAAATGGAGAGAAACTCAAGGCGATATCAAGTAAAAGACTGGTACAAAATTAGGAAGATAAGGGAAAATTTCAAGGTAACCACAAAGAAAGTTAACAAAACTACTCATCAAAATAAAGAAGAAAAACATAAAGCCTCAGTAAACACAAAATATATAATAATGGAACAAAAATAAAATGCATAAACAAAAGGAACTCAGTAGAGGAGAGTAAGAGGAACAAGGAAAATGTCAGCACCACAAAAAAAAAGCACTACAATATGACAACAACAAACATATTGATAATCAAATTGAACATAAACCACTTAAATGTACCCATGAAGAGACAGCGAGTGACAGAATGGATAAAAAAAGCATGGTCCATCAATATGCTGTCTACAAGAGACACACCTTAGAAACAAAGCTATATATCAAAAATCAAAGGATGGATAAAAATATATCAAGCAAACTGCAACCAAAATAGAGCAGGAGTGGCAATACTAACCTCAGATAAAGTAGGCTTTAAGGCAAAATCCACCATAAAAGGCAAGGAAAGACATTATATGATGATTAAAGGGACAGTCCACCAAGAGGACACAACCATAATAAACATCTGTGCACCCAATGACAGGGCTCCAAAATACATAAGACAAACTGTAACAGCACTTAACAGAGAAATAGAGAGTTCCATAATAATAGGAGATTCCAACACACCACTCTCGGTAAAGGACAGAACATCTAGAAAGAAACTCAGCAAAGATAGAGAAGATCTAAAGGTCACAATCAACCATCTTGACCTCATAGACATATATCAAACACTCCACCCAACAGCAGCAAACTATATATTCTTTTCCAACGCAAAATAGACCACATCTTAGGCCACAAAGCAAACCTCAACCTAATCCAAAAGATAATACAAAATCCGAGAGATAATACAAAATCCGAGAGATAATACAAAATCCGAGAGATAATACAAAGCATGTTCTCTGATCACAATGCCATAAAAGTAGAAATTAATAACAGGAAGAACAAGGAAAAAAAAATCTAAAATATGGAAACTGAATAACACCTTCCTTAAAAACAACTGGGTAACAGAAGAAATCAAAGATAGAGTTAAAAATCAAAACAAATTCTAGAATCAAATGAGAATGCAAACATATCATACCAAATCCTTTGGGACACAGCAAAGGCAGTGCTCAGAGGTCAATTTATTGCAATAGACTCCCACATCTAAAAAGAAGAGACAAAATCAAAACATTAGCCCTACAACTTGAACAAATACAAAGAGAAAAGCAAAAGAAGCCCACAGCCATCAGAAGAAAGGAAATAATAAAGATCAGAGCAGAAATAAATGAAGTAGAGAGTAGAAAAACAATAGAAATAATCAATAGAGCCAAATGTTGGTTCTTAGAAAGGATTGACAAACCATTGGCCAAACTGACAGAAGAAAAACAGGAGAGGAAGAAAATAATCCAAGTAAGAAATAAAAATGAGGACCTTACTACAGACCCAATAGAAATAAAAAGGATCATAACAGAATACTATGAAAGACTGTACTCCAACAAATTTGAAAACCTAGAGGAAATGTACAAATTTCTAGAAACACACTACCTATCTAAAATAACACAAACTGAGGTTGAAAATTTGAACAGGCCTGTAACAAGAGAAGACATTGAAAAGGTAATAAAAAAGAATAAAAAAAAAAAAGCCCTGGGCAAGATGGCTTCACTGGAGAATTCTACAAAACATTGAGAGAAGAGATCACACAAGTATTACTCAAACTATTTCAGAACATAGAAAAGGATGGTTCAACATTAGAAAATCAATCAATGCAATCCACCAACCTACCACACAAATAAAAAAAATGCATCACATGATAATCTCAATCAATGAAGAAAAGGCATTCGATAAACTCCAACACCCATTCCAATAAAAACCCTCAATAAAATAGGAATAGAAGGGAAATTCCTCAACATAATAAAGGGCATCTATAAGAAACCAACAGCTAACATCATTCTCAATGGAATGAGGCCGAAAACATTTCCCTGAGAACAAGAGCCAGGCAAGGATGGCTTTTATCACTACACCTATTTAACATCGTGCTGGAAGTCCTAGCTAGAGCAATAAGGCAAGAAAAAGAAATAAGGCATCCAAATTGGCAAGTGTCTTATTTAACTAGTGCTGCTTAACAGTAATACCACAAGTGGATGGCTTTAACAAAGAGAAATATAGTCTCTCACAGTTAATGGTACCAGCTCCAGTGGAAGGCTTTCTCTCTCTGTTGGCCCTGGAGGAAGGTCCTGACATCAATCTTCCCCTGGTCTAGAAGCGTCTAAGCGCAGAGATCTTGAGTCCAAAGGACACACAACAATCCCTGCTCTGCTTTCTTAGTGGTAAGAGGTACCATGTCTCCCTGCTTGTTTCTCTCCTTTGTATCTCAAAAGAGATTGATTTAAGACACAACCTAATCTTGTGGATTGAGTCCTACCTCATTAACATAGCTGCCTCTAATCCAGTCTCATTAACATTATAGAAGTAGGATTTGCAACATATAGGAAAATCACATCAGAAGACAAAATGGTAGACAATCACACAATACTGGCAATCATGGCCTAGCCAAGTTGACACACATTTTTTGGGGACACAATTCAATCCATAACAGTAAGGAACAAGTAAAGTTATCCCTATTTGTAGATCGTATACTATACATAGAGAACACCAAAGACTCCACAGGAAAACTGCTGGAACTAATAGAGTCAGCAGAGTAGCAGGATCCAAGCTAAACATACAAAAATCAGTTGTATTCTTATACATCAATAAAGAGAACTATGAAAAGGACATCAAGAAATCAATACCATTTAAAAATAGCCCCTAAAAAATAAAATACTTTGGAATAAATCTAACAAGGGATGTAATAAACCTAACGAGGGATGTAAAAGACCTATACAAAGAAAACTGCAAAACACTACTGCAAGAAACCAAAAGAGAACTACATAAATGGAAAAACATACAATGCTTATGGATAGGTAGATTAAACATTGTGAAAATGTCAGTTCTACCCAAAGTGATCTACAAATACAATGCAATCCTGATCCAAATACCAACAGTATTCTTTAATGAGATGGAAAGACTAATTATTAAATTTAAATGGAAAAAAAGACGCCCCAGATAAGTAAAGTATTATTGAAGAAGAACAAAGTAGGAGGCCTCACAGTACCTGACCCACGTTGACCAATGGAAAATAATCGAGAACACAGATGTAAATCCATCCACCTACAGCCGCCTGGTCTTTGACAAAGGACTAAAGTCCATTAAATGGGGAAAAAACAATCTTTTTAACAAATTGTGCTGGCAAAACTGGGTGTCCATCTGTAAAAAAATGAAACAGGACCCATACCTCACACTATACACAAAAACTAATTCAAAATGGATCAGAGACTTAAATATAAAACAAAAACTCTAAAGATCATGGAAGAAAAAATAAGGTCAAAGGTAGGTTCCCTAATATTTGGCATAAATAGGATACAAACCATAACTAACAATACACAAACACCAGAAGGCGAGCTAAATAACTGGAATCTTCTAAAAATTAAGCACTCATGCTCATCCAAAGACTTCACCAAAAGAGTAAAAAGAGAACCTACAGACTGGGAAAAAAATTTGCTATGATATATCCAACAAAGTTCGAATCCCTAAAATCTACAGGAAAATCAAACACCTCTACAACAAAAAGACAAATAATCCAATTAAAAAATTGGCAAAGGATATGAACAGACACTTTACCAAAGAAGACGTTCAGACAGCTAACAGACACATGAGGAAATGCTCGTGATCATTAGCCGTTACAGAAATGCAAATCAAAACTACAATGACATACCATCTCACTCCACCATTTCTGGCATGAATCAAAAAAACAGAAAATAACAAATGTTGGAGAGGCTGCAGGAAGACTGGAACTTGGATATACAGCTGGTGGGAATGCAAAATGGTACAACCATTTTGGAAAACTGTATGGCACTTCCTTAAAAATCTAGAAATAGAAATATCATACGATCTAGCAATCCTACCCCTAGGGATATATCCTAGAGAAATAAAAGCCATCACACGAACAGACATACGCACACCCACGTTCATTGCAGCATTATTCACAATAACAAAAAGATGGAAATAACCTAGATGTCCATCAACAGATCAATGGATAAACAAACTATGGTACATACGCACAACGGAATACTGTGTAACAATAAAGAAAAATGATGAATCCGTGAAACACCTCACAACATGGATGAATCTGGAGGTATTATGCTGAATGAAATAAGTCAATCACAAAAGGACAACTATTGTAAGTGGTAACTTGGGTGAAGGGTAAGACAGTACATAATACTGGGGAAGTCAGCAGAGCTTGACCAAGGCACAGTCATAGAAGCTTCAGACACCACCAAACTCCTTGAGGGACCGAGTTACTGGGCTGAGGGATGGGGACCATGGTTTCAGAAGACGTCTAGCTCAATTGGCATAACATAGTTTATAAAGAAAATGTTCTACATCCTACTTTGGTGAGTAGCATCTGGGGTCTTAAAAGCCTGCAAGCAGCCATCTAAGATACATCTACTAGTCCCATCCTGGCTGGACCAAAGGAGAATGAAGAAAACCAGACACAAGAAAAAGATTAATTCAAAGGACTAATAGACCACAGCTACCACAACCTCCATCAGACTGAACCCAGAACAACTAGATGGTGCCTGGCTACCACCACCGACTGCTCTGACAGGGCTCACAATAGAGGTTCCTGGACAGAGAGGGAGAAAAAAGTAGAATAAAATTCAAATTCACAAAAAAAAAAAAAAAAATTCAGATTTACTTGTCTAATAGAGACTGAAGTAACCCCAAGAGTACAGCCCCAGATACCCTTTTAACTCAGTACTCAAGTCACTCCCAAGGCTCACCCTTCAGCCCCTGGTGGTGCAGTGGTTAAGAGCTCGGCTGCTAACCAAAAGGTCGGCAGTTTAAATTCACCAGCCGCTCCTTGGAAACCCTATAGGTAGTTCTACTATGTCCTATAGGGTCGCTATGAGTTGAAATCTACTCAACAGCAACAGATTTGGTTTTGGTTTTGTAGGGCAAACAATAACCACACATGATGGACGTGCTTCATAGCTCAATCATGTATACGAGACTAAATGGGCACACCAGCCCAAAAGCAAAGAGGAGAAGGCGGGAAGGGACTGGAAAACTGGATGAATGGAAACAGGGAACCCAGAGTGAAGAAGGGGAGAGTGTTGACACATTGTTGAGTTAGCAACCAATGTTACAAAACAATTTGTGTATTATTTAATGAGAAACTAAATTGCTCTGTAAACTTTCACCTACAGCACAATTTAAAAAAAAAAAGAGAGAAAGACAAAGACAGAGACACAGCAGGAAGACACATGCCAAGGAATGCCAAGGAACTCCCAGGGCCACCAACAAGGAAAACCTGCCTGTAGAGACACATCCTGAATTCAGACTTCTAGCATCCTGAACTGTGAGAAAATAAAATTCTGTTCTTTAAAGTCACCCACTTGTGGTATTTTTTTTTTTTTAATTACAGCAGCACTGCATAACTAAGAATTGAAGGGAAAGTCATTTTGATATCTCAGACGTAAGCACTGTGCCACCAGGGCTCCAAACATACAGAACTGGATTTTGAGATATTTTATTTTAAAACTCTATGCAAGATCTAGGTTAGTACATATCAATGCATATTTGTATGATTTAATTGTCTAAGTCAAATTTACCGTTAAAATCAGCAATTCTTTATGCATAAATTACTAATATTTATAGTTTTTATTATTACAAAAAATCATGCTTATTATGAGTATAAGAATTATAAAACAAAAATTATAAAAATAAAATATGTATATTCTTACCATCAAGTGATAACCTATTAAAACATTTTTATCTTTCCAAACTTATTTATATGCAATTTTACTCTTTTGCAATGTGTGTAAAGAAAAACTATGAAAAACTTAAATGAGCCAAAAAAAAAAAAAATTACTGCATGCTCTGACCAGCACACCCTTCCTGGTTATCTTTACCTTTTATTGTATTTAAGCTACATTGTCTTCTGCTACTTGTAGACTATTGTTAGTAATGTAAATGATACATGTCCACAGAAATTCTAATTGATCCACTGGAGTTGCTGTTGATTATTGTACAATATGCACTGATCAACTTTGCAAATATTTGTAAATCCATTTCAGCATTCCTGATGGCCTATGTAAGTATGTGTTTTTCTTTGCACTAGTTACGACATCTTACTGATTCCCAAATTAATTGATGTTATATAAAATCTTTGACACATAATCATTTGCATTTGTAGGAGAATCATGGTTTTACTTTAAAGTATACTTAACATCTTTTTTTTTTACTTAAAATATATCATGAATATATTTTCATGCCATTGATTATACTCTGACATCACATTTTCAATGGTTTCAAAATCTGCTGACCTTTAGGTTAGCAGCCAAACACTTAACCACTGCGCCACCAGGGCGCCATACAAATTTGGCATGTCTTTTAGGTCGCTTATATCATGTCTGATTTTTATTTTAAATGTTAAATAAAAAACAAATCTGGACTTAGGGAGAGGTTTTTTCAGAAAGAAAGACTATCAAAAGTGGGAAAAGGTACTATTACAATAGGGGGAGGGATATATTGTAATAGGGAGAATACTATGACCATAAGATTAGTAAATGTGTCAAAAGTAAGGCAAAATTGGTTTTTAAAACACAAGACTAGAAAGAACCAGGTGTGGGATAAGAGGGTGACATGATTTTATAGTAAATAAGATAATGTTTTATGTTAAGGCCAGCCTATTCTCTGGGAGGCATCCATAAAGAGGGGTAGTATGTTGGCTTAGGTTGAGAGTGAGCCAGAGTTCAAGGATCTGGGGGAAGGAGAGTAGTGCAACAGAAGTTTGGTTAACAAGCACTTTCTTCTGATTGATCAGTGAAGACAAGCAATTCAGTTACTCATTTACGATACAAGGAAAGGAAATTTGAAGAGTTTTCTCCGGTCTTGTCATAGGTAACCAAGGAGGCATCTGTGAGCCTTACTGTCAAGTGGGGAAAAGTGGTTCTTTGCAGTAAGCCATTTTATGGAACACAAAGGTGGGAGGGATTTCTTTAAACATCACTGTTGTTCAGGATCACAGGGTCCAGGTAACAGTGTCATAAACAATGCTTTAATAAAAAAATAAAGATGTTTGAGTATCCCACTAGAATGTAAGCTGTATGAGGAGACAGATGCTTTTCTGCTTATTTCATTCTTTTATTCCAGTGCCTACAACAGTTATTAAAATGTATGTAGACAGTCACTAAATGTGTGGTGAATAAATGAATGAGCACTCTAAAAATCAGGAAGTGTAAATCAAAAACTATTTTTATCTTTAAGATTGTTGTTGTTAGGTGCCATCGAGTCGGTTCTAACTCATAGCAACCCTATGTACAGCAAAACAAAACACTGTCCAATCCTGCACCATCCTCATGATCGTTGTTATGCTTGAGCCCATTGTTGCAGCCACTGCATCAATCCATCTCGTTGAGAGTCTTCCTCTTTTTCGCTGACCCTCCACTTTACCAAGCATGTCCTTCTCCACAGACTGATCCCTCCTGATAACATGTCCAAAATGGGTGAGATGAAGTCTTGTCATCCTCGCTTCTAAGGCGCATTCTGGCTGTGCTTCTTCCAGGACAGATTTGTTCATTCTTTTGGCATTCCATGGTATATTCAATATTCTTCGCCAACACCACAGCTCAAAGGTGTTAATTCTTCTTCTAAACAAAAAAAAACAAAACAAAAAACAAAAAAAAACGATTGCTGTCAAGTCGATTCTGACTCATAGTGACCCTATAGGACAGAGTAGAACAGCCCCATAGGCTTTCCAAGGCATGGCGGGTGGATTCAATCTGCCAACCTTTTGGTTAGTAGCCATAGCTCTTAATCACTGTGCCACCAGGGCTCCAATACATATACATATAATGTAATTTTATTCAGTCATAAAGAAAAATGAAGTTCTAATACATGCTATGACATAAATGAACCTTGAACATATTATATTGAGAGAAATGTGAGACACAAGAGGACAAATGCTTTATGATCACACTTACATGAAGTGTCTAAAACAGCCAAATGTATGGAGAGCAAAGTTTATTAGTGGTTACCAGTGGAGGGTAGGAAGGGGAAATAGATATTGCTTAAGGTGTGCTGAGTTTCTGTTAAGGGTGATGAAAAAAGTTGGAAATAGATAGTGGTGATAGTTGTACAACATAGTGAAGATAATGTCATTGAATTGTACACACAACAATGGTTGAAATGGCAAAAGTTTTGTTATATATATTTCAACAGAATGATTTTTTTAAGTTAAAATATTGATAATATCCAGTATTGGTAGGAGTATAGAAGAAAATGGCTTCATCCACTCTTGGTGAAATTCAAAATCTAGACATCTTTTCTGGAGGGCAATATGACAGCATCTCTTAAACTGTAAAATGTGACTACCCTTAGCCTCAGTATTTCCAGTTCTGAAACTCTGATGGGAGAAAAAATAGTGATTATGTCTACAGTTCTTTTCTAGTCATTGGAATAATTCAATAATAATGCAATAATAATTCAATGAATAAGGAACACCAAAGAAGAATTGATGCCTTTGAATTATAGTGTTGGTGAAGAATATTGAATATTCCATTGACTGCCAGAAGAATGAACAAATCTGTCTTGGAAGAAGTACGGACAGAATGCTCCTTGGAAGCAAGGATGGTAAGACTTTGTCTCACTTACTTTAGAAATGTCATCCGGAGGGACTAGTTCCTGGAGAAGGACATCATGCTTGGTAAAGTAGAGAGTCAGTGAAAAAGAAGAAGACCCTCAATGAGATGGATTGACACAGTGTCTGCAACAATGGGTTCAAACAAAGCAGTAACTGAGGATGGCACAGGGCTGGGAAGTCTTTCCTTCTGTTGTACATAGGGTCACTATGAGTCAGAACCAACTCGATGGCATATAACAACAACGTGCATACAGGTACACAGAAAGTTGATTTTTAGAGCATATTTGTAACAATAAGGAATTGTTTAAGCAACCTTAATGCCAATCAAGGGATGTGCCTTAGTTTTCTAGGTCTCCCACAATAAAATTCCATGTACTCAGTGACTTTGAAAAACAGAAATTTATTTTCTCAACAGTTCTGGAGGCTACAAGTCCAAATCAGTGTATTGGATGTGTTGATTCCTTCCATGAGGCTTTGCAAGAGGAACTGCTCCCATGCCTCTCTCCTAGTTTCTGGTGGCTTCTGGCAATCCTTGGCATTCCTTTGCTTGCAAATGCATTTTCACATGGAGTCTTTGCCCTGTCTGTCTCTGTGTCTGTTCTTTTCTTTTATAAGACATCTTGCAGACAGGATTAGGACCTCCCCTACTCTGATATGACCTCATGTTAACTGCATTACAAAACTGGTTGTCTCAAAGGTGGTCCTAAGATCCCAAGCAACTACAAGACTACTAGGATGATGACCCCAATCAGTAGCAGTAATCCCTCTACAGGGCTACGTCCATCAGGTCCAACTGAGTTGCACACACCTGACACTTTCACCATACTGGCAAAGAGAAGGCTGTTTGTATTATTTACAGCAAACAGACAACATATAATAGGAACAATTCCATGGTAAACTGGTCTCCCCTAGGCTTTGAAGACTGTCCTGACGGGATCTCAAAGGAAACGTGCTTATCCTTCCCTAAAATTGATATTCACTCTTATTCACTGGGAGGAACCATAGTGGCTCAACTCTCAGCAAGTTCAGGTACTGGATTCTCTTTCTCTCTGCGGCCTCTTTTGACTGGCTCTGCCCCCTCGCTGACTAGTCCAGCTCTCATACAGCAGCCTCAGACAACCCTGCGAGGGCCCAGCTCTAGGCTGGCATCATGACAGCTCTTGAAGCAGAACTGCTCCGAGACTGACCTTTGCTTGGGGTGTCCCAGGCTTGCTGCTCCACTCTGTAGGATGGAGAGGATGGCCCCTGGCACGGGATACTGCCCAAGTTCTGCAGGCGACCCCTTGCACAGGGTGCCAGCCCAAGCCCTCTGGGCATCTCACTGCTCCAACTTGCTGGGGCTTTTGCCACCACCTGCTGCGGATCCTTTTGGCCCCACAGTGCTACAGCTGTACTCTGAGGACCTAATCGGCCTCTCACCATAGAGCATTATAGCTTTCAGCTTGCCTAGAGTGTCTGCCGCCTCTGGGACGGCTCATGGTCGGCTACTTTTTGTGCCATCACTGCCATAAGCTTGCTGCAGCTATTTGAGTGTTACAGCTATTGGCCGGGTTCGCCCTTTTACATTCTGCTGTTGTCAGGACATGGTCTCCACTGTATGTGTTACAACTCTTTTGCCCAGGTCTGGGATGTTCTCAACTCAGGGCCCCATGTCCATACGACAAGATCTCCTCTAGGCTCTTGAGGATCAGCTCTGTGGAGTCAGTCCTTTAAATCCTCACAGCTGGATTGCAGACCTAACAAATCCCCTCATGTGGCTCAAAGTTCAACCAATCCTCTTAGGCGAATGGAAGTTCAGCCAATCCTCTTAGGTGGGTCAAAGCTCAACCAATCCTGTATTACCCAGGAAATGTCAATCAACTCAGGCCTGAGCAGCCTCTCCAGCCAGACTGGCTCTCAGGCTGTTTTTTTAAAAGAACCAAGGGCAAAACGTAACATAAGGGCCAAAAACCAAGAACAGAAGTTTACGTAAGGGAGCTCATTACACCACATTAAACTAATCAGTAACATTTCAAAGACCCTATTTCTAAACAAGACACAGTCACAGGTACTGAAGGTTAGAACGTCACCATATCTTTTAGAGGGGGACACAATTCAATACGTAACAGTATGTTAGTAAAGAAAATCTTGGTATATCCATACAATTTAATTATATCAAGTTGTATAAACATAATTATGTATTAAAGATATTTAAAGGTGCCCACAATATACGTTTAAGTGAAAAAATCAAATGGTAGAACTGTATATATAATGTTATATACACCATTAAAAATACTTCTTGCATGTGGATAGAAATAAAATTATTGAAGGATACATACAAAACCTTTATCATGATTATTTCTGAAGGGTGGGATGAGGAAAGATCAGGAGAGGTCTTTCATTTTTTTACATTGTACATTTTGGTATTATTTTAGCTCTTTTTGCAATGTGTATCCATTGTTCTTATAATTAAAAAGTAAAGATAGTAAATAATTCCCATGAGACTTCTATAAAAAGAAAAGAAATGCTAAGTACATAATTCAGATAGCACAAGAAGGATGTTTATATTTTCAATTGACATGCTTTTATAATAGATTTGTGTGTTTCCTATTCAACAGAGAGTAATACATATTGTCCATCTTAAGTGTTAAATGCTCTGCTTAATATAGTATAAATTATTTTCTCCACTTAAGATTTGGAAAATACATGAACAATATTTTCAAGAAAATGACTTTGAACAACTATATTTCTCCTCAACAGCTTTAATTAGTCAACATAGCATTAACTTTGATCAATACTAGAAAAATTAAACACATCTCTATTTAGCACAATTTTTACCTTTCTCAAGAGAAAGATATTTCCCACTTTACTGTTGCTTCATGATAGATATAAAGTTAATTATGACTATATCACAGATAGCAGAGCCATGTTACTATTTTTCATAGTGATTTATTAGAAGATGCATGTCATTGTATATATATGCACATGCATTTGTTTAGATAAATGTATAGTCTTATTTCTAAATGAGTAATTTTTATAGGCATGTTTACTGATCAATAAAAAATAATAAAATCACAAAATTATCATAGTACCTCATAAAATAATAAGAAAAAAATTCTACTTACTATAAGAATTGTAGTAAAATGTATTCGGTTTAATTTAGAGACTGTCACTGTCTGCTTAAAACACCACGCATCTTCTTTGAACATTTCACCTTATTTTATTCCCAAACAGAACCACCCCTGTCCTCTTCAACTCCTTTCTTTATATTTTTTTGGTTGTTTTTATGGTAAAGACATATATAACACAACATTTGGCAATTTAGCGTTTTTCATGTGTACAATTTAGTTATAAGAGTTACATTAATCATGTTACACAAACATCACCTATAATCATTGCCAAATTTTCCATCACCATAAACAGAAACTCACTGCTTCCTAAACAATTATTTCACCTTCCCACCAACCTCTCATCCCTGGTAGCCACTAACAAACTTTGGTCTCTATACCTTTGCCTATTCTAGATATTTCATATAAGTGAGATCATACAATATTTGTCCTTTTGTGACTGACTTATTTCACTCCGCATAATGTTATCAGAGTCCATCTATGTTGTAGCAGGCACCAGAGTCCATTTATCTGTATGGATGAATAAGATTCCACTGTATGTATGTACAGCATTTTATTTATCCATTCATCCATTGATGGACATTTCGGTTGTTTCTACATTTTGGTTATTGTGGATAGTGCTATAATGAGTACTGATGTTCACGTGTTTGTTTGTGTTGCTCCTTTCAAGTCTTTTGGACATATACCTAGGAGTGGAATTGCTAGATTGTACGGTAGTTCTATGTTTAACTTTTTGAGAAACGGACAAATATTTTTTCATTGCAACTTCACCGTTTTACATCCCACCAACAACTGTTAAGTGTTCCAATTTCTCCACATCCTTACCAAACATTTGTTGTTTTCCTTTTTTTTGTCTGGTCTTAGCCAGTCTAGTGGAAATGAATAGTACCTCACTGTGGTGTTGATTCGCATCTCCCTAATTCATCAGTCACTACTTGGAAACCCTATGGGGCAGTTCTACTCTGTCCTATAGTGTCACTATGACTCAGAATTGACTCAACGACCATGGGTTAGGGTTTTTTCAGACTTTTTTTAATGAATAATGATGCTAAGCATCTTTTCATATGCTTGTTAGCCATTTGTATATCTTCTTTGGTGAGATGTCACTTTCAATCCTTTGTCCATTTTTTGGTTGGGTTGTTTGTCTCGTTATTAAGTTGTAGGGGTTTTATATATATTCTAGATATTAAAACCTTATTCAATATCTGTTGTTGTTAGGTGCCCTCTAATAGAGACCCCACGCACAACAGAACGAAATGCTCTCCAGTCTTGCGCCATCTTCTTAATCTTTCCTATGTTTGAGTCCATTGTTGCAACCACTGTCAGTCCATCTTTTCCAGGGTTTTCTTTTTCACTGACTATTGACTTTACCAAGCATTATGCCCTTCTCTCAGGACTGGTAATTCCTGAAAACATGTCAAAGAATATGAGACGAAGTCTGCCATTCTCGTTTCTAAGGAGCTTTCTGGCTGTCTTTCTTCCAAGACAGAATTATTTGTTCTTCTGGCAGTCCATGCTGTATTCAATATTCTTCGCCAACACCTTATATGGTCTTCTTTACTCATTGTCTTCCTTATTCATTGTACAGCTTTTACATGCATATGAGGCGATTGAAAATATCATGGTTTGGGTCAGGCGTACCTTAGTCTTCAAAGTGATCTTTGCTTTTTAACACTTTAAGGAGGTCTTTTGCAGCATATTTGCCAATGTAATACATCATTTGAATTCTTGACGATTGCTTCCATGGGCGTTGATTATGGAACCAAGTAAAATGAAATCCTTGACAACTTCAATAATTTCTCCACTTATCATGATGCTTATTGGTCCAGTTGTGAGGATTTTGGTTTTCTTTATGTTGAGGTGTAATTCATAATGAACGCTATAATCTTTGATCTTCATCAGTAAGTGCTTCAAGTCCTCTTCACTTTCAGCAAGTAAGGTTGTGTCATCAGCAAATCATAGGTTGTTAATGAGTCTTTATCCATTGCTGATGCCATTTTCTTCATCATATAATCCATCTTCTAGGATTACTTGCTCAGCATACTGCTGCAATCATTTTGAATTACCTTCAGCAAAATTTTACTTGCCTATGATATTAAAGATATTGTTACATAATTTCTACATTCCGTTGGATCACTTTTCTTTGGAATAGGCATAAATATGGATCTCTTCCAGTCGGTTGACCAGGTAGCTGTCTTCTAAATTTCTTGGCATAGACGAGTAAGTACTTTCAGTGTTGCATCCATTTGTTGAAACATCTCAGTTGGTATTCTGCCAATTCCTGGAGCTTTGTTTTTAGCCAATGCTTTCAGTGCAGCTTGGACTTCTTCCTTCAGTATCATCAGTTCTTGATTATATGCTACCTCCTGAAATGGCTGAACATTAACCAAGTCTTTTTGGTACAGTGACTCTGTGTATTCCTTCCATCTTCTTTTGATGTTTCCTGTGTCATTCAATATTTTGCCCATAGAATTCTTCAATATTGCCACTGGAGGCTTGAATATTTTCTTCAGTTCTTTCAGCTTGAGAAATGTTGAGCGTGTTTTTCTCTTTTGGTTTTACAACTCCAGGTCTTTGCACATTTCATTAGAATACTTTGGACATGTTGTCAGGAGGGATCAGTCCCTGGAGAAGTACACCATGCTTGGTAAAGCAGAGGGTCAGTGAAAAAGAGGAAGACCCTCCTGAGATGGATTGACACAGTGGCTGCAACAATGGGCTCAAGCATAGGAACAATTGTGAGGATGGTACAGGACCGGGCAGTGTTTCATTCTGTTGTGCATAGGGTCACTATGAGTCAGAACTGACTCTACGGCACCTAACAACAACAACAGTTTGTCTTCTTGAGCCGCCCTTTGAAATCTTCTGTTCAGCTCTTTTACATCATCGTTTCTCCCATTTGCATTAGCTAGTCTACATTCAAGAGCAAGTTTCAGAGTCTCTTCTAACATCTGATTTGGTCTTTCCTTTCTTTCCTGTCTTTTTAATGACTGTCTTAGGCTGGGTTCTCTAGAGAAGCAAAACCCGTGAAGTGTATAAATATATATAGAGAGAAAGATTTATATCAAGGAAACAGCTCACGTGATTGTAGAGGCTAGAAGGTCCCAAGTTCGTGGATCACGGTTGAGGTCTCTCCCAAGTCACGCAGCAGCAGAAGCTGGCAAGCCCAAGATCAGCAGGTCAGAGAGCAGGGCTCCCGCTCACAGGCTGTGCATATCAATGAATCCCAGGTTTGGCAGATAAACTGACAGCTCAAGTCCCAAGAACCGGAGATGAGACGACAGGAGGCAGGCACAGGATCCAGAGAGAGCAAAAAGTCAAAACGTCCATTTATATTCAGATGCGGGCCACACCCCCAAGGAGACTCCTTTTCAGCTGATTGGCTACTCACAGTATATTCAATCATGGGAGTGATTAGATTAAAACACGGAGAATCATGGCCCAGCCAAGTTGACCCACAATCCTAACCATCACAGTCTACCCCTTGTCAACTTGGCACATGTACACATCTCCTTAAACCATACATAATGTCTGATTAAAGACAATTAGAAAGTCATACTTGCGCCTAACATGATACAACTAACATACGTACAATTGAAAACGCACTAGCCCCATTTACAGCTTATATTTTATAACTGAAGGAAACAATAATATGTGATGCACACATACAAACCAGAAATACTCATAACAATTACAGTACCTGTTTCTGCAACTGGTCACGTGGCCATAACAGGTATTTAGAACTACCTTCTTCCACCACCCATTCCTTATTCCCTTTGCCCTCAGCAAGCACCTCACCTGGTTGTGGTTCTTTGCCTGGTGGGGTGAACCAAACCTTCATTCCTGAAGGGTCTGGATCATTACTAGTCATGTCAGAATTAGGTTGCTGTAGTTTTCCATTGACTTTAATCACAGGGCATGGTAGTACTAAGAGACGCCCTAAGGAATCTCCTGCATTCCAGACATACTCTTCTTTACCTCCATTATGTAATATCAATCCGATTTCCTCTTGGTAATCAGGATCAATCA
>NW_004443987.1:14780691-14792885 GCF_000243295.1 Trichechus manatus latirostris
ATGATGGTGGATAAGGCATTCTGTAATTCCATGGATGGTAGTTTTGGCAGAAGCATTGCATGTAGGGAAGGCAAATCCATATCCAGAGTAAGTGTCCATTTCAGTAAGGACAAAATGCTGCCCTTTCCATGATGGAAGCTGTCCACTGTAATCAACTTGTCACCAGGTTGCTGGCTGATCACCTCGATGGATGGTGCCATATCGGGGACTCACTGTTGGTCTCCGCTGCTGGCAGATTAGGCACTCAGCAGAGGCTGTGGCCAAGTCAGCCTTGGTGAGTGGAAGTCCATGCTGCTTGGCCCATACATCACCTCCATCTCTGCCACCACGGCTACTTTGTTTATGAGCCCATTGATCAATGACAGGAGTAGCTGGGGAAAGAGGATGACTGGTTTCCACAGAACACATCATCCTGTCCACTTGATTGTTAAAATCATCCTCTGCTGAGGTCACCCTTTGGTGAGCATTAACATGAGACACAAATATCTTCACTTCTTTGACCCATTTGGAGAGGTCTATTCGCATACCTCTTCCCCATAAATCTTTGTCTCCAATTTTCCAATCATGTTCCTTCCAAGTCCCTGACCATCCAACCAAACCATTGGCCACAGCCCATGATTCAGTATATAATTGCACATCTGGCCATTTCTTCTTCCAAGTAAAGTGAACAACTAGGTGCACTGCTCGAAGTTCTGTCCATTGAGAAGATTTCCCTTCACTGCTGTCCTTCAGGGAGGTCCCAGAAAGGGGCTGTAGTGCTGTTGCAGTCCACTTTCAAGTGGTGCCTGCATATCGGGCAGAACCATCTGTAAACCAGACACGAGTTTTCTCTTCCTCAGTCAACTGATCATAAGGAACTCCCCATGAGGCCATAGGTGCAGACTGGGAGATGGAAGATAATGTGACAGGAGTGGAGACCATGGGCATTTGGGCTACTTCCTCACGCAACTTACTTTTGCCTTTGGGTCCTGCTTGGGCCCGATCTCGACTATACCACTTCCATTTAATGATGGAGTGCTGCAGTGCACGTCCACTTTATGGTTCTGTGGGTCAGACAACACCCAGTTCATGATAGGTAGCTCAGCCCTCATGGTGACTTGGTGTCCCATGGTTAAACATTCAGTCTCTACTAAGGTCCAGTAACAAGCCAAAAGTTGTTTCTCAAAAGGAGAGTAGTTATCTGCAGAGGATGACAGAGCTTTGCTCCAAAATCCTAAGGGTCTGTGCTCTGATTCACCAGTAGGGGCCTGCCAAAGACTCCAAACAGCATCTCTATCTGCCACTGACACTTCAAGCACCATTGGATCAGCTGGATCATACTGTCCAAGTGGCAGAGCAGCTTGCACAGCAGCCTGAACCTGTTGCAGAGCCTTCTCTTGTTCTGGTCCCCACTCAAAACTAGCAGCTTTTTGAGTCACTTGATAAATAGGCCAGAGTAGCACACCCAGATGAGGAATATGTTGCCTCCAAAATCCAAAGAGGTCCAGTAGGCGTTGTGCCTCCTTTTTAGTTGTGGGAGCAACAAGATGCAATAACTTATCCTTCACTTTAGAAGGAATGTCTCTACATGCCCCACATCGCTGGACCCATAGAAATTTCACTGAAGTGGAAGGTGTGTGAATTTTTGTGGGATTAATCTCCCACCCTCTAGCATGTAAATGTTTTACCAATAAGTCCAGAGTCATTAACACTTCTTCCTTACTAGGTCCAATCAGCATGATGTCATCAATGTAATGGACCAGTGTGATGTCTCTTGGAAGGGAAAGGCGATCAATATCCCTGTGGACTAAATTATGACATAGGGCTGGAGAGTTAATGTAGCCCTGAGGTAGGCAAGTGAAGGTATATTGTTGGCCTTGCCAGCTGAAGGCAAACTGCTTCTGGTGGTCCTTTGAAACAGGTATGGAGAAAAAGGCATTAGTCACATCAATAGCTTCATACCAGGTACCAGGAGATGTATTAATTTGCTCAAGCAGTGAAACTACATCTGCAACAGCAGCTGCAATTGGAGTCACCACCTGGTTAAGTTTTCAATAATCTACTGTCATTCTCCAAGCTCCACATGTTTTTTGCACAGGCCAAATAGGTGAGTTGACTGGGGATGTGGTGGAATCACCACCCCTGCATCCTTCAAGTCCCTGATGGTGGCAGTAATCTCTGCAGTCCCTCCAGGAATGCAGTATTGCTTTTGGTTTACTATTTTCCTAGGTAGGGGCAGTTCTAATGGCTTCTGCTTGGCTTTTCCTACCATAATAGCCCTTACTCTATTTGTCAGGGATCCAATGTGGGGGTTCTGCCAGTTGCTGAGTATATCTATTCCAATTATGCATTCTGGAACTGGAGAAATCACTACAGGTTGGGTTCCGGGACCCACTGGACCTACTGTGAGACGGACATGAGCCAAGACTCCATTTATAACCTGACCTTCATATGCCCCAACTCTGACTGGTGGGCCACAGTGAAGTTTTGGGTCTCCTGGAATTAGTGTCAGCACAGAGCTAGTATCCAGTAATCCCCAAAAATTCTGATGATTTCCTTTTCCCCTATGAACAGTCACTCTCATAAAAGGCTGTAGATCCCTTTGGGGAAGGCTGGGAGAAAGATTAACAGTAAAAATTTTTGGCAGTGTATTGGAGTCATTCCTCAAGGGGACCCGGCCTCCCCTTCGTTCAAGGGGTAATAGGTCTTTAAACTTGCTCAAATCTGGGAACTGATTGAGGGACCATGACTCTCTGTTCTGACTATTAGAGTTAGACTGCCGTTCACCTGACCTAGAATTCATCCGTTTGTATAGATCAAGTAAATATTTAGTAGATTTCCTAACTATTTCACTCCTAGGGACACCATGACTAAGTAGCCAAAGCCATAAGTCCATACGAGTCAGACTATTCTGATTACTGCTTTGACTCCTCTGGCTATTACTGTACCCATGCCTGCCTTATCTTTGTCGATTGATTGCAGCCACTTGGCCCCTACTACCACAGAGTCCAATCAGCCCCACTGTAGTTAGGTGTCTTAATTCAGTTAGGGCAGCTCCCACTGTCAAATCTGACTTACATAAAATAGCAATCACAGCAGTCTTCAAGGATACTGGAGCTCCCTTCACAAATTTGTTCCTCACAGTTGTGGTAAAAGGTGTGTCCTCTGGACACTCCATGTGTGGGTCTGTGGGTCTAACTTGATAAATCCACTCTAGCATACCAATTTCCTTAAGCCTTTGGATACCTTCTTCTACAGTATACCAAGGCAGGTCTGGTACTTCAACTAGATTTAGTGTTGGCCACCTCATAATCCATGCTTCAGCAACCCAACCAAATAAACTATTAGATCCTTTCCTAACTTCTCTAGCTGAAACATTGAATGAACAATCTGTGCTTAGTGGATCCATATCAATAAACTTAGACTGATCTATCTTTATGTTCCTTGCACCATTATCTCACACCCTTAATAGCCATTCCTACACATATTTCCCAGGTTTCTGTTTGTACATATTAGAAAAGTCAAGTAGTTCCTTTGGAGTGTAGCGTACCTCCTCTTAGGTCACACTTTGTACTTCACCTTTTGGGGCTCACTGGGACTTAAGCCTAGTTATAGGTCTAGAAGCCAGAATTGGTAGTGTGGAATTGTTTTGAGAACATTCAGCATTATCTTGTAAAGCATCTGCCTCAGGCGATGCTCCAGGCAATGACTCAGGCAAGGGCTCTTTAGAGGCATCTGGGCTAGGGCTAATCTCCTTAGACGGGAGTGGAGGGGCTAATGGTTTTTCTGGGCATGGTGGTTTAGCAGACAAACATGAAGTAATCTCTTCAGATGGGACTGGTTCTGCTGGCAGGAGTAATTCAACGCAATTTACAGGCTCAGTGTCCCCAGCTTCCTGATTATCTGCCCATATGTTCCCATGCCAAGTCTCAGGATCCCATCTCTTCCCAACCAATGCCCTTACCTTAACTTCAGACACCTGTCGAGGCTGGCAGTTGAGCTGGTGTTGTAATTCAGCCACTCTTACAATAAGACTCTGGGTTTGGTTTTCAGCAATTTCAGCTCTGTTACTACAAGAAATAAAGCTTTTTTTCAAAGCACAAGTGGAAGCCTTGAGGTCATGTATGCGTCACTTGAGACTTGACTCTGAAGCCCTGAGTGCATCTCTTTCCTTCACCGGTTTGTTTAGCAAAAGTAGGACAAACCAACCAGCTTCCTTATACTTCTCATTCTGACAAAGCTGTAGAAAGATATCACACATGTGTTCACCCTGAGCCTCAACTTTCACCAATACCTGATCTATCAGTCGTGACATTTTGAGTTTTTGTATCACTCCATGGACTAGCAGTGACCTCTTTACTGCTGGAAGCAGAGTCATCAACGTCTTTAAGACTAACCAGACTTGAGAACCAATTTAGAAATCTCATCCTTACAATTTTGTTTCTCTAGAACCACTCCCGGTGACAAATGTCTTAGGCTGGGTTCTCTAGAGAAGCAAAACCAGTAAAGTGTATAAATATATATAGAGAGAAAGATTTATATCAAGGAAACAGCTCACATGATTGTAGAGGCTAAGAACATCCCAAGTTCGTGGATCAGGGTTGAGGCCTCTCCCAAGTCACGCAGCTGGCAAGCCCAAGATTGGCAGGTCAGAGAGCAGGGCTCCCGCTCACAGGCTGTGCAGATCGACGAATCCTAGGTTCGGCAGATAAGCTGACAGCTCAAGTCCCAAGAACCGGAGATGAGATGACAGGAGGCAGGCGCAGGATCCAGAGAGAGCACAAAGCCAGAACGTCTGCTTATATTGAGATGCGGGCCACACCACCAAGAAGACTCCCTTTCAACTGACTGGCTACTCACAGTATATTCAATCATGGGAGTAATTACATTAAAACACTGAGAATCACGTCCCAGCCAAGTTGACACACAATCTTAACCATCACAATGACCTTTTGCTTTTTTCATGTATGATGTCCTTGATGTTATCCCACAACTCATCTGGTCATTAATGTTCAATGCATCAAATCTGTTCTTGAGATGGTCTCTAAATTCATGTGGGATATACTCAATGTAGTAATTTGGCTCTCCTGGACTCTTTTTAATTTTCTGCAGCTTCAACTTGAACTTTTATATGAGCATTTGATGGTCTGTACTGAAGTCAGCCCTGGCCTTGTTTTGAGTGATGATATTGAGTTTCTCCATCATCTCTTTCCACAGATGTAATCGATTTGATTCATGTGTATCCATCTAGCTAGATCCATGTGTTTAGTCACCATTCATGTTGTTGAAAAAAGGTATTTCCAATGAACAGATTGTTGGTCTTGCAAAATTCTTCCATGAGGTCTCTGTTGTCGTTTCTATCATCAAGTCCATATTTTCCAACTACTGATCCTCTTTTGTCTCCGGATTTCAAATTCTAATCACCAGTAATTATCAGTGCATCTTGATTGCATTTTTGAACAATTTTATACTGCAGAAGTTAGTAGAAATCTTCAATTTCCTCATCTTTGGCATTAGTGGTTGGTGGGTAAATGTGAATAATAGTTCTATTAAGTGGTCTTCTTTATAGGGGTATTGATATTATCCTATAACTGACAGTGTTGTACTTCAAGATAGTTCTTAAAATATTCTTTTTGACAATGAATGTGACGCCATTCCTCTTCTATTTGCTGTTCCTGGCATAGCAGACAATATGATTCTCTCATTCAAAATGGTCAATACCAGTTATTTCAGCTCACTAATGCCTAAGATATCAATCTTTATGTGTTCCATTTCATTTTTGAAAACATCCTATTTTCCTAGATTCATACTTCCTATATACTAATGGATTTTTGTAGCTGTTTCTTCTTATTATGAGTCTTGCCACATCAGCAAATGAAGGTCCCAAAAGCTTAACTCCATCCACATTATTATGATTGGCTCTACTTTGAGGCAACAGCTCTTCCCCAGTCACATTTTGAGTGCTTTCCAATTTGAGGTGCTCATCCTTTGACACTATATGAGACAATATTTTGCATCTATTCAAAAGGTTTTCACTGGTCAATTTTTTTCAGAAGTAGATACTCATGTCCTTCTTCCTGGTCTGTCTTAGTATGGAAGCTCCACTGAAACCTGTCCACCATGGTTGACCCTGGTGGCACTTGAAATACTCATGGCATAGTTTCCAGCATCACAGCAACATGCAAGCCACCACATATGACAAACTGACAGACAAGTGATGGAGAATCTTCTTGGGAGCCATAATTCTACCACAGTGAAGAGATTTCATGATTCCAGTGTATGAAGGGGCTTGTAACACATGTTATGTATTGCGGAATGTTTCCAAATTAACCAATTTGTACTAACTGAGCACTTCTGTTCCAGTCACTGTTTAAGTATTTCATTTTATTTTCTTACTGAATTCTTACAGCAACCTTGAAAGAGAATTTCCATATTACAGATGAGGAAACTGAGGGACAAAGATGTTAAGCAACCGGCCCAATATCATACAAATAGTTAGTGGCAGAGTTGGGACTTTAGCCCACACCTTCCACCACTTTGACTGACTTTCTTCTTTAAAAATGGTGGAAGCTATTGAAAGGTTTAAGCAGAGAAAAAACATGATCAGCTTTGTATTTAAAAGGAATTACTCTAGTTTCCCTATTGAAAATATATTAGCTCAAAATGGAACTCAAAATAAATTAATTAAAAGAGTTTTGTAATTATCTAGGCAAAACTTGATGGTAGGCTGCAAGGAAACACTAAATGAGTGTATAGGAAGGATGTTTGAGAGGCAGAATTACAAAGAATTTTTGCTTGACTGGATGTGAGAGAAAATGACAAGAAGAGGTCAAAGATGCTTCTTATGTTTTTGGTTTGGGCAACTGAATGGATGGTCCATTCACTGAGATATGAGAACCGAGAGGAGAAGCAAGCTCAGTGAGTGGTGGAAGGAAGGAGAGGAGACGGTGACTCTTGCTTAGGACAAGCTGAGTTTGACATATTCTTAGTATTCCTGTTTTCTCCCATAGGCAATGATTACATGGAGCTAGATCTCAGTAGAGAGAGATGTATATTAAGTTGGCAAATGAGGTGATTAAATTTGTATTTCAGAAACATCACTGTGGCAGGTGTGGGGTGTATAGAGATGTCTGATTATGCCAAACTCAAATGCAGAGGCTTTTCTCAAAAACAAAAAAAAAAAAAAAAAACAACTCAGTATATAGAAATTCTAGTTGTTATACCTTACTTTTTAAAAAATGTTTTTGATGCCTTTTGGATCAACTCTTTCACAAGTAATTTCTCACACATGTCTACCTGATCATTCTAGCTGCTTTCAGGAGAAAATGGGTTGGGGTGGAGCAAGAAGTGTTGCTTTCCGGGTAAAAGATGGTTGAGATGGCTGGCTTTAACCAGGTTGTTGGTGGTAAATATAGAATAAGCAAGTATGCCAAGAAATAAAACCATATTTTAAACTTTTGTTTTCCATCTTCCATTTAATTTTTGACTGTAAAATGCTTTGGATTTTTAACCTATGAGTTGTGCTTAAGTTTTTGTTCTGTGCTATGTTTTTATCAATATTATGTAATCTTAGAATAAATTTTTATGTAATTGCTAATGATTATGTGCTATCATGTGCTTTCTTTGTTTCATCAAATCTATTGAGTAACCTATGCCAGGCTGATGTGTCTATATTGCTATTTTTAAACTCCCATTTAAACTTTAAATCCTAAGAGTCATTGTTCTTGAGGCATCAACTACTTCAGATTTTTGTTTTTCTGTGGCTCTGAATTTTAACTACTTTACTTATTATGTATTCTTTTTACATTCAAATAGTATCACCATCATATGCTTAGTTAGCAATGTCTGTCGTTGATTTTTGCTAATAAAAGTTGAAATATACTGTAAGTCATGAGTGTAGTATTTATTTTAATTTATCAATTTCAGTAAGAGGCAATTTGGCTTTGATAATTAGTGCATCCTTGGAAATAGTCCAATTTACCAATCCACAAAGTGTCTTATCCTGCCATCATAAGACACAATGGTAATAAAGTAGATTCAGTATGTATTATCTCCAATCACTTTATATGAAATATTCTCACCTAATAAAGTCAACTGTTGGCAATTTTTTATAAGAATATGATGCCAAAGATTAAAATGCCTGCATAATTGGCTTTATTTAGTCAGTGCTTGTGCCTCAAAACACTGTCATAGCTAACTTACTCAACTGCTCTTGGTCTTTACCTTACATGTCTATAAAAAGAAAATGAGATTAAACAGTCAACAATTACTTTAAAAGAAAGATGAGAATGTAAGGAGGCAGGGAAATTAGATGAATGGAAATATAACAACCAGAATGGAAACATAGAGAATGTTCAGGCATTGTGAAGAATGTAACCAATGTCACTGAACAATTTGTGTAGGAATTGTTGAATGGGAACCTAAACTGCTGTGTAAACCTTCACCAAAAACACAATAAAATATTATTTTTAAAAAAAGAAATTAAAGTTTATAAGGTACATTTAGATCAAAACGCCTAAATGATAATACAATGTTAACTAAACTAAACAGAGACTAATAATAAGAGAGGAAGAAAAGAAAAACAAGAGAAAACTGTTTCTGGAGGATTAAAAAAAAGTAATCCATACTCTTAAAATCAAATAGAAATTAAGAAATTAACTAGTTCATCTTTCCTTTTCCCACTACCTTTTTCAGACAGATGTCTTAGCTTTCAAGGTACTAATCTATATTGCAGTAGTACTGACTCTTGTTTCTTTGTTCCCTTGCATCACTTTACTACTACAATACAATGTTCACAGAAGCAACGTGTAGTGAAGAATTAACCTTACCCAAACAGCTGAGTGACTTTGCTCTCAGCTAGTGAGAGATGATCCCTGGGCTCTTGTAATGTCATTTCTGATAGAAGTATCTTTGTTTGCCTGGGGGTGTTGGCCACTGGAGAGTCTAACAATGTGATCTGTGATGGGAGTTTGGGATATGCCATATCAGTTCCAACATCTGGAGAAACTGGAGACTAGACATATCAGCTTGACCTCTGAAAAGCTGGAACCTAAAGGTCAGTCATGCGGGAAGTATGTGATTAAGCCCCAATAAAACTCTGGGTAATGAAGCTTGGGTGAGCTTCCCTGGTTGGCAATACTTCATGACTGGAAGGAGGTAACAATGTCAATGACTACACAGGGAGAGAATGACTGCATTTGGCTCTGCATTTGGATTTACCTTGGACTCTGCTTTATGCATCTCTTCCCTTGGCTAATTTTAATCTGTATCCTTTTCCTGTAATAAAATATAGCTATCAGTAGAGTAGCTTACAGGGAGTCCTGTGAGTCCTTCTAGTAAATTATAGAAACTGAGAGTGGGTTTGGGAATCTCCCAAACTTACAACTGATGTCAGAAGTGCGGGCAGTCTTGTAGACTGTTTCCTTTAACAGTATAGTTGGCTAAACTTCCCACAAAAATTATACCTCTTATTCATTCAATAGATATTTATTGGAGCCTATTATATTACAGGTACTATTTTAGGAGCTTTGGATACATTACTGTACAAAACACACTGAAATCTCTGCCCTCATGGATCTTTCATTACTTCTACAGATTTAAATCCTAAACAAACTATGAAATGTGTCAATCACCCTGATGTTTCCTTCAAAAGAGTGAATTGCACATTACAGGGTCTACTTACTACATTAGGAAGCAATATTGTTTTATTACCATAGATAACTTTGTTCTCCTTTTTTTTCCAGTTTTTCTAGGTATTGATGTTTCCCTCATCATTTTCTAGTAAATTTTTAATTTCTATGCTAGATCCACACTAGCTTTGCCAGTGAGTATGTGTTGGAATTTCCAGACTGTATCTGCCTTTCCACACAGATTCCAAAGATGCCTGGTGTAAAAATGGTGTGGTAGTGGTCTCTGACCTCCTCTAACTTCACAAGGGGAAAGGAGAAGCAAGATCAGCATCAACATCCCAGGGCTGATTCCTATGAGACAAAGGTAAGACATACCTCCTCTCTACAAACATTTTAGCAATTCTGACACCAGCCTTAACTCCCACGGCACTCTCTACTTCTCTGCTGAGTTCGATAATTCATTGCAGTGATCACACAGAACTCATAGACAATACTCATGATTCTGGGGTTTATTAGGGAAATAATCCCCCCTAAGAAAAAATCAATTGCTGTTCAGTTGATTCTGACTCATAGAGACCCTAAAGGACAGAGTAGATTTCCCTCATAGTGTTTTGAAGGAGTGGCTGGTGGATTTGAACTGCCGACATTTGGCTAGTAGCCATAGCTCACCATAGCTCTTAACCACTGCACCACCAGGGCTCCATTAGGGAAATAGCAAGTTACAATTAAGCATCAGAAATGACTGACGTTACAGTTCTCTGATCAGAACATCTTCTTCTCAACCATGCCCACAGGCAGGTTTCCCTCTCTCTGGCTCTCCGCCCCTTGACCCTTTGGTCCCTTGGTCCCTCAGCCTGCCTCTGCCCTGCTTAGGCAAGAGTTAAAAATCTGCTTAGCACTGCCAATAAGTGTCCAGGAGCACCTCACTTGACCAGTAGGTTTCCTGTCAGAAAGCACTCAGCTCTCTTGCTCCATGGGTCAGCAAACCTAGCTCTGCCAACAAGATCCCGGAGGCATCTTATTTTGCCAGCAAGCCTCCTGCCTGAAGGCATTCTGCTGTCTTCTCCACGGGTCAGCACACCCACTGTAGCCACCTCACTTTGTGGGCCAGGAAGCCCATAGCACTCTCTTGTGCTGGTCTTCTGGTTCTGCTGCTGCCGGTACTCTGCTGCTCTTGGCACTACTTCTTGCAGTCTTATGCTATCTCCGGTGTTACAGCTTCCTGTCTCCTGGGTCTAGGAATTTCTCAACACAGGGATCCCAGGCCCAAAGGACAGTCTCCACTCCTAGCTCTTTTTGGTGGCAGTGGTTTCCCCCAATCTGCTCACTTCTCTCTCCTTTTAGCTCTTGTAAGATAAAAGGTGTGACTCAAATAAGGGTGTGACTTAAATAAGGGTGGTAAGGGTGGCGACTTGAGTCACACCCTCTAGTAAGGCAGTGACTCAAGATACATCCCGCCCTAATCCTGCCTCATTAATATAATGGACAACTCACTCCCAAATTGGACCATAACTGCAGGCATAGAGGCTAGGATTTAAAACACACCACAAAATGGAGGATAATTATATCAGATCACAAAATGGAGGATGACTACATCATTACATAACAGCCAAATTATATCATTACATAACTGCCAAACCACTGAAAATCATGGCCCAGCCAAGTTGACACATAACTTTAACCACCACAGGTGCCATACACCGTATTCACATAGTCCTGACCAATCATTGTGTGGGCATCACAAAGACTATGGTTAGAAGGGCCGTATTAAGTAATTCACTGCACCACACTTGGGTACAACTATTTGCGTAGATCATATGCAATTTTTCTTTTCCCCAGTTACAACTCATTTCAAATGTTGTTTGTTCAGAGTCTGACAATGCAAAACACACACACACATATATATATAAAGGAGCCCTCGTAGCACAACTTGGCTGCCAACTAAAAGGGTGGTGGTTTGAATACGCCCAGCAGCTCTGTGGGAGAAAGACCTGGAGATCTGCTCCCATAATGATTACAGTCTAGAAAATACTATGGGGCAGCTCCACTCTACCATCTGGGGTCTCTGTGAGTTTAAAATTGACTCAAAGTTACCGAACCTGGTGCTGTCTAGTCGATTCCAACTCATAGCCACCCTATAAGACAGAGTAGAACTGCCCCATAGGATTTCCAAGGAGCGGCTGGTGGATTTGAACTGCCAACCTTTTGGTTAGCAGCCAAGGTCTTAACGACTGTGCCACCAGGGCTCCTAACGGTACCGAACACCAACTCTTTCTGTCTCTCTGTCTTTCTGTCTCTCTGTCTCTCTCTCTATATATATATGTATCCAAAAACCAAATCTGTTGCTGTGGAGTTAATTCTAATTCATGGTGATCAAATGGTACAGGGTTGACCTGCTCCATAGGGTTTCAAAGGTTATAAATCTTTACAGAAGCAGACTGTCACATCTTTCTCCAGCAGAACAGCTGCAACCAGTGGGTTTGAACTGCTGACCTTTCAGTTAGCAGCCAAGTGCTTAACCACTATGCCACCAAGGATATATGTGTGTATGCATATATATATATATATATGTGTGTGTGTGTGTGT
>NW_004443987.1:14792985-14835943 GCF_000243295.1 Trichechus manatus latirostris
ATATGTGTGTGTGTGTGTGTGTACACACACACACACACACACACATACTTGGCAATTTCTGTCCTAGATTAAGAAGATGAGAACAGAAGAAAAGGAATGGTCCAAGGTTACCAATTTAAGAATTAGCAAAACCAAGACTAGAACCCACATTTCCTGACTGTATTCTAATATTTTCCAAGAAGATATTGTAGACTGTTTCTAAGCTTAAGAAAAATGATGCATTATTTTCTCACTTCCAATTTTCACAGCATAATATTTACTACAACAAGAAAATAGACTGGGTATAAAATCTACATTGTTAATTGATTATCAAACTAACAAATTCAAGAAATGAAAAGAATATATTGATGAGTGTAATAATTGTAGCCTACTAAATATATTTTATTAGCTCATTTATTTCAATAAGATTTTCTTTTGCCTAGTCTATAATAGAAATAATGGAAAAAGTCCCTATTTGCCTCAAAAGATATGCAGGTAAGC
This sequence comes from Trichechus manatus latirostris, assembly GCF_000243295.1. NCBI lineage: Eukaryota > Metazoa > Chordata > Mammalia > Sirenia > Trichechidae > Trichechus > Trichechus manatus. Next base: position 14,793,466 of record NW_004443987.1, read on the forward strand.
ATGTACCTCTTCCAGAAAAAGGCGCATTATATTATAATTGAAAGTAGGCATAATTAGATGGCACAAAAGTAATACAATTAATCAAACCCACATGTAAGCACCTAATAAAACATAAAATTATATCAGTGATTAAAGTACAGTAAATGTCTTTTTTGCTTTGATGGATAGCTGTCTAAAATGTTATATTTTTGAAAATAATGTAAATTTACTAGTACTTGATATTGCTTGTAAACACAGTAAAACTACAGGCAAAGTATGTCTAAATGAGAACAGAAAACTAAATACTTCTAAATTTTGAATTAGGTAAATTTATGCACCTGTCTGATAATTAGCTGTTGTTGTTGTTGTAAGGTGCTGCTGAGTCGGTTCCAACTCATAGCAACCCTATGTATAATAGAATGAAACACTGCCAGGTCTTATGCCATCCTCATGATCATTGTTATGCTTGAGCCCATTGTTGCAGCCACTGTGATAATCCAATTCTTTGACTGTCTTCCTCTTTTTCACTGACCTTTCACTTTACCAAGCGTGATGTCCTTCTCCAGGGACTGGTCCCTCCTGATAACATGTCCAAAGTATGTGAGACTTTTCATCCCCATTTCTAAGGAGCATTCTGGCTGTACTTCTTCTAAGAAAGATTTGTTCATTCTTCTGGCAGTCCATCTTCAACAACACCACAACTCAAAGTTCTCAATTCTTCTTTGGTTTTCCTTATTCGTTGCCCAGCTTTTGCATGCATATGAGGGGATTGAAAACACTATGACTTTGTTCAGGCATACCTTAGTCCTTCAAGTGACGTCTTTGCATTTTAGCACTTTAAAGGAGTCTTTTGCAGCAGATTTGCCCAATGCAATGCATCATTTGATTTCTTGACTGCTGCTTCCATGGGTGTTGATTGTGGATCCAAATAAAATTAAATTCTTGACAACTTCAGTCTTTTCTCTGTTTATCATGATGTTGCCTTATTATTAGTAGAATAAAGGAAAAAGACAACAGGGTCATCAACCATCATTTCTTAAAAAAAGAAAAAGTTTTTATAACCAAGTCAGTCAAAAAGTCTTTCAGTGAAAGAGGGAAAAAAATGTAGCAAAGAGGGAGGGATTTAAGGGAGTAAAAAGGAAGGTCTATAAAGTTTGTTAGACATGTTTTGCTTACAGCATATTTCAGGCACATTTATGACACTAAGGCCATATCAGCCTGGGAAATACAATCACTTTGTTCTTTGGTCTTATAGACTTACTTAGCATGATGCAAGATGTGATGGTTAAGATTGTGTGTCAATTTGGCTGGGCAATGATTCTAAGTGTTTATCTGTGATCACCCCCGTGATGGGATCTGCTGTGAGTAGCCAATTAGGTGAAAGGGAGTTTCCTTGAGCATGTGGCCTGCATCCAAATATAAGTGGATGTTCTGGAGTTTGCCTGCTCTGGATCCTACAGCTGGCTCTTGTTCCTCTGACCTCCTGTTCTTGATACTTGAGCTAGCAGCTTAACTGCTGATCTTGGGATTCATCGATCTTCACAGCCTGTGAGCAAGAGCCCTGCTCTCCAACCTACTGATCTTGGGCTACGTGAATCAGGAGAAGCCTCTATCCTGATCCAAGGACTTGGGAGGTTCCAGCCTCTATAATCGTATGAGCTGTTTCCTTGATATAAATCTCTGTCTATATATTTATAAGTATATTGGTTTTACCTCTCTAGAGAACCCAGCCTAAGACAGAAGAGTTATGTGGCCTTTTTCTTTTTGCCTTTTTTCCCCTTATTTTCTTCTGAGAAAGTTAAAAGCAGTGAGTGAGAGGGAGGACCTGAATTTTTAAATAAATGAATGAATCACCTCTCTAATGAATCTGCGTTTGACTGTTAGAAATTTAAACTCATCATAACCAAGTTGTTCTTATTAAACATATCCATTGAAGTCACACAGCGAGTTCAAAGTAACTGGGCTTCCAGATGTAAATGGAGTGTAAACTTACAAAGAGATAATGGAAAGTTAGCTATAATGATTCCAGTTGTATTGTCTAAGCACAGAAATGCATTTCAGTATCAAAAAAATGCATTTTGGTAATTACGTTAAGATATTCCATTGAGTGAACATTCACCGTAAATTATTCAGATTAACATTCACCGTAAGTAACTATTTAAAGATGTTATATTTTTTCTTTTTTATTGTTGTCGTCTATATATATACATATATATATATATAGAGAGAGAGAGAGAGAGAGCCCTGGTGGAGTAGTGCTTAAGAACTTGGCTACTGACCATAAAGGTCAACAGTTTGAATCCACCCACCACTCCTTGGAAACCCTATGGGGAAGTTCTGCTCTGTCCTATAGGGTGGCTATGAGTCAAAATTGACTCGATGGCAATTAAAAATTAAAGATTATTCAAGCATACAATTTAGTGAGATGAATTGCATTAATTATGTGGTGCAACCATCATCTATCCTTGGCAAATTTCCCATCACTATAAACATAAACTCACTGCTTCCCTAACAATGACTTCTTGTTTCCCTCTCTCTCACACCCCTGGTAACTACTAATAAACACTGATTTCTCTACTTTTGCCTATTCTGTTTATTTCTTATAACTGAGATCATACTAAAGATGTTTATACTTTTTACCCCTCCTGAAAAAATTCATTGTCTTAACTATTAGTCAATATATACTATGTATGTCAGTTTGTCATACTGTGGTGGCTTCCATATTGCTGAGATGCTAAAAACCATGCCACAGGTATTTCAAATACCAGCAAGGTCACCCATGTTGGAGAGGTTTCAGCTGAGCTTCCAGACTAAGACAGACTAGGAAGAAGGATCTGGAAGTCTACTTCTAAAAAAATTAGCCAGTGAAAATCTTGTGAATAGCAGTAGAATTATCCATGTGTAGTCATATTGGAGAGGCAGAAACTCCAGGGTAAGACTGGAAGCTGTGTTTTAGGGTAAATTGTTATCATGAAAACACTGTTCTGACCCTTTTCCATGGCAATGTTGATAAGATAGGGCATAAGAATCTTGAGAAGTTCTCTCATCTTTGGAACATTTTTTGACTTCCTAGTTGAAATGTTACCCCAATTTGCGAATTGTATATTAAATAAACTTCAATTAATTTATATAATTGGCTTAATATGATGTTTGTTTTAGCAATTCTGAGGCACCACTACAGTTCCTTCTCATGATTCAAACTCAGGAAGGGAAGCATCCAATTGGCTGAACCTTGGACAAGTACCTATGCATTGTCATCTAAAGGGTAAGAATGGGGTAGATATATAGCAGCTCATTGCAAATTTAAAGAAGTTGAAATTATAGGAATTTAGTCCCTGCCTTAGCAAGACAACTATCTGTTCAAGAGAAAGCTATGCAAATAAACAGCTATAAGACAATGAGATAAAGGTAGATAAAAAAAAAAAAAAAGCACAGAGCTAGAAGCAGTTAATTCAATGGAGGTGGAGAGGAGAAGAGGTATGGAAATATTCCTAGGGGGAGAACTGACTTTTGAACTGGATATAAAGGCTAAGAGCTCCCCAAGCTGAGTGGAACAAACATTCAAGGCAGCAAGAACAGTTTGTGTAAAGGTTTAAAGTGTCAAAAGAGCATTGCATGGCTGAGCAGCAGAGATCCCATTGGGGTAGTGGTATAAGATTGTGGGATAAAGGTGTGTGTAAGCCTTGAGTTGGGGGTGATTCAATGGCAGCTAACAACAACAAAGGAGTAGGCAGATGTGGTGGAGAAAGAGAGAGAAAGGTGAAATAGCAGAAAATAGGAGTAGAATGGTTTTTGTTGATTTCAGCTTTGGAAGGTCCTTGAATATCATTCCAAGACATTTGGAATTTATTATGTAGGCAATGCAAGGTCAAAGGAATTTTTAAGTAAGGGAATTATATATATAGGCAGTGGTTGTTTAGTGATAGAATTCTTGCCTCCCATATAGGAGAACCAGGTTAGATTCTCAGCCAATGCACTGCATGCACAGCCGCCATCTATCTGTCAGTGGAGGCTTGTGTGTTATTATGATCCTGAACACATTGCAGTGGAGCTTCCAGACTAAGATGGACTAGAAAGAAAGGCATGGTGATCTATTTCAGAAAATCAGCCAATGAAAACCTTATGGGTCACAATGGTCTGATCCTCAACTGATCATGAGGATTGCACAGGACTGGGCCACGTTTTATTCCCTTGTGCATGGGGGTGACATGAGCCAAGGGCCAACTTGAGGGCAGCTAAAAACAACAATTAAAAGAGAGATAGAGAAAGATTGAGGCCAAATGAACAAACAGACAATGGTCAGACAATATATAAAAATACACTATCCGTAGCATCTATCCCAGGAAATCAAACCACTATCTTCAGTCACCAGTTAAGGAAGCCAAACAAAAATCCCTGTAACAATGGGCCCAACATAGCCAGGAAATGATTCATACCTAGCAGTTTCCTTAATTTTTCTCCCCACTTCCAATTTCGGACCAACCAGAGAAGGCCAAATATGCTCCCCTAATTGATGGAAGAAGAACAGGCAGAATGTTCCTTAGAGGAGAGAATGGCTCAGGTTTTTAGGACATGTTATCAGAAAGGACCAGTCCCTGGAGAAAGACATCATGCTTGGTAAAGTAGAGGGTCAGTGAAAAAGAGGAAGATCTTCAACGAGATGAATTGACATAGTGACTGCAACAATGGGCTCAAATACAGCAACAATTGTGAGGATGGTACAGGACTGGGCAGTGTTTTGTTCTGTTGTACATGGGGTAGCTATGAGTTAGAACTGACTTGATGTCACCTAACAACAACAATAACCAATGACATAGGATACCTTAGAGTTAGCCCACTTCCAGCTTCCCCTCCAATCAGGGCATACCTGAAGCCTTCACTTTTTTCCACTATAAGGCTTTTCCACTCTCTTACTTGCCTCCGAGTCTCTGCCAAATGTATGTGGAGGTGGCTGACTACATTCGTATATCAAGTGCTGGGGAAATGTTACTAAAAAAAATCTTCTCCTAACCCAGAAAACCTCTCCACAAAAATTGAAGATAAAGAAAAGATTTATTATTGAATAAATATTAAACCAGAATGTGGTGCATCACAGGCAACCCCCTAAAGAGACTGCAAGACAGAAAAGAATCTGATTGTCTTAGTTATCTAGTGCTGCTATAATACAAATAACCACAAGTGGATGACTTTAACAAACAGAAGTTTATTCTCTCACAGTCTAGTAGGATAGAAGTCTTAATTTAGGGTGTCAGCTCCAGGGGAAGACTTTCTCTATCTGTGGGCTCTGCAGGAGGGTCCTTGTCATCAATCTTCCTCTGGTCTAGGAGCTTCTCTGCACAGGGACCCCAGGTCCAAAGGACGAGCTCTACTCCTGGCTCTTGTGTCTTGGTGGTATGAGGTCTCCCTGACTCTCTCCTCACTTCTCTCTTTTTATATCTCAAAATAGATTGACTCAAGATACAATCTAATCTTGCAGATTGAGTCCTGCCTCATTAACATAACTGCCTCTAATCCTATCTCATTAACATCATAGAGGTAGGATTTACAACAGACAGGAAAATCATAACATGGTGGACAGTCACACAATACTGGGAACCATGGCCTAGCCAAGTTGACACACATTATGGGGGGATACAATTTAACCCATAACACTGATCCCTCATATAGCTAAGTGGGCAAACACATTACATTCATGTTTTTAAGATAAAATTGCTAATTTCCTAATATCTTTATGGAGGGATACCTAAAGTTATAATAATCTTCTTCCAGGAAACAGTGAGGTAAGAATGTGCTCTTCCTTGGTGATTACATTTGAAAAGAGATGGCTTCCAGGTCCTTGAGAAAACATTCTTGATTTACATACCTTTCAAAGAGACAAAGAAAGAATTTGCAAGTTACCTATCTTGAAATCAGAAAGGATGGGGAAGAGGAGCCTCTTTCCTTATTTTCAAAAGAGAAAATTAAAACCTCTAATTTTCAATTTTTATTTGTCCTTACAGACAAGCTCTGAATTAATAACCTTTATTCATTATTATTTGGGCATTGTCTATTTGTTTTGTATATATATATATATATAAAGAGAGAGAGTCAATGTGATCATTTTTTTCATGCTTTCTGTCATTTAGACATGGCCCAGTTAGAGACTCAAGGAATTCTTCCTGAGTCTAACAGCAACATTTATTTTTCAATTACTCTTACTTTGAAAGAAGATCATAAGCTTGACACTCTGCCTTAGAGAAATTTTATGAGGATTTTAAAACAGCTTTCAGATTTTTTAACTAGTTCTGCAATGTGACTATAACATTATATGGACAAAAATTGTCTTATTCCTCAGTTTCCCCAACTGTGACATGGGGACTTTAATATTCAATAACTGACTGGTTAATGTGGCTTTAGTTAATGCTAATGTTAAAAATAATCAAAACTCAAAGAAATTGAAACATAAGGTTTATTCTGAGCAGTTATTTTCTGTGCGTATAGGGAGATCACTCTGATTCCAACAAAACAAATGACTTGAAGTAGGCTAGTTACAATGAAGCTTATAAAGAGAAGAGGAGGGAAAAGAATAGAAGATCAACTATTGGCTAATTTTAACATGATTTATGAACCCTGCCCTCCCGCTTTTTACTGACATAACTGATATCAGGTCATAAGGTGGTCTCTGGCCCTCCACCACCTACAGCCATGATATCTTTTGAAATTTGAATTAAGTAAGCCTAGTTTTGAACAGGAAAGAAAAGATTAGCAACTTTGGGTGAAAAAAAAGCCACTGACGGGATTACTTTTGAGTCAGGAATTCTTAGAATTAATATTTGGTTTTGTGGGTAAGAAAAAACTTTAAAATCAAAGTAAGAGGTCTGTTATTAATTTTTCACTTTGACATATCTCTCCTATTGATCATGATTCAGTTAGAATCTTTGATCAACTAAGTGTTGGCCAGTTGTCACCTAGGTTTTTTCGAGTATCGTAGGTATTGCTTTATGAGGTAACTTTTTATGAAACCTACATTATTTCAGTTATTTCCTTAGCTTCTTTTCTCCGTTGTTCCTCCAGTTGTATGAGACAATTTGGTATACCTTAGACGGCTGCTTGCAAGCTTTTAAGACCCCATATGTCAAGCAGTTTAGGAGCTTGATAATAATGTAAAAGATCAGAATGAGAAGAATGCATAAGACAATCCAGACTTCTTAACCATGAAAACAAACCACAAGCAGATGCAAGAGGAGCATCTGCAGCATGCACTGCATCTCTAGCATGAACTTCTTCTAAAACTGGATCTCAGTATACTCCCACTTAGGTATCATTAATATATACACAATTTGCTTTTACTAAAATACAAACTCCTACTTGGGAAGCAGGTAAATAATCAGTAGCTAATCTATTTTATAGTATAATTATCTTTATCTGTGCTATTTCAGAAAGACAGACAGTATAGCATTGTCTAGATTATTAACAGAGCCATTTTGTTTTATATATGTGCATATATATATATATATATGTATAGTTTTGTTTTTGTTTTTGTTTTTTTCTGCATAGTTTAAATCAATTTCAGTAACTAAGGATATCGTGGCTGTTAACGGTCCCTAATTTAATAGGAGTTTAGTCAATTGTTTGATAGCTTTCAATCTTAGTCTCTCTCATATTTCTAATTTTTTTGGGGAGAGGGTAATTGATTACGTATACAACGTAAACAATGTAACAAGAACAAGTCTAATCTGCAAGGAGAAAAAAAACTTGTTAGTTGCCTGTGGTTTCTCAAAGAGAATGAACAAGGGCTTGCCATAATTTCATATTGAAACATATAATTTCTTTCTATGGTCACCCTCCTCTCAATCAAAAGACAACCTCAAAGCAAAATTTTTCTTGATCTAAAATATGACTGTTCATTATTATTTACATAGGTGCAGCAAGAATTGTGAGACAGTCAGTCCCCAGGCTACGAGATCCATTCCTAAGTCTATCTTTAAGTTGAATTTGTGGGTAAGTCAGAACAGGTACATATGGTTCATATTTAGCATCAGTTAGTCAAATGTTTTGTCTTAATATATACCATATATTTTACCTTTCTATGAGTATAAAACACTTAAGAAGCACTTCCAAACCGTGAAATGTTTTCATGAGGGTCACAAAGTAGTGCTTGCATTCATTATTACAAACTATTGTATATATTTAACTCAAATTTTTAACATAATAGGCTTTATGGTAGTCTGTTCTTAACTTCGACTTGTTTTTAAGTTGGATGTTTGTAACCGGGGGACTGCCTGTATAACACACATTCTTTTAAAACTGCTTTGTTGGAAGTTTTCATAAGGAATTTCAGATTAAACTTATACAAAGCCTCTAGAGTCAAGGAAGCCAAGCCAAGAATTTGCCACAGATCTCACCTATCGTACCTACAGGTTTGGGTGTGTCCCTTTTATCTTGAGATCCCGAAATCTCATAAGGTTTCTGGACCTGCCAGGAAGTGACCTTCTTTATTCACCTGTAAGGCAGAGAACCTTGTAAATCAGGTACCAGGTAAGATTTCCTAGAAGGGCTTTGCTAAGTGTTAGCTCCATGAAGTCAATCTTAGTTCCTTAAAAGTGTCTGATAACGTCACATTCTCTGAGCACCATTCTCAAATATGATGTTCCAGTCAAAGCTTGGTTATATAAATGAGATTTCCTCTTATGCCCTGTTAACAAAGGGGACAGATTCTTACTAAATTTATGAAAATAATTATATTGTTATAAAAAATAATGGCACTTATTAAGAATTTTCTAACTCCAGAGGGATTAGGGAGAGAGAAATAATAAATACTTCATCTTTGTTTGCATAAACATAGTCTAATAATCTGGTCTAAGTTATTAAATTATTATAAGTTATAGATAGTTTAGGAGAAAAGAGAAAATGGTTTCTTATATCCAGAAAACATAACATTAAAACATCAGTAATATCCCCCACATAAAATCCTTAATAATGTTTTGATCCACTCAGTCCTATGTAGTTAATTTCTGTTCCACGTAGTTCTCGATCAGCAGCAGTCTGTGAACCCGTCAGCTTCTACACAAGAGTTATGGAAATCTTAATTCAGTCCAGTGGTATAAGCAGTGCCATTTAGAAGTCCAAGTTCAAATATCTGGCATAGTCCTTTTCATGGGTCCATTTTGGTGAAAGATTCTGGACTTTGGTTTATTGCAAGCACCTTCAGGACATCATCAAAGTAAGAACTATCTGCAGATGATAAGACTTAAAAATAGCCATGGTTAACTTATTACTAATAAAAATTTGCACAAGTGAAAGACCTAATGAGAGTTTATTATAAAAGTAATACCAAGCAAAATAAAGTCAACTTCCCTAAAAAAGGAATAAAAAACAAACTTTAGACAAAATATCTCTAAACACAATTAACCTAATTTTTGAAAATGGATGACCATAATCTTTAACAAGAAAAAAAAAAACTTTAGGTATAACATATAATAATCCTAAGAGATAACAAAATATGAATATAAAGCATATAGTTGGAATACTAAGATAATCACGTTTCTAAACATTTGAATATCAATAAACCTCTATAGGAAAGCGAAGTAAATCTTCAGTGGAAATACACTGACACCAATGTTGCCAGATTTAAGGATCAAAGTTGCAAGCAAGTTAGCAATTAAAAAAAAAAAAGTAAAATTCTTAGCTATTCAAAAGCCATTAGGCTTGGTTTTCTTAGTCAAGGGCATAAAAGTTAACATAAACTCAGCTTATTTTAATGAGACACAGAACCTTTGCCTCCTAGGCAGATTGTACAGAAGAAAGAATAACTTTTCATATTATAGGTGAAGGCAATAAAAGGTAAACCAAGGAAATAAGACCATGAAAATTGAAAAACTTTGCTAAGATTTTAACACATCTTGTAGCTTTTCAGACTCAGGTATTATAAACCAAGGCCAATAAAATTTATTTCCAAGTTTTCCCCTTTAGTATGCTCTTTTATATTCTGGAAGAAACTGACCCTTTATTTTAGGTCTGATCTCAGAGCGTCTGCGAGGTCAGAATTGCTCTCACAATGTTATTAAGATGTCATTAATATGCAACACATTCATTGTTGCTATCTTCAAATGATTTAATAAATGAGCATTTTAAATAACATTTCTACATTCTAATTTCTGATATGATTAATGTTGATAGTTACCCCTCCTGCTCCAATACACTCACAAACTCTTTAATGTCTTCAATAAGTTTGAAGAGTGCAAAGACATTTGGAGACAAAACAAAATAAATCAAACAAACATTACTGTTAGGAAAAACTAATCGTTTTCCTTCAAAAACAGAAGCATGTACAAAGCTGTATGTCTCTGAAACTATTTCTCCTCAGTATAGTCTCAACCACTAACACATATTATAACTTATGAGTAATTTAGTCCTAGTACACACAGAGACAACTGAGGGGGGAGGGGATAATTACTAACTATACGTCCCACACAAGCCTTTTTAGCAGAGAGGTAGGCTCATAAATACACATTAATACTACTTTCCCTAGTCACACATGAAGTACAACTTATCAAAGTGGAAAAAAAAAAAAGAGCACATTCATTAACAGACCCAAAATTATATATAACCTTTCTCTGGCATAAGTTATAATTAATAGTCATTAAACTCAATTTAATATGAATAAATTACCTAAAAGTAAAATATCGTAAAATTATTTTTAAGCCTATATACCACAAAACATAATTACTGTTAAAATAAAGTTCAATTAAATATATTAAATTTTCATTCAAACTTTTACCTTGTCCCTTTTTTCTCCAATCTAATCTTAGCCCTTTTAAGATTTTATCAAGTGAATTTTTGAAAATCTCAAAATCTCTGCTCAACCCTACCAATTCATTGATCTGGACATAACCTTAAGTCTCTGAGTAGGGATAGAAACGGTTCCCCAGGCAATTTCAGATGTATCCCATTATGATTTTTTATTTTTTAACTTTTTAAAATTTCTCCATAATAGAGAAGACTTCTTTATGGTTCCAGGTTGAAGATCCACCCAATTTCTGATAACTCTATTAAGAGAGCACTTTTTCTGCTATAACTTCAATATCCACCTTATTTATCCTATTTTTAAAATATCTTTAAAGATATTCATCCTGTTGAGAGGGATCCTTTCTTCAAAAGTCCATCTGGCATGCTACATGGGAAAGACTCAGGCCTTGGAGGGTGGGGCAGTGGAGGCCTCATCCTGCCGTCTCTGTTTCTGAGGCCTATTGCCAAGGAAATGAGTTGAGCAACCTCAGTTCATTTACATATATTTAAGTGAACTTAGCTGTTTTTGAAAAACATAAGGTACCTTAATTGCTTAGGGTATTTTCAAGAACTAGTTTTTTGTTTTTTTTTCCAGAACAAAATTACTCATTTTGCCCTGACAAAACACATCCTGTATACACAATCTAGCCTAATTTACTTAAAAAATATTTTGAAACCTGCCTTTAAGTCCCCATACTACAAAACATAAAATCTTTTGTCAAAACAAATTCACTTTTGTTAATTTCTGGGAATGTTATAAGTATTCAATTTATATAAGAACTTATTTATCAGTAAACCAATCAGAATAAAGCTCTTTGAAGGAATATTATAAGCTAATTTAATAATACCATCCAAAGGTAGGAAATTTTTCCATTTTCATAACCCTAGCTTCTGTGTACTTTAAAAAGTCTTTTAGAGAAGTAAATGTAGAATAAGTTTTATCTTTTGAAAGCCTTGTTATGCAAATCAAAATAAACAACCCATCCTTTTTTCAGTGCACTTTTCAAATGAACCAATTTACATCAAAGTTTCTCAGAGTAGCTACCAAAGGCCCAAATCATAAGACAGCTGCAAAGTGCTTCTTGGAGCTGAGACTTAAAGAGACTTCATGAATAGTTGTCAAATCAGCCTTGGTGCACAAAAAAAACAACAAAAACAAAAAACAAAACACAGAGAGAACGCGCTCTCTAGATTAAAGCCAAAGTTCTCAAGACAAAATCTTATGCAGTTTTATAGGTGACTCACCACAAAATTTGTCCATGTGGATGCCATTTTTGGTGGGAACCACACATTCACTCGTCCATGGAGGTAGCTCAAACAACAGGCTGTGCTCAACCTTATGATTTTCCTTTTTATGACAATCAACAACAGCATAACACTCTTAAAACAGCACAACACAAAACAAGTCAACACATCTACACACAAAAACAGCTACCGCAATTCTGAGCTATTTTCAGAAAGTTCGACTCATTTTAAGAACTCCCTGAGGATGCTCTCAAACTCAGTTTGATATCCCTTCAATCCAGTCCAAGGAAAGTATCCGGATAATGCAAATGGGAATTTACTATGAAACTCCGAGCACAAAACAGAAATTCTCCAAAGTGGAAAGAAAAGGACAGAGCAGATGGGAACCCAGTTCCCCAAGCAGACAGTACAAAAAGGTAATTTACCAAGGAAAGGAGGTCTATAGATGCTCAGGTATAAACCCAGAGCCTTCAACACAAAAGGAGTGGAACTCAAACCCAGGAGAGATTTACCAAGTTCCTCAGCCTTGGGGAGGGGATACTGGCCACAAAGGGCCCTGTTAGTACCATATTTGATCACTCATCAAGAATGGGATTTTCAGTGATCTTTCTGAGCCCAATTTTTGATGCCAAAAACTGTTAAAAATAATCAAAACTCGAAGAAACTGAAACATAAGGTTTATTCTAAGCAGTTACTCTGTATGTATATAGGGAGACCATTCTGATTAAAAAAAAAAAAACCCAAATGGCATGAAGTTGGCTAGTTATAATGAAGCTTGTAAGAGGAGAGAGAAGACTAGAAGATGAACCGCTGGCTAATCATAACATGATTAATTGAACTTTCCTCTCCCCCTTTTACTGAGATCAACTGATGTCACGTCACAAGGTGGTCTCTGGGCCTCAACCTTCCTGCACCCAGGATACTTTTTGAAATTTAAATTAAGTAAACCTGGCTTTGAACAAGAAATAAAATATTAGCAACTTTGGGTGAAAAAAGCCTCTGGTAGGATCATTTTTGGGTCAAGAATTTTTACAATTAATATTTGGTTTCCTAGGTAAGAAGAAACCTTAAAATCAAAGTAAGATGCTTGTTATTGTTTTTTCTCTTTGACACTAATTAGTTACTGCTGCTTAAATTCTAGAATATGGATACTGCGGGTAATGTCTATGTAGCATTAGTTAATTAATTCCATAATGAAATTGTTGCTAGTCTAGCAAGTGAGTCTCAAAACTCAGTGCAGGCATTTCTCCAATAATATTGATGTCATCTGAAGTTTCAAGATTTCTAATAGGTTCAGTTTTTCTTTGTCTCTTGATCTGTAGGTCTTTTTGTTTGCATGGAATCTTAAATAATTTTGCTACTCCTAGTTATCCACAGTTTATGTATGAATAATTATATTTCAACTCATACTAAAAAACAAACACATACAACACTTATTCTACTTCTGGCACTGTTAAAATCAATTCATATATATTAACTCATGTAATTCTCATAATTACTTATTGAGGTGGATTCAGTTATCATTTCCCCATTTTATAGATAAAGAAACTAAAAGTTTAATAAGTTGAATAAATTGTCCAAGGCCAGACAGCTAGTAAATGGCAGAACTAAGATTTAAACTCAGGCAGACTTCATAGTACATTCTCTTAATATAAAGGTTTTATCATTTTGATATGCTTTTATTGTATTTTATACTACTAAATAAATATTATCTATAAAAGTAGTAAACAGAGCAAAAAGAATAAACAAACCTATTAGCTAACTTTGTTTTTACCATTAATTTGAATTTTAAATTAGTGCGTTAAAAATTAATTGAACACCTGATGCAAGCAATGCACTGTACTAGGATCAGTAGAGGGATTTGAAGTTGAATAAGTAATGATTTGTATATGAAAGTATCTTATATTCTAATGAGAATATCAATGGATTCTTAGATTCAACAAAAAAGCACTAGCAACAAAAGACAACATAAACATATTGTACTTAATAAAAATTAAAAACTTTTGATCAACATAGGACTTGAACAGCAAAGTTGAAGAGACAACCTACAGAATGGAGTAAATTTTGGGAAACCATATATTGACTCCACCACTCCTCTGTCAATTTGTCATACTGTGATGGTTTGCATGTTGCTATGATGCTGGAATCTATGCCATCAGTATTTCAAATGCCAGCCAGGTCACCAATGGTGGAGAGGTTTTAGCTAAGCTTCCATACTAAGACAGACTAGGAAGAAGGACCTGGCAGTCTACTTCTAAAAAAATTAGCCAGTGAAAACCTTATGAATAGCAGTAGAACATTGCCTGATATAGTGCTGGATGATAAACCCCTCAGGTTGGAAGGCACTAAAAATATGACTGGGGAAGAGCTGCCTCATTAAATTAGAGTCAACCGTAATGACCTGGATGGAGTTAAGCTTTCGAGCCCTTCATTTGCTGATGTGCTATGACTCAAAATGAGAAGAAACAGCTGCAAACATCCATTAATAATAAGAATATGAAATGTATGAAGTATGATTCTAGGAAAATTGGAAGTTATCCAAAATGAAAAAGAATGCTTAAAGTTTGATATCCTAGGCATTAGTGAGGTGAAATCGACTGGAATTTGCCATTTTGAATTAGATAATCGTATGATCTACTATGCCAGGAATGACAAATTAAAGAGGAATTGCGTCACATTCATTGTCAAAAAGAACATTTCAAGATCTATCTTGAAGTACAAGCAGTCAGTGATAAGATAATATCCATACGCCTACAAGGAAAACGAATTAATACAACTATTATTCAAATTTAAGCACCAACCACTGATGCCAAAAATGAAGAAAATGAAGATTTTTACCAACTTCTGCAGTCTGAAATGCATCAAACATGTAATTAAGATATACTGATAATTACTGGTGATTGGAATGCAAAAATTGGAAACGAAGTAGGATCAGTAGTTGGAATATATAGCCCAGGTGATAGAAATAAGTCTTGAGATCGCATGACAGAATTTTTCAAGACCAACTACCTATTCACTGGAAATACCGTTTTTTCAACAACAAAAACAGTGATACATGTGGATCTCACTAGTTGGAATACACAGGAATCAAATCAATTACATCTGTGGAAAGAGACAATGGAGAAACTCAATATCATCAGTCAGAACAAGGCCAGGGTCTGACTCCTGAGCAAACAATCAAATGCTCTTATGAAAGTTCAAGTTGAAGCTGAAGAAAATTAAAACAAGTCCCACGAGAAGCAAAGTACAACCTTGAGTATATTCTACCTGAATTTAGAAACTATCTCAAGAATAGATTTGAAGCATTGAACACTAATGACTTAAATCAAGACAAGTTGTGGGATGACATCAAGGACATCATACACAATGAAAGCAAGAAATAATTAAAAATACAGGAGAGAAAGAAAAGACCAAAAAAGGAAGTCAGAAGAGACTCTGAAACTTGCTCTTGACAGTAGAGTAGCTAAAGTGAATGGAAGAAATGATGAAGTAAAAGAGCTGAACAGAAGATTTCAAAGAGTGGCTTGAGATGACAAAGTAAAGTATTATAATGACATGTGCAAAAATCTACAGCTAGAAAACCAAATGGGAGGAACACAGTCGACATTTGTCAAGCTGGAAGAACTGAAGAAAAATTTCAAGCCTTGAGTTGCATAAAGGATTCTATGAGGAAAATATTGAATGACACAGAACTACCAAAAGAAGATGGGAGGAATACAGAGTTACGGTACCAAAAAGAATTGGTTGACGTTCAGTCATTTCAGGAGGTGAAATATGATCAAGAACAGATGGCATTGAAGGAAGAAGTCCAAACTGCACAGAAGGAATTGGTGAGAAACAAGGCTCCAAGAATTGAAGCATACCAGTTGAAATGTTTCAACAAACGGATACAACACTGGAAGCCCTCTCTGGTCTATGCCAAGAAATTTGGAAAGCAGCTACCTGGTCAACTAACTAGAAGCAATCCATATTTGTGCCCATTTTAAAGAAAGGTGATCCAACAGAATGCAGAAATTATTGAACAATATCATTAATATTACAAGCAAGTAAAATCTCACTGAAGATAATTCAAAAATGATTGTTACAGTACATCTACAGGGAAGTTCTAGAAATTCAAGATGGATTCAGAAGAGGACATGGAAAAAGGGATATCACTGCTGATGTCAGATGGATCTTGGCTAAAAATAGAGAATACCAGAAAGATGTTTACCTGTGTTTTATCTGCTGTGCAAAGGCATTGAATTGTGTGGATCATAACAAATTATGGATAACGTTCACAAGAATGTGAATACCAGAACACTTAACTGTGCGCTTGTGGAACCTGCACATAGACCCAGAGGCAGTAGTTCAAACAGATCAAGGGGATATGGCGTGGTTTAAAATCAGGAACGGTGTGTATCAGGGTTGTATCCTTTCACCGTTCTTATTCAATCTGTATGTTGAGCAAATAATCTGAGAAACTGGACTATATGAAGAAGAACATAGCATCAAGATTGGTGGAAGACTCATTAACAACCTGTGATATGCAGATGATATAACCTTGCTTGCTGAAAGAAAAGAGGACTTGAAGCACTTACTGATGAAGATCAAAGACCACAGCCTTCAGTATGGATTACACCTCAACATAAACAAAACAAAAATCCTCACAACTGGACCAGTAAACAACATAATAAACAGAGAAAATAGTGACTTTGCCAAGCATTTCATTTTATTTGGATCCACAATCAACGCCCATGGAAGCAGCAGTCAAGAAATCAAAGGACTTATTGTATTGGGCAAATCCACTGCAAAAGTCCTCTTTAAAGTGTTGAAAAGCAAAGATGTCACTTTGAGGGCTAAGGTGTTCCTGACCCAAGTCATGGTATTTTCAAACGCTTGATATGCAGAGAGTTTTGAAGCAAAAGGTTGCAATAATGTTCCTTTGTTGGCTTTGGGAAAAGGATGGATCCATCAGCCAAGATATGTGGGTGACCTCTAGAAACTGAGAATGACCCCCAGCTAATAGCCAGCAAGGAAATAGGGACCTCAGTCCTACAACTGCATGAAACTGAATTCAGCCAAAATCCATAGTCAGCTTGGAAGCAGATTCTTTCACAGAGCCTCCCAGTAACACCCCAGGTTGACAGACTTAGGCATTGTGAGATCTTCAGTAGAGAATTCAGCCAAGTTGCCAGGCCTTCTGACTTATATAACTTAGAGTTAATAAATGGGTGCTGTTTTAAGTTGCTATGTTTGTGGCAATTTGATATACAGCAATAAAACAATAATACAATGATCTTCTATAACTCTCTCCTTCCCCTCCCCCCACATAATCTATAGTTCAAAAAAAAAAAAAACAAAAACCAAACTTGTTGCCATTGAGTCCAGCCATCTTAAATTTCTTCTCCCTCGCTAGGCTCTGGCATATAATATTTCTATTGTCTGGAATATTACCTCTCTTCTTTTCACCTCTTCCTTCAGATGTCAGCATAAATATCTACCTTAAGGGAAGTCAAAGTGGGCATATTGTAATTACATGATTCCTGAAAAGCCTTATCAAACAGGATAACAACACTTGGCCTTCCTAAATAAAAACCAAATCTGTGAGTGCTGAGTCGATTCTGACTCATAATGACCCTATAGGACAGAGTAGAACTGCCCCATAGGGTTTCCAAGGAGAGGCTGGTGGATTTGAATTGCCAACCTTTTGGTTAGCAGCCGAGCTGTTAACCACTGCATCATGTTGTTGTTGTTAGGTGCTGTAGAGTCGCTTCCAACTCATAGCGACCCTTCGTACAACAGAACGAAACACTTACAGGTCCTGCGCCATCCTCATGATCGTTGTTATGCTTGAGCCCATTGTTCAGCTCTGCAATATTGTAGAAATCAATGAGGTTAATTATGAGAAAACATTTTGAGTTTTAAAAAAGAAGAAATTTAAGAAACAAATTTACAATATTATAAAATATTATAGTCTCTCCAATCTCAGTTAATTACCTCAAAAACCACACAGTTGTCCAAGCCAGGAAATTTTATCTCACTCTTGGCATTTCCCTCTCCCTTACTTTTGCCAAATATAATCAACAGCCAATCAATATCTTCCATAATTCTTGAATTCCTCCAGTTTTCTCAGTCCTCATTTTTCACCTGAATTATTTAGGTATAGCCTCCTACTGGCTCTCTCATCCTTTGCTCTTTCTACTGCAATGGCAAACACTAATTACAAATAAGAGATTTTAATTTTCCCTGTTGAAAATAGAAGAGACTTCGCTCACCTCTTTTCTTTCAGAATTCACTTTAGAAAACTTGTATTAAGTTCTTTCTCCTTATCTTTGAAAAGTATGTAAATCTAGGATGTTTCCTCAAGGATCTGGGAGCCCTCTCTTTTGAAAGGTAATCATGATAAAAAGCCTCCCCTACTTCTTAGTTTCCCAGAAAGAGATTAGCATAACTTCAGGTGGCTCTGAGCTCCAGACTGCAAATCTACTAGACTGGTCATAAAGACACTAGAAAATTAGCAATTTTATCTTCAAAACATCAGCAGAATGGGTTGTATCCACTTAGCTAGTAAAAGAGTAAGATTTCTCTTGTGTTTTAATGCTTATTCAATAACAAAACTGTTTTCTTTCTCCTCTGCTTTTGTGGAGTGGTATCTGGGTTGGGAGCAGACTTTGTCTTTAATTATATTTCCCCCAACACCTCTGAAATCCACACTCTGCTTCATAGCCAAAACCTTTTTTGCAATGTGAAAATTTGATCAGGTCAAACAAATGCATAGTTGAAACAATTCATTGTTTTCCCATTATCTGCAGAAGCAAGCAAAAATCTTTTATTTGTAAATAAACTCCTGCTAGCTCTTCTCCAAATCTGGGCTAGTTGCCTTCCTATGAACTTTCAAAGCACACTGCATACATCCCTCTATATTGTAATTGTGATTACATTCTTATTTATCTTCCCCTTCCCTTATTGCACATATACAGCCACCCACACAGATTGTGAATTCTCTTCAGGATATATCCCCTGTGCCTAGAAATGTGTATAACATATAAAAAGTGCTCCTTAAACATATTTGGAATGAATGAATAAGAGTATAATGTAATCATCATATTCTTATTAATAATAGCAATCATCTTGCTTTAGCTGTACAATAAGTTTGGTGAAGTAGGTCAAAGAGTTGTTATTCTGGCTTTACGAACAAAAGAATCACCTAAAAGAAACTTGGAAATCTTTCGTTTCTCTGAGAAAATTCAGTGAAGGTGTGCATGTATTCAAAGTGACTTACCCTGCTGGCATTAATCTATACACACATTAAAAAATAAAGGAAGAAAACATAAATATATACATAAAAGAGAAACTAATTTCAATTTGAGTAATTCAAATAAATACAGCATATTGCCTCAATTTTGCAGAACAAGTTCTAACCTTTGGCAACTCACTTAACCTTTTCATGTCTCAATTACTTATCTGTAAATTGGGGACAAAGTGTTTAAATTTACATAGTTGTTGAGAGGTTTAAATTGCTTTCAAGTACAGTACTTGAATAATAGGAACCATTTAAGCAAAATATTACCATAATTACTATTAATAGATAATAGCTACAAACTGAGAGAATAAAAGAAACAGTGCATTTGAAGAAAAAAAATACTTTAAATGGCTCATTTTAAAAGTAGGTACTAAAAGGAAATCACAAAAGGCATTCAAAGCAAAAAGACACCAGAGAAAAGGACAAAGCTTTAGAATTTCATATTTCATAGGTTAAGAATAGGCATCAATTTGAAACTCTAATGTGAAACCACATGTACATACACGCGCTTGTTGGAAAATAAGCATTTTTGTGGTTCTCAGCAGCAAAACAAAACAAAAAAAGAGATGGAAAGTAATATCCTAAATGAATTCAATTTGTTGAGAAATGTATTTCTGTTACCAGTTTTTTATGGCCACACTCAGAGGAAAATCTCTCTCTCAGATAAATTTGGTGTGTTAGTGAAAATAGTGGCATAGACATATATTCTGATTATTTAAAAAAAAAAATCGAGGACTGGGGACCATGGTCTTGGGGGACATCTAGCTCAATTGGCATAACACAGTTTATAAAGAAAATGTTCTATATCCTACTTTGGTGAGTAGCGTCTGGGGTCTTAGAAGCTTGTGAGCGGCCATCTAAGACACTCCACTGGTCCCACCCCATCTGGATCAAGGGAGACTGAAGAAAACCAAAGACATAAGGGAAAGATTAGTCCAAAGGAGTAATGGACCACAACTACCACAGCCTCCACCAGACTGAGTATAGCACAACTAGATGGTATCTGGCTACCACCACCGACTGCTCTGACAGAGATCACAATGAAGAGTCCCAGACGGAGGTGGAGATAAATGTAGAACAAAATTCTAACTCACAAAAAAAAAGACCAGATTTACTGGTCTGAGGGAGACTGGAGAAACCTTGAGAGTATGGCCCTTGGGCACCCTTTTAACTCAGTACTGAAGTCACTCCTGAGGGTCACCATCAGCCAAACATTAGACAGGCCCATAAAACAAAATGAGACTAAATGGACACACCAGCTCATGGTCAGGGATAAGAAGGTAGGAGGGAACAGGTGTTATATGGTAAAAACATCACAAAGTTTAGTAAAGCAAAAATAAAGTTTTATTGGGCATACATTCAAAGAGGCAAAAGTTTGAAATGGACAAGCGTGCTTCTAGAGCTATGTCTGCCTGAGTATAAGGAAATATTACAGAATAGACAAGAGTGGAAAAATAGACAAGCTTGTTGTTAGAACCATGTCTGCCCGAATCCAAGGAACATTACAGACTCATCAGTATATATTAATGTTACAAATAGGCAAAATCATTGAAAGCTTCACCTTTTGACACATTGGCTAGAAACTATGATCCTTCATTTCAAATTTTCTTTCTTAGCAATCACTAACATAGGTTTCAGTAATGACAGTCAGGAGAGTCTCCTTGGTCCAACAAATTTTCTATTCACTAAATGCTAATAGAAAAAGATAAGAGTGGAAAGTATGTGAGTCTTTTGTGCTGTGTTTATGATTTGTTTATGTGAAAGTTTCCCTAAAAAATGGTTTCCAAGATTATCCTAGCTATTGTCTTTGCAGCTCAGGGCCCAGTTGATATGTCCTTGGGAGTCCAGCTCCAGCTGGGTCACATTTTAGGATATGGAATAATGGCTCCAATATTATCTCCTAAATCACAGGAAGGCTGGTAATGGGGAACTCAAGGTCGAGAGGCGGACAGTGTTGACATGTAGTGGGGTTGGCAACCAAAGTCACAAAACAATATGTGTATTAATTGTTTAATGAGAAACTAATTTGCTCTGTAAACCATCTAAAGTACAATTAAAAAAAAAAAAAGAAAAAAGCTATTGATATAGGTTCACAAATACGAATTACCACAATATTGTAGCTAAAATCAGAAAATTTGACAAAATCAGCGACTATAAAAACACTGGCAGCAATGAACACAACCGCGCATGCTTGTAATGCATGCAGATGAAACCACTCTATTCGAAGCATCATTGTAATTGGGTAATAATGACAACTTTGACCAGAGTGCATCAGAATGTTCAAAACGTAAATTAGCACAGAGTTTTAGCCTTGTAGATATATTGATACATGTAAGCTGGGCTTATGAAAACTGTTTTTGTTGTAATAACTCACTACAGGGATATTTTCATTAAAAAATAATAAATTTCTGCTGAAACACTGCAAAAAAAAATCATGCTCAAAGTAGAGAATTTGAAAAACTATTAACAACTGAAAGAAAAAAAAAGGAAGTGCTCCATAATCCCACCACCAAGAAATAATAACTCTTACCATTTTGGTATGTAAGCATAGAGAGTGCATGTAAAATTGTTTATGTGTATACGTATATTGTATATGCTTTATAATAACTTAACATTAAATCCTGTACATTTATCATTTATTAAACATTCCTCAAAAATAATTTTAATTTCTACTTATTCTTCCAACTTAGAGATGTACTTTAATTCATTTAGTGATTGAAATCAGAAATTGTTTGAGAGTACAAATCCTATAGTCTCAAATTCTGGGAACAGATACTCATCAGGTGATAATTTTGAACTGATGATCCCTATGGCACTTTTCAATGCTCTTTGAGCATTCTCAGATCCGTAGAACATAAGAATGTTCTGCTGATCTCTGCAGGTTTAGCATAGTCAGAAACATATGACGAAGTTGAATTTTACCTGAGACCTTTGTTTAAAAAAATTCCCTCACCCTTTTATGTTCTGAAAATCAGCAGGGCTTACTGCAAGGAAGTAACAAGGACTTAATGATTTACTCTGCGTAAATAACTTTAGTTTCCCCTTCCTTACCTCCTCCTCTCCTCACCAATCCCCCCACACCAGTCTCCTAGGATCCAGGTGGCTGCATCACAAAAAAGAAAACATTCCAATCAACTTGCTCTAATTGCAGTACATCACTCACCCAGCTCCCCCCCTCACCCCACACTTTAGCTTTTTTCTAAAAATCTCACAGTCCTGTGTCTCAGTAGAGTGAAGATCAGACACAGTTTTAGTATCTCTCTCACCACACTGTAGTGGTCCACCTATTCCCATTACAGTGCTCCTTCTTTCCCTTCCCTTATTCCTTTCCCCTCCCTTAACAACTTCCTTTTGAATAACAGAAACCTTTGCCTGTTTTAACACTATCCAGTGCAATTTTTTCTTTGCCTCCTAGGTGACATTCTCTAAGCTCGTTTTAGCCGTATCCTATGACTTCTCATATGTATGCAAAAGCTGGATGATGAATAAGGAAGACCGAAGAAGAATTGACTTCTTTGAATTGTGGTGTTCACAAAGAATATTGAATATACCATGAACTGCCAAAAGAATGAACAAATCTGCCTTGGAAGAAGTACAACAAGAACGCTCCTTAGAAGCATGGATGCAAGACTACGTCTCACATACTTTGGACATGTTATCAGGAGGGATCAGTCCCTGGAGACGGACATCATGCTTGGTAAAGTAGAGGGCTAGAGAAAAAGAGGAAGGTCCCAACAAGATGGACTGACACAGTGGCTGCAACAACGGGCTCAAGCATCACGATTGTGAAGATGGCTCAGGACCAGGCAGTATTCTGTTGTACATAAAGTCACTATGAGTCAGAAATGACTCTATGACACCTAACAACGACAACAACAAAACTTCTCTAACTATCTGAAATCATGCTTGCACTATTCTAAAAACCAAATTAATTTTATTTTCCATTTATATTAAAACATATCATTGTACTGTCACCAGGTCGAAAACCCAAGTTCTGCTCAGTACGACACGTCTCAGCCGATAAACAAGAGACCAAGGTGGGAAAGTAGAAAGGCGCCTTTATTTTGTTTCACAAGGAAAAGAAATAGTAGGGGCTGCTGCCTCCAAGACTACTCAGCGAGGGCGAAGGGGAGAGTTACTTCTAACGGATTCTCAAGCAGGAAGTTCATACAAGTTACATGAGCAACATTCTTAATTATACTACGTAGGTACAATGGGGTTTACATATACTTCATGCATCATGTGTTCAGAAAATGGAGGTTAAGCCCCACCCAGAGGTGGGGAAATTACTATGTATAAGGTCTAAAAGGTTACCCTGAATGTCAACATGGTGCCTAAACCAGTTTCCACCAATTTCCTCTAGTTTTGGGCAGCAGTTAAAGAGAGGGGAACCAGGATTTTAATGTAAAGCTAAGGGGTGTGCCATGTAAAGGAACCAGGATTCTAATGTAAAGCTACAGGGTGTGCCAAGCAAGCTGCTTGAGGCAGTGGAATTTTCCACAGCCTGGGGACCTCTTTCATAGTATATTTATCATTATTACTGTCATTATTATTTGACATGAATGGGCAGTGTGTGGAAGTATGTGGGCAGAGCACAAGGAGATAAGAAATCAAAGAAATGAGTGTGCCATAGAGCCAAAAAGCTTTGGAATTCCTTCTTGTTCAGTATTCTCATCTAGACACCTTCACTGATAGGGCTGCATAATGACATTTCTCAGTTAATCAAGTCAATTTTCATAAATGGAAATGTTGATTACACCAATAAAAAACCAAAACCAAGCCCATTGCCATCAAGTCAATTCTAACTCATAACAACTTTATAGGACAGAGAAGAACTGCCCCATATGGCTTCCAATGCTATAAGTCTTTAGGGAAGCAGACTGCCACATCTTTCTCCTGTGGAGCAGCTGATGGGTTGAACCGATGACCTTTCGGTTAGCAGCCAAATGCTTAACCACTATGCCACCAGGGCTCCTTTTGGTTACTCTAAACAAGAAAAAACAAACCTATTGCCATGGAGTGGATTCTGACTCATAGAGACCATATAGGGAGAGTAGAACTGCCCCATAGAGTTTCCAAGGAGCACCTGGTGGATTCATACTACTGACCTCTTGGATAGCAGCCAAACTTTTAACCTCTATGCCACCAGGATTTCCTTGGTTACTCCAACCAGTGCCAAATATCTGTGAACAGATCAGGTTTATATGCTGGACCAGACTTTTATTTCATTGGTAAGTTTGCTCAATGGTGCTGATGACTCATCCCCTATTTCTTCCATAGCACTTTCATTTCACCAAGTTTCAAAGTGGGAATTAATCTCCTAAAAAATATCAGCAAGGTCACTGGCCCAATAAATCATATAAATCAGTGGTTCCTAAAATTGGAAGATCACTATATTCACTTAAGGGACTTAGAGTGGCCCAGCTCCACATTAGGTCTACTGAGTAAGAATCTCTGAGTGGCACAAACGGTTAAGCACTGGAGTACTTAACGGAAAGGTTGATGGTTAAAACCCACCTAGAGGAGCATCGGAAGATAGGCCTGGTGATCTGCTTCCTAAAGTCACAACTAACAACAACAACAGAGAATCTCTCTAGAGGCTCCACCTTGTTGTTTCTGATGATCACTCAGGGGAGACCTGGACTTCTGTATATTTAAAAGCCGGATGTTTCTGGGTATTTAGACTTTCAGAAACCATTGATGTAAGTAATGTATTTGGCACTAGACAAAAATAAGTAAGTACTTTATTTCATTTTAAACAAACACATTATAGTTTCTGCTATATATATATGAATGCTCTCAAAGAAAACAAGGTTTTTAAGTTACAAAGTTCATGTTTACTTTTATTTGCTTAAAAACCCAAACCAAACCCACTGCCATGGAGTCAATTCCGACTCATAGTGACCCTATAGGACAGAGTAGAACTGCCCCATAGAGTTTCCAAGGATCAGCTGGTGGATTCAAACTGCTGACCTTTTGTTTAGCAGCCAAGCACTTAACCACTGTACCACCAGGGCTTCTTTATTTGTCTAAATTAAATTTCTTGTGTTATCAGATTGCCTGAGTTCATACTTTTTTGCCAAACACTGTTCTAGGTTCTGTCCTGTAGGGTCGCTATGAGTTGGAATCAACACCACTGCAATGGGTTTAGTTTTTTTGTTTGGTTCTAGGTTCTAAGGTGAGAGCCCACAGAAATGTCCCTGTCGGTACTGAGCATGCATTCTAGTGGTAGAAGAGAACAAAATAAGCAAATAAATGAGTAAATACCTAATATATAAAATAATAACAAGTTCTATGAGAAAACTGAAAGCAAGGTAGGAGTGATAGGGAATACTAAGTTAGGTAAAGAAAGATGACAAAGGAAAGCCTCTCTGATAAGGTGATATTTGAGCAAAGACCTGAAGAAAGTGAATGAGTTGTCTAAGTACATATCTTATATCTTGGGAAGAGATGTTCCAGGCAGAGAGAACTTCAAGTACAAAGTGCCTGTGGTGGGAACATGCTCCATGTATTCACTGAACAGCAACAAAGCCAGTGTGTGGGAACATATTAGTTAGAGATACAACAGGATCCAGATCACATAGAAGTTTATACACCATTTTAAGGATTTGGTGTTTACTCATAATGAGATGAAAAGCCAATGGAATGTTTTAAGTAGAGAAGTGCTATAATTCGACTTACATTTTAAAATGATAATTCTGGATGCTGTGTGGAGAATAAAGAGTAGTAGAGGCAAGGACAGGAGAAGGGAGACCAGATAAGAGACTATTGTTTTAATCCAGACAAGAGATGATGGTGGCTTAAACTAGGGTAGTAGCAGCAAAAGTGGTGAAAAGTGGTCAAACTCTGGATACACTGAAAGGTAGAGCTTATAGAATTTGCTGATGGATTGAATGTGGAGTCTCAGAGAAATAGATGAGTCAAGGAGGACTCTGTGGTTTTTGGCCTGAGCAATTAGAAGAAGAGAATTTTCATTTACTAGGATGCAGAAGACTATAAAGGGGCAAGCTTGGATGTGTTAATATTGAGATGGCTATGAGACTTCCAAATAGAGATATAAAATATGTAGTTTGATAAATAATTCTGTGGTTCAGGGATAGGGATGGACTGGGGATTTAAATATGAGATGATATTTAATGCCATGCCACTAGATGAGGTTACCTAGAGCAGTAGCTTTCATTTTTAATCACAAATTATAATTAAAAGGTACATTTTACATTATGACCCAGTACATATGAAAAATGCTCTTATTAAGTGTAACTCAATCTGATATTTTCTGTCCTACTTCCTTTTTCTTCATTAACCTGGTCCTAGCCCAGTGACATTTATTTTATGACCCACTAATGGATCTCCACAGTTTAAAAAAAAAAAAAAAAAAAAACAGTAACATAGGGAATTACTGCAGATACAGAAAAGCTGTCTGAAGATTGAGCCTTGCGGCATTCCTACTTTGAAAAGTCAGGTTGGTGAAGAGGCACCAGCCACAAAGATCAAAAGCAGTCTTTAATACGTAGGAAGAGAAAAGTATCTAGAAGCCAAATGAAGAAGATGTTTCAAGAAGGAGGACATTATTAACTGTGTCAAGTGTTGTTAACAGTTTGAGTAAGATGAGTATTGAAAATTTATCACTGGATTTAGCAACACAGAAATCGTTGTTGATCTTTATAAGGCTATTTAATTGAAGTGGTAGACACAGAAATCTTATTTGCATGGGTTCAAGACAGAACGGGAGAAAAGAAAGTGGAAATAAAGAGTGTAGACATTCTTAAGGAGACGTTTCATAAAGGATCAGAGAAACAAAGTAGTAGCTGGAAGAGGGTGGAAGGATGGGGAGTCAAGGGAGGTTATATTTTGGCATTTTCTTCATTTTAAAGATGCAGAATTTGTATATATATATATATATATCCTTGATTAGGCAAGAAGAGTAGGATCTTCCTCAAAGAAAGTTGTCGTAGAGCAGTAGGAAGGAAGTTATAAGGATCTTGATGCAGGTATATTGATAGAAGAGATGGTGTAAAGGTATGAAAGGGCTTTTTTTTTAATTTCTTCTATTTTCTCAGTGAATAGGAAGTATTATAATTATCTCAGAATGAAAGGTGAAAAGATGTTGAAGCTGTGACCCAAAAGAAGCTGTGAAGTAGACATCTAGATTCTAGAACAATGGAAAAGTAAATAGACTAGAGAAATTGAGTAGGATTGCCAGGCAGCATGAAAGTGCTGGCTTAAGTTTGTGGTCATGAATTAAATGACTACACAAGCATACCTCAGAGCTATTGCGGGTTTGGTTCCAGACCACCTCAATAAAGCCAATATCACAATAAACCTAATCACATGAAGTTTTTGGTTTTCCAGTGTATATAAAAGTTATGTTTACACTATACTGCAGTCTATTAAGTGTGCAATAGCATTATGTCTAAAAAACAATGTACATACCTTAATTATAAAATACTTTATTGCTAAGAAATGCTAACCATCATCTGAGCCTTCAGAAAGTAGTAATCTTTTTGCTGGTGGAGGGTCTTGCCTTGATGCTGATGGCCGCTGACTGATCAGGGTGATGGTTACTGAAGGTTGGGGTGGCTGTGGTAGTTTCTTAAAATAAGACAAAAATGAAGTTTGTGGCATTGATTGACTCTTCCTTCCACCAAAGATTTCTCTGTTGCATGCGACACTGTTTGATAGCATTTTACCCACAGTAGAACTTCTTTCAAAATTGGGGTCAATCCTCTCAAACCCTGTTGCTGCTTTAGCAACTAAATTTATGTATTATTCTAAATCCTCTGTTGTTATTTCAACAATATTCACAGCATCTTCACCAGGAGTAGATTCCATCTCAAGAAACCACTTTCTTTGCTCATTCATAAGAAATGACTCCTCATCCATTAAAGTTTTGTCATGAGGTTGCAGCAATTAAGTCACATTTTCAGGCTCCACTTGTAATTCTAATTCTCTTGCTATTTCCACCACATCTGCAGTTATTTCCTCCATGGAAGTCTTGAACTCCTCAAGGTCATCATGAGGGTTGGAATCAACTTCTTCCAAATTCCTGTTCATGTTGATATTTTGACCTCCTCCCATGAATCACGAATGTTCTTAATGGCATCTAGAATGGTGAACCCTCTCCAGAAAGTTTTCAATTTACTTGCCCAGATCCATCAGAGGAATCACTATCTATGGCAGCTATAGCCTTACAAAATGTATTTCTTAAATAATAAGACTTGAAAGTCAAGATTACTCCTTGATCCATGGGCTACAGAATGGATGTTGTGTTAGCAAGCATGAAAACAGCATTAATCTCCTTGTACATCTCCATCAGAGTTCTTGGGTGACCAGGTGCATGGTCAATGAGTGGTAATATCTTGAAAGGAATTTCTTTCTTTCTTTTTTTTTCTGAGCAGTAGCTCTCAACAGTGGGCTTAAAATATTCATTAAACTATGTTGTAATCAGATGTGTTGTTATCCAGGTTTTGTTGTTCCTTTTATAGAGCACAGGTAGAGTAGATTTAGCATAATTCTTAAGGGTCCTAAGATTTTTGGAATGGTAAATGAACATTGGCTTCAACATAAAGTCATCAGCTGCATTAGCCCCTAACAAAAGAGTCAGCCTATCATTTGAAGCTTTGAATCCAAGCATTGACTTCTCCTCTCTAGCTATGAAAGTCTTAGATGACATCGTCTTCCAATATAAGGCTGTTTCATCTACATTGAAAATTCTTTGTTTAGTGTAGCTACCTTCATCAGTTATCTTAGCTAGATCTTCTGGATAACTTGCTGCCGCTTCTACATCAACACTTGCTGCTTCACCTTGCACTTTTATGTTATGGAGACCACTTCTGTCCTTAAACCTCATGAACCAACCTCTTCTAGCTTCAAACTTCGCTTCTGCAGCTTCCTCACCTTTCTCAGCCTTCACAGAGTTGAAGGACCTTGTACTCAATTAGGCTTTGTTGTAAGGGAATGTTGTGGCTGGTTTGATCTTCTATCCAGATCACTAAAACTTTCTCTACATCAGCAATAGGCTGTTTCACTTTGCTATCATTCATGTGTTCACTTGAGTAACACTTTTAATTTCCTTTAAGAACTTTTCGTTTGCATTCACAACTTGACTGGGGCAGGAGGCCTTGCTTTTGGTCTGTCTTGGCTTTCAACATGCCTTCCTCACCACCCTGTCCCCATTGCCATCGAGTAGATTCTGACTCATAGAGAACCTGTAGGACAGGGTAGAACTGCCCAGTATAGTTTCCAAAGAGCAGATGGTGGATTCAAACTGCTGACCTTTGGGTTAGCAACTGAGCCCTTAACCACTGCACCACGAGGGCTCCCCTTCCTCACTAACTCAATCATTTCTAGATTTAATTTAAAGTGAGAGACGTGCGACTCTTCCTTTCACTTGAACACTTAGAGGTCATTGCAGGGTTATTGATTGGCCTAATTTCAATATTGTCATATCTCAGGAATAGGGAGGCCTGATGAGAGGGAGAGAGATGGGGAAATGGGCGGCTGGTGGGTCAGTCAGAACACACACAACATTTGTCAGTTAAGCTCACTATCTTATATGGGTGCCGTTCATAGCATCCCAAAACAATTACAGTAGTAACATCAAAGATCATTGATCACAGATCACCATAACAGATACAACAATAATAAAAAAGCTTGAAATATTTTGAGAATAACCAAAATGTGACACTGAGACAGGAAGTGAGCACATGATGCTGGAAAAATGGCATTGATAGACTTGTTGGACACAGAGTTGCCACAAATCTTCAACTTGTAAAAAATGCAATATCTGCAAAGTGCAATAAAGGAATCATGATGAAACAAGGTATACTTGTATTTTTAACAAAACTAATCGTTCACTTTTTTCTCTCCGTTTGTTCTCTTATTCCCCAATAGCTCCATATTTTTTTCCTTGCTACTTCAAGTAATCTGAAAGTGTAGTTCTTGTCATGTAACTATCTTGTTAACAATTTTCAATGGCTCCAAGTTGACTACAGAATAAACTCTGTTGTAAGAGAAAAACATCATAAAGTTTAGTAAAGCAAAAAGAAAGTTTTATTCGGCATATATTCAAAAGGGCAGAAGCGGGTAATGGACAACCACAGTGCCAGAGCTAGAATGTCTGCCCAAATCCAAGGAAATATCACAGAACAGACAAAAGTGGGAAAACAGTCAAGCATGCTGCCACAGCCATGTCTGCACGAGTCCAAAGACCATTACAGAATAGGCAAGAATGGGAAAACGGACTAGCATGCTGCCACAGCCATGTCTGCCTGAGTCAAAACAACCAGTTACAGAGCCATCAGTATATATAAATATCACAAATGGGCAAAACCATTGAAAGCTTAGCCTTTTCAGATTGGCTAGAAACTGTGATCCTACATTTTGAATTGCCTTTCTTAACAATCATTGGTACAGGTTTCAGTAACAAGAGTCAGGAGGGTCTTCATTGGTCCAACAAATTTCTATTCACTAAATGCTATTAGAAAAAGATAAGAGTGGAAAGTCTTTTTGTGTTCTGTTTGATTGGCTTTATGTGAAAGTTTCCCTAAAAGATATTTTCCAAGATTATCTTAGTTATTGTCTTTGTAACTCAGGGCCCAGTTGATGTGTCCTTGTAAGTCTTTGTGAGCCCAGCTCCAGCTAGGTCACATTCTCTACGCTCAAGGAGAGAGAATAGTAACTGCAATACTATTTCCTAAATCAGCTCCAAATAGATCATTGCCTACACTTGGCTTTCAAAGTTGATTTTTCACTTTTTAAAACTTTTTACTCTTAGTATTCCTTTCAAACCAAGCTACTTACTGTTCACAAAAATAATTCTGGGCTTTATTATTTCTGAGCCTTTGCTTACAATGTCCTCTTGTCTTTGAACTCTTTACCTTTTAGTATTAACAATGTTAGTCATCACTCTTTACCTTCCCTGCCTTTCCTAACCCTAGGGGCTTTGCAATTTGTTCCACCTCAGCGACTTCTGGGGAGAAAAAATCTGTGTAAACTGTGACTGAACTTCAAGTAGACACAACCTGACAATACCTTAAATCATTTGTTGCCTTCCTGAACCAGTTTCACTATTAATGTTGAGGCATAGGATATCTAAGGACTACATACAATACAGAGGTGCAGGGGAGATAATACTCCAAAGAGTGACTCTTTCATCACTGGTAGGCGGAGACTGAAAGATAAATTCTTTCTCCTTCTTCCCTAGATGGATTGTCCTGATGTGTAATAGTTCATTTGGCTACTCAGAAGATGATCCTGGGAGACTGAGCTAAACTCTTAACCACTGTGCCACCAGGGCTCAGCTCTTCACCACAGTAAACACTAAATAATTGTTTTTGCATTATAGAATGTGTTAATGTTGAGGAATTAAAATGAATGAATGAATGTATTATTAAATGTCACAACTTTTTCTATCCTTGATGTATGCACATTTTGAATTCCCATTTCTTTTTTTCCCAAAACTGGCAAACCTTAAAAGTTATTCTATCATTTTTCACTGCCTAGGATTCTCATCATAAAAGCAATACAAAAATAAAATGAACATGACCCAGAAAAAGAAGAGAGGGAAACAGTGACTATTAGGCCACAGTCCAATGATATTAATAAAATCTAACTTAAGAATAATATTTAGTAATTTATGAATTCTAATCAAACTGGATTTTTTAATTCACTCAGAATTTAACAGAATACTCTTTAAAAGCTCTTCTCGGTATTTGTCCTAAGCAAATTATAAGAGAAAACTTTATTTACAAATATCTTCAATGTCACATTGTTTATAATAACCAAAATTATGGGAATAGCCTAAATATGAAGAAAAGGTGAAGTGAACAACGTTATAGCCAGTCGATTTAGTATCATGCAGCCATTAAAAATAAAGCTTATACATATTAATAACTTGGGATATATAAAGCAGTATTAAATTTTTTATACTTTATAATCACCAATATGTAAAATGAAAATAACAATTAAATGAGGTACAATAAAAACAAAAATACTCACACATATAAAAAGGATTGGATGGAAAGACCCTAAAATCCGAGTATTAAATTTCCTTGTGTCGTAGGATTGCTGGTTATATATATTCATCTTCTTTTCTGTTTCTCTAATAAATATGTATCACTTTTATAGTGGATAACAGCAACAAACTTTAAAAGTAAAAATGTCTGAGGTCACTCTTTTTCCTAAGTACATTCAGATGAACATAACTTAACCTTCCTTTAAATAATTGAGGATCTTGTAAAGCCCCCGGGTCATCTTTCTAAACATAAATTCTCATTACCAGGATTACAGATCAAGCTGAAGAAGTGAAAGATTGGGTTTAATGTGCATGACCTCAGGATATTCCATTTGACTTTTCACAATATTAAATATATGTAAATGCATAAATGTGCACATGCACATACTCACACATGCATGGGTGCACACACACAGACATTAGCCAATTTCCTAATCATTAGCTTAATTCTTTCAAAATTTGATTTTAAAAAGTCTATTAAATTGCACATTTTGATTATTTGTCTGTATTTAATACTAACATGTTAATCCTATATTCTTCATCAGTTACCATAGAGATATTTGTATAGCTGTGATAACAGAAATGTTTAACCTAATTTTATTAGAATTTTCCTCAGTCTTGGATAATTATTATTTCAGATGGTCCTCTGCCTCCCTCCCTTCCTCCCTCCATCCTTCTCTCCCTTCCGTCTTTTCTTCCTTCCTTACCCTCTTCCTCCCTCCCTCTTTCTTTCTCTTTTCCCTGGAGGTAAACAGAGATATGTATTTAATTCCCCTGAAAGTTTTTGTTTTCATTAGCTAAATGAT
This sequence comes from Trichechus manatus latirostris, assembly GCF_000243295.1. Classification (NCBI taxonomy): domain Eukaryota; kingdom Metazoa; phylum Chordata; class Mammalia; order Sirenia; family Trichechidae; genus Trichechus; species Trichechus manatus. Next base: position 14,826,560 of record NW_004443987.1, read on the forward strand.
TTCCAATATACAGAATAAATATGTACCATCAACAAATTCTATTACAATTTTTAATTATGGCACGAACTTCTAATTACATTGTTATTATTTTATAATAAAAATTTCCAACAAAAAAACCTTTGAATTCAAGAGCATAGGGAATCACATAGGAAAAGTACATGAAAGTTTATGTAGGTTTGATTTAATCATAAAATTAAGAACATGGAATTAACCAGAGAAAGAGTAGTACACATACAATTTATTTCTATCTTTGAAGTTTACCATCATGAAATCTGGGACTATGACAATTATTTTCTAATATTCAAGAGAAAATCGTTTCAGGTCAGCAAAAATTTGTTCTTGCTAGCAATAATTAAAACACAAATAATATATTAGGCATGTAGACCCCTTTTATAATATTACACATTCACCAATATAAATGAAAAGAGTCATAGAAAATCTTCAAAAATTCTCAAGCAATTAAGTAAAAAAAAACTAGAGGCTAAAATTGAGCTGTGGAAGGGGAAGAGAAACAGGAGGGTCAAAGGAAGACAATAAGATAGATGATCCTGGTGAAGAACTAGATGGTATCCAGTGGAAAACCAGTACTGTGAGTGTAAAGAGCCTGCAATGGCCACCACCTAGGAGCTCGACTAAGTCCAGGTATTGATCATCCATGTGTTATCTCCAATCTCTTATCAACAGGAGGGAATGATTTAGGAAATAATATTGGAGTCATTATTCCCTGTCCTTGAGCATAGAGAATGTGAACCAGCTGAAGCTGGACTCACGAGGACTCACAAGGACACATCAACTGGGCCCTGAGACAATGTTGTTGTTGTTGTTAGGTGTCGTTGAGTCAGTTCTTACTCATAGCGATTCTATGTACCACAGAATGAAACACTGCTCGGTCCTGCGCCATGCTCACAATCATCGTTATGCTTGAGCCCATTGATGCAGCCACTGTGTCAATCCATCTCCTTGAGGGTCTTCCTCTTTTTGCTGACCCTCTACTTTATCAAGCATGATGTCCTTCTCCAGGGACTTATCCTTTCTGACAACATGTCCAAGGTATGTAAGACGAAGTCTCGCCATCCTCACTTCCAAGAAACATTCTGGTTTTACTTCTTCCAAGACAGATTTGTTCGTTCTTTTGGCAGTCCATGGTATATTCAATATTCTTCGCCAACACGCAATTCAAAGGCATCGATTCTTCTTCGATCTTCCTTTTTCATTGTCTAGCTTTTGCATGCATATGAGGCAACTGAAAATACCATGGCTTGGGTCAGGCACACCTTACTCCTTAAAGTGGCATCTTTACTTTTTAACACTTTAAAAAGGTCTTTTGAACAGATTTGCCCAATGCAATGCACCTTTTGATTTCTTAACTGCTGCTTCCATGGGTGTTGATTGTGAATCCAAGTAAAATGAAATTCTTGACAACTTCAATCTTTTCTCCTTTTATCATGATGTTACTTATTGGTCCAGTTGTGAGGATTTTTGTTTTTTTTTATGTTGAGGTGTAATCCATACTGAAGGCTGTGGTCTTTGATCTTCATCAGTAAGTGTTTCAAGTCCTCTTCAGCAAGCAAGATTGTGTCATCTGCATATCACAGGTTGTTAATGAGTCTTCCTCCAATCCTGATGCCCTGTTCTTCTTCATATAGTCCAGCTTCTGGGATGATTTGCTCAGCATACAGATTGAATAGGTATGGTGAAAGGATGTAACCCTGACACACACCTTTCCTGACTTTAAACCACATAGTATCCCCTTGTTCTGTTTGAATGACTGCTTCTTGATCTACGTACAGGTTCCTCATGAGCACAATTAAGTGTTCTGGAATTCTCATTCTTCACAATGTTATCTATAATTTGTTATGATCCACACAGCCGAATGCTTTTGCATAGTCAATAAAACACAGGTAAACATCTTTCCAGTATTCTCCGCTTTCAGCCAGGATCCATCTGGCATCAGCAATGATATCCCTGGTTCCCATCCTCTTCTGAATCCGGCCTGAATTTCTGGCAGTTCCCTGTTGACATACTGCTACAGCTGCTTTTGAATGGTCTTCAGCAAAATTTTACTTGTGTCTGATAGTAATGATATTGTTCAATAATTTCCACATTTGGTTGGATCGCCTTTCTTCAGAATAGGCATAAATATGGATGTTTTCCAGTCAGTTGGCCAGGTAGCTGTCTTCCAAATTTGTTGACATAGATAGGTGATCACTTCCAGAGCGGCTTCCATTTGTTGAAACATCTTGATTGATATTCGGTCAGTTCCTGGAGCCTTGCTTTTCAACAATGCTTTCAGCACAGCTTGAACTTCTTCTTTCAGTACCATAGACTCCTCATCATATGCTACCTCTTGAAATGGTTGAACATCAACCTATTCTTTTTGGTGTAATGACTCTGTGTATTCCTTCCATCTTCTTTTGATGCTTCCTGTGTCATTTAATATTTTCCCCATAGAATCCTTCACTATTGAAACTCGAGGCTTGAATTTTTTCTTCAGTTCTTTTAGCTTGAGAAATGTCGAGAGTGTTCTTCCCTTTTGGTTTTCTATCTCCAGTGCTTTGCACATGCCATTGTATGTCATTATTATACTTTACTTTGTCTTCTTGAGCAACCCTTTGAAATCTTCTGTTCATTTCGTTTACTTCATCATTTCTTCCTTTTGCTTTAGCTACTCGATGTTGAAGAGCAAGTTTCAGAGTCTCTTCTGACATCCACTTTGGTCTTTTCTTTCTTTCCTGTTTTTTAATGATCTCTTGCTTTCTTCATGTATGATGTCCTTGATGTCATTCCAAAACTCATCCGGTCTTTGGTTATTAGTGTTCAACGTGTCAAATCTATTCTTGAGATGGTCTCTAAATTCAGGTGGGATATACTCAAGGTCATACTTTGGCTCTCATGGACTTGTTCTAATTTTCTTCAGTTTCAACTTGACCTTGCATATGAGAAATTGATAGTCTGTTCCGCAGTCAGCCCCTGGCCTTGTTCTGACTGATGATATTGAGCTTTTCCATCATTTCTTTGCACAGATGTAGTCTATTTAATTCCTGTGTATTCTGTCTGGCGAGGTCCATGTGTATGTCACTGTTTATGATGGTGAAAAAAGGTATTTGCAATGAAGAAGTCGCTGGTCTTGCAAAATTCTATCATGCAATCTCCAGCATCGTTTCTATCACCAAGACTATATTTTCCAACTACTGGTCCTTCTTCTTTGTTTCCAACTTTCCATTCCAATCACTAGTAATTACCAATGCATCCTGATTGCATGTTCGATCAATTTCAGACTGCAGAAGCTGGTAAAAATTGTCAATTTCTTCATCTTTGGCCTTAGTGGTTAGTGTGTAAATTTGAACAGTAGTCGTATTAACTCTTCTTCCTTGAAAGCATATGGATATTATCCTGTCGCCAACAGTGTTGTACTACAGGCTAGATCTTGAAATGTTCTTTTTGACAAAGAATGCAACCCCTTTCCTCTTCAAGTTGTCTGTCCCCAGCATAGTAAACCATATGATTGTTTGATTCAAAATGGCCAGTACCAGTCCATCTCAGCTCACTAATGCTTCAGATATTGATGTTTATGCATTCTACTTCATTTTTAACAATTTCCAGTTTTCCTAGATTCATACTTTGTACATTCCATGTTCTGATTATTAATGGATGTTTGCAGCTGCTTCTTCTCATTTTGAGTCATGCCACATCAACAAATGAAGGTCCCGAAAGCTTGACTCCATCCATGTCATCTTTAAGGTTGACTCTACTCTGAGGATGCAGCTATTCCGCAGTTGTCTTTTGAGTGCCTTCCAACCTGGGAGGCTCATCTGCTGGCACTATATCAGACAATGTTCTGCTGCTATTCATAAGGTTTTCACTGGCTAATTTTTTTTTAGAAGTAGACAGACAGGTCCTTGTTCCTAGTCTATCTTAGTCTGGAAGTTCAGCTGAAACCTGTCCACTATGGGTGGCCCTGCTGGTATTTGAATACCAGTGACATAGCATCCAGCAATACAGCATTTCGTTTTTGACAACTTCCAATTTTCCTAGATTCATACTTTGTACATCCTACATTCCAATTATTAATGGATGTTTGCAGCTGTTTCTTCTCATTTGAGTAGTGCCACATCAGCAAATGAAGGTCCTGAAAGCTTTACTCTATCCACATCATTAAGGTCAATTTTACTTTGAGGAGGCAGCTCTTCCCCAGTTGTATTTTGAGTGCCTTCCAAGCAGAGGGGCTTATCTTCCAGCACTATATCAATGTTTCACTGCTATTTATAAGGTTTTTTCTGGCCAATTTTTTCAGAAGTAGATTTCCAGGTCCTTCTTCCCAGTCTGTCTTAGTCTGAAACCTGTCCGCCATGGGTGATCGTGCTGGTGTCTGAATATCAGTGGCATAGCTTCCAGCATCACAGCAACACGCAAGCCCCCACAACATGACAAACTGCCAGACAAGTGGGGGATAAAGACAATAGCTAGGATAATCTTGGAAAATATCTTTCAGGGAAACTTCGACATAAACCATGTAAACAGAACACAAAAGACTTTCCACTCTTGTATTTTTCTATTAGTATTTAGTGAATAGAAAATTTGTTGGACCAATGAAGACCCTCTGTCGTTACTGAAAACTGTACCAAAGATTGTTAAGAAAGACAATTCAAAATGTAGGATCACAGTTTCTAGCCAATCTGTGAAAAGATGAAGCTTTCAGTGGTTTTGCCTATCTTGTAACATTAACATATACTGATGGTTCTTTAGCATTCCTTGGACTTGGGCAGACATGACTGTGGCAGCATGCTTGTCCATTTTCCTATTCTTGCTTATTCTGTAATATTTCCTTGGACTCGGGCAGGCCTGGCTCTAACAACATGCTTGTCCATTTTCCCACTTTTGTCTATTCTGTAATTTTTCTTGGGTTCAGGCAGACATGGCTCTCGCAGCATGCTTCTCTGCTTCCCACTTTTGCTTTTTTGAATATATGCCGAATAAAACTTTCTTTTTGCTTTATTAAACTTTGTGATGTTTTTACCCTACAACATGTGTAAAACACAGTTTTAGCTACCTATTTTTCCTTACTACTTGTAGATACTTAGCAGTGGTGTCACTAGAGTTGGTGTCACCCAGTATGGTAACTCATGGTGTCACCCCCTCCCCGGCCTGGGGTGGGCAGGGCAGGCAGGCGAACACCGATCCCGCTGGGTGGAGAGGCCTGGCCCCAACCCGCTCAAGCGCAGGATGGAGCGCTGTGCAGCCCCAGCCCTCCTGGCCCTGCTCCCATGATCCTCTGTAGCTCCTTCCCTCTCACACTGGCCAAAGTGGAGATCCTCCTCTCTGTCCTATGGTAGGCGCCATGGCCTAGCCATCTGCACTCTGACTGGTGGGTGATGCAGGCGGGAGGTGATGGTTTACAGCACTGGGTGATGAGTGACACGAACGCTAGTGATGCCACTGCCTTGGCAGACCCTTCCCTGGTGGCACTGGCCTGCCCACGGCTGCTGTTGTTACTGCCACCATGAACCCTAGGGTCATTTTGGTGTCACTCCTTCTGACAGTGTCAGGGGGTGCAGTCTACACACCCACACCCCCCTAGTGATGCCACTGATACTCAGTTTATATAAATTTATAATTCATCATTAGTTCTGAAATTAAAGTACCTTATAATATCTTTTGATATGAATGTCATGACTTTTTAGCATATCTTCTCAGCATGCAACTATAGATCAGTTCCTCTAATTAATGTATGACATGGTGAGACAACCCATATCAACACAGTACAGACAATAGGTTAACTTCTTAACACTGAAGACTTTTTTCCCTTCATTCTCAACTGTCTACATTCAAACTCTGTGTGCTGGTTATTTATCTGTGATGTCTCAGTCCCACACCCTCCCTTCTATGATCTATTCTGTACTACTGAACACGGGTTACAATTGGCAAACTGTATTTCCCAAACTTATTTGCAGCTGGCTGTCTATTAGATTTTGCCAGTGGGAGGGACTGGTGGGAAATCATAAGGAGGTAAAAAGAGAGAAACTTTCTGCTTTTGGCTCTCAACAGCAGAGGCAGTTACTTTTGGTTTGCAGGAGCAGCAACAGGCATAGGACAACTGCAGATTCTAGCAGCCTGAGAAGCTACAGTACATTTTGACAAGAGAAGTCCCAACTCTAGCAGCACCTCTTGGCAGTTTCTGTAGCTGGCAGTGTCTCAAGCAGCACAATACAGCACAATAGCAGGTGCAGACTCTTAGATTGCAGTCCAGGAGCTTCACCAGTTTCCTGACCTCTGAGTAACATCCTTTCTTCTTTTTGTTCCTTCAGAACACTTCTTTTCCTTTTTGTCCCTCCAGCCCTTTAGTCATCTTTGTAATCATTGTATGATCAGAATCCCTTATGTTTGAACTTCCTAACCTCATATCTGTTTTCCTGGCTGGACCCTGACTGATATTCTTTGTTTATTCAATTCAGTGAAAAGTACTGATTTAATTTAGTAAAACATATGCCTTATTTTTTTCAGTAATAGACATGGTGTTATGTATGCTTTCTGTAATGTTCTCAAATCACATATGATTCTATAATGCTCCTAAACCATATATGACTCTGTAATGTTGTTTCTGAATGATCTGAAGCCACAGATGCATAAATTACTTATAATGTGACTTAGAAGTAGAAAATTTCTATACTTAGACAAAGAAAAATAAAAGTATGTGAACTATGAGAAGAATGTGGTAAACAACCTTTAAGTTGACCTTGCTCCCACATGCTGTGATAAAAGAAAACATAACATAGTCTTTGTAAACAACCTCCCTAACCTTGAAAAAAAGATGCCACATTCAGCTAATCTCTAACTCTGGAGAGAAGACATAACATACTAGGCTTTGATGTCACACTGGCCCTTATTGTGTGAGGCCAAGATGAGAAATTCACATATAAACCTTGAATCTCTGCTCACTCACTAAGAGAAGGAAGAGATGCCACCTCCTTCTAGAGTCTGACTCCCTCCAAAGACTGAGACTTTGGACTGAGATTCTGTCTGCTGCTGCCGCTGCTGACCTTTAGCCCTAGCTAGGTAAGAGGAACCTCCACCAAGTTCAAGCCATAGTCAGGCCTGTCTCCTGAGACCACTTGTAAAAGATAAAAGCCTAAACCTTCAAGATTTGGATTCTAAGCACAGAAATAACAAGTAATTCTAATTGTTAATTCTGATTCTCTGGTTCTAAATGCATACCGTGAAGTCTTGTGTGCCTTGCCATGTTGTTGTTGTTGTTAGGTGTCATTGAGTCAGTTCCAACTCATAGTAACCCTATGTACAACAGAATGAAATACTGCCTGGTCCTGCACCATCCTCATAATCGTTGCTATGTTTGAGCCCACTGTTGCAGCCACTGTGTCAATCCGTCTCGTTGAGGGTCTCCTTCTTTTTCGCTGACCCTCCACTTTACCAAGCATGATGTCCTTCTCTATGGACTGGTCCCTCCTAATAACAAGTCAAAAGTATGTGAGACAAAGTCTCACCATCCTTGCTTCTAAGGAGCATTCTGGCTGTACTTCTTCCAAGACAGATTTGTTCATTCTTTTAGCAAACCATGGTACAATTAAGAGTTCTGGAATTCTCATTCTTCTCAATGTTATCCATAATTTTTCATGAGCCACACAGTCGAATGCTTTCGCATAGTCAATAAAACACAGGTAAACATCTTTCTTGCCATGACTACCTTGTAATAAACTGAACGAGTTTATGCACGACAAACTGATTATCCTACACAGCACGTGCTGTATGCAAGTTATATACTCAAATATCTTCAGGGATCTAGAAGGTAAAATAAACATCTATTTTATGAACATATTTGAGTGTCAGTGATTATGATGACTGGGACAGAGAATGCAAGTAAAAGGCGTTCAAATTAAAATTATTTGGTCTGCTGGCTACTGACTGGTGTCATAATTTTCCATTAATTATAACTGGACAAAATGATTACTTAATGAGTTGTGTCCTTTAAGAAAAATATTTTGGAAAAACTAGTCTCATTTATATGTGTATGAATGTTTAAATATGCTGACCAACACCAGCTCATCTCTATCAATATTCAATGCACATTTCCAAAACCTTTGTTTACATTAAAATTAATTATACATTTACTTGGGAACTCCAGCATTACATGAGTGAAGCATTGAGGTATTTTCCCAAGATTCTGGAAATAAGGAAATACATTTGTTATCTGAGAGAATCTTTAAAAAAGCGTCATGAAATACGTAGTAGAGATTTGCAGTTGCCATAAAAGGACAGGATAATCTCTAAATCAGGACCTAAAAGTAACATGACAATAAGGAATGACATAGAAAGTATGTGTCAATTACAAGGGTCTTGTCAGTCACAGGAAATAATGAAGAAAAGATTGGCAGTGCCCATCCAAGCACAGCCCAGAAGAGAGACAGCTTTCACAGTTAAACATGCAAATTTGATGTCTGTAAGTACAGTAGATTCTCAGCCATCAAGAGCACAGAAGTTACTCCAGTGCTTTACGGATGCTTATCAAGTACCCTTCCAGCTCACATCTCTCCTCCCATCTAGATTTATCTTCAAGTGGAGAATGAGAAAATCAGGGAACAAGAATATCTTGTATGCTTGATACTTGCATTTCTTAGAATAGTTTACACCAGCATTTTAGTTTTGCAAATTTCTTTGGCACAAGCCTGTTTCCAGGAATCTGAGCAACTCTGGGCACTTTGCAACAACTGCGTCTCTGAACTTACAAATCTAAAACTCCCAGACCCAGAACCCAGAAATGGGAAAGCTACGGCATAAAAAGATCGGTAATTAGGATTAAATAACTTCAAATCTGGGAATAATGGTTATAGAAAAGAATGTAAATGTTTAAACCTGGAATAAATGACATGTAATGGTAAAAAATAATAATTTAATGCAATAGGATAAAAAATCTCAGCACTTATTAACAAAATTTGGAAAGTAGAAGAAGAGAGAAAGGGGAGATATGAGGAAGCTTAAGTGAACTAATTTTCTACGCAGGGAGTCTATTGATAGTGCTTCATTATGTAAGCTGATAAATAATTTAAAAGGAGTTATAAAAATTCTCTTTAAAGGCAATGATAGAAACTCAAAGAACTGAAAAAATCTATAAACTTACATATTATCAAAAAGAAAAAAATAAATAGGAGAAAATGAAGAACATGTGGCAAAAGGTAGAAAATAAGGAAGCAACAAAATGCTGTCTGATACAAAGAAACATAATGAAATCTTATGACATATTTAAGCCAAAACACATGTATATAAAAAAACTAAATGGCATAAATAAAAATTTTAAACTATCAAGTCAAAAAGGAATCCAAATTCTATTGTATATATCAGCACATATTTGTCCACATAAAATTTAAAAGTTAC
>NW_004443987.1:14836043-14841830 GCF_000243295.1 Trichechus manatus latirostris
AAATACAAATGACAAACTCAGTAAAATGTTCCCTACATGTAATTTATATTAAGGACTAATTTTCTTAATGTAGCAAAAGATCATACAATTCAATAGGAAAACTGTTTAAAAACATAAAAATTACAAAGGTTTGTAAGAGTTAAGAGACAAAGAAATAGAAATGATCAATAAGCATTTGAAAGATGTCCAACCTCTCTCATTATTACAGGAATGTAAATTAACAATGAGATATCTTGTTTTATCTTTTAGGTTATAAAAGACTTAAAGTTTGATAATACTTAAAATTGACAGGGGTACAAAGAAACAGACATTCACGCTCTTGGTAGGAGTGCAATCTATTATGCTTTCTCTGAAACACATTTTGACAGTATCCATCAAAATTTTAAATGCATGTGACATAGTGACAGTCTTGTTTTCTTGGGCTGCCATAACAAAGTATCACAAATTGGGTGGCTTGAAAGAACATAAATTTATTCTCTTAGAATTCTGGAGGCTCAAAGTCCAAAATCAAGGTGTCAGCAGGGCCATGCTCACTCTGAACACTCTAAAAAAGAATACTTCCTTGCTTCTTTCAACTTTTGGAACTCTAGATATTCCTTGGCGTTTGTCAGCATAACTCCAATCTCTGCCGCCATCTTCACATGTCCTTTTTCTTTGTTTCTCTGAGTGTCCTCTCCTCTTCTTATAAGAACACCAGTCATTGGATTTAGGGTCCACGTTAATCCAGTATGACTTCATCTTAATTACATTTGTAAAGACCCTATTTCAAAATACGGTCGCATTCTGAGATTCTGAGTGGACATGAATTTTTTTGGTACACTGTTCAACCCATTTCAGGCAGATTGATATTTTGCAAAATGTCAGTCCTCTCCCACATGCTTTTCAACAAGGTGACATTGTCTTTCTCCATCAAGATGTGGAGACCTTTCCCCCTTTTCTTGAGTCTGGGTGGGCTTGCGACTTCTTAAAATAACAGAATATTGTGGAAGGAATACTGTATGACTTTTGAGATTAGAACACTGACGGAGCCCTCAGCTGTCATGTAAGATGTCTAACTATACTGAGACCAATAAGCTATGAGGAAGTCAAATCACATGGAGAGTGTTTTTTTTTTTGGGGGGGTGTATTTTAGGCAGTCGTAGTCTTCTTGCCCAGGAGTCAGTCATATGAGGAAATGAGCCTTTATGATTCCTGCCCCAGATGTTGAATCACTCTCAACTGAGGCTAGACTCGTCTTGAAACAGACAAACGACATCCCTGCTGTGCCCCACCCAAATTCCTGGCCTCAAGAATTCATGAGCACAATAAATGATTTTTTAGGCTTCTAAATTTTAGGGTAACTTATTATACAACAATAATAATTAACACGCATATAGACATTTGCTCCAGAAATACCACTGCTACTAATTTATCAAAAATAAATACTCATAAATATACTAGAATATATATTACAACTCTATTATAGCCAATAGATGGAATCAATAAGAAATTTGCTAAATAATTTTTTATATCTATAAAATGAATCATTCTGTCACTTTTAAAAAGTGAAATCGTTTTACATATAAAAGAAAAGGCAAGATGAGAGTTTGTTTATTATTCTTAAACATGCATGGAATCATATATGCTCACACTTAAAATTACTTTTTCATTTAACAATATTCCTTGAAAACAAACACATACAACATTGACTTCTTTCTAACTCTGAAACAGTTATTCTCAACACCAGTTGCACATTAGAATCACATGAAGAGAGTTTTTTCTAAATTACTGTTGAAAGTATATACAACAAAACATACACCAATTCAACAAAGTATACAAGTACAGTTCAGTGAAAGTGACTACATTCTTCAGGTTGTACAACCACTCTCGCCATCCTTTTGCAAGTTGATTCTTGTCCATTAACAGGAACTCATGGCCCCCAAACTTCTTATCTGACCTTTTGAGTTTTTGTTGTTACTTTGATCCCATAATGATCAAATGTTATTCAAAAGGGCATGATGTTCAAGGAAAATATCTTTATTAAAAAAGCTAACCTATTGTTTGGTTTAAAGACTTCAGTGGGGGGGGGGGGGGGCAAGACAGCAGAGAAGTCAGATGCTTCCAGTGGACACTTTTACAACAGAGACTCAAAAAAACAAGTGATTTGATTATATATGGCAATCTGGGAGCACTGAATATCAAAGGCAGAGGTGGGGAACCAGAATGAGTGGCAGGGGAAGCAGCGAAGAGTTGCTACACCTGACCTGGTGAGAGCCTGAGCCCTTCAGGCCTGAACAGCTTGGGGGTGAGCAGTGAAGCACGCAAGCAGCCGTGCTCAGGAGGCGCATTTTCCACACTGGGAGAGACCCAGCCACTGAGAGTCTACATGGCAACCCACAACCAGTGAGAAGCAGCCCCCAATTGAGAACGATAAGTACTTGTGTATGGTTTACTACGTGGATGAAAAACACCCCCTTAGGGAAAAACCTCTCTCCCATTTACCTCCCCTCCCCCTGCTCTGCGCTGGGTCCCAGACTGGCTTAACAATTGATGAGTCCCCTGGGCTGGAAGTAGGATCCGTCACACGCTTGGAGCCATTCTCCCTGCCTTGGAGAGTGAACAAATTAACAAACAGGGGAAAAAATAAACTGCCGCTCCCCTAAGCCAAGAACCCAGGGTAGGCACAGCTCTTATGCAAAGGCACAAGCATAAGGGATCCACGGACTCTGAGTGCCTTTCGCCCTGCATAGACTTGTGAGGGTCCATCTCAACAGTGTAGGCCCTCATGGCAGTACAACAGGGCATATACTGGAACTCTAACTGTTTCAACTGTGAAGTGGCAGGTTCTTGACAATTGACACTACTCTGCCCATTAAGCAGGGTCTTCACCTACCCACATCAGGGACCTGAGGACTGGTGGCTCCACCCAAGCCACCTAGCCACCTGCAATAGGGGCCCATGAATAAGGGCTCCCCCTAGTCTTTGCAGCCAACAACATTGGGTACTCATAGTCCAGCTGCAAAACCCACCCACCTCCATGCTCTAGGGAACAGGGCATGCCCTCCTCCTGGACACTCAGAGACAACCATCAGCCCCTTGACTTCCTGAGAGTGTGTCCCCCAGATGCAGCCAGATGCCTATGCCTACACCAATCACCCATGCATGCCTAGGACTGTAAGTGAGAGCCTATACCACACACTTGGTGGCTATCTACCTGGGCCCCTGAGCTGAATCTATACAGGAGGAGTGGGCAGACTCCTGAGCTCACATACCTAGTAACAGATCTAACCAACTGGTGACAGGATATTAGAGTTTCAAAGGTGCCAATAATCAAACTAGCTCATATAAGCAGCCTATCTGGGCATATCAAAACAAAACAAGAAGCTAGCACACAGTAAGAAAACATAAAATAAATAAAAATAATAACATTGATGGTTCAGAGACAACAGTCAATATCAAATCACATAAAGAGGCAATCCATGATGGCTTCAGCAAGCTCCCAAAATAAAGAATCTAGAAATTTTCCAGAGGCGGAAAATTTCTTGGAATTACATAATATAAAAGATTAATATACAGAACTCTTCAAGAAATTAGGAAGGAAATTAAGCAAAATGCAGAACATGCGATAGAGGAAATTAAAAGATTAGAGAAGAGCATAATGACAAATTTAACAGGCTGCAATAATTCTTAGAGAAACAGCAATCAGAAATCCAAAAGATTAACAATAAAATATCTGAATTAGACAACTCAATAGAAAGTCATAGGAGCAGAATTGAGGCAATGGAAGTCACAGTTAGTGAGATTGAAGATAAAGAACTTGACACCAACTTATTGGGGGAAAAACCAGATAAAAGGATTTAAAAAATGAAGAAACCCTAAGAATTATGAGGGACTCCATCAAGAAGAATAACCTACGAGTGACTGGAGTACCAGAACAGGGGAGGATAACAGAAAATACAGAGTGAACTGTTGAAAATTTGTTGTCAGAAAAATTCCCTGATATCATGAAAGATGACAAGATATCTATCCAAGACTCTCATTGAACCCCACATAAGGTAGATCCAAAAAGAAAGTCACCAAGACATATTATAATCAAACTTGCCAAAACCAAAGATAACAAGAGAATTTTAAGAGTGTCTAGGGATAAATGAAAAGTCATCTGCAAAGGAGAGTCAATAAGAATAAGCTCGGACTACTCAGCAGAAACCATGAAGGCAAGAAAGCAATGGGATGACATATATAAAGACTTGAAGGAAAAGAACTGCCAGCCAAGAATTATATATCCAGCAAAACTGTCTCTCAAATATGATGGCGAAATTAGGGCATTTCCAGATAAACAGAAGTTTAGAGAATTTGCAAAAACCAAACCAAAATTACAAGAAATAATAAAGGTGTCCTCCGGCTAGAAAATCAGTAACATCAGATAACAACCCAAGACTAGAACACAGGACAGAGCAACCAGATATCAACCCAGATAGGGAAGTCACAAAAGTAAATCAAAGCTAAAACACTGAAAATAGGAAAACAGATGTCAATATTTAAAAGATGACAACATTAAAACAAAAAAGAGGAACATAAAAATGTAGACGTATATTTTTCACATAGAGAGGAAGTCAAGGAGATATAAATAAATAAAAGACTGGTATAAACTTAGATAAATAGGGGTAAATATTAAGGTAACCACAAAGGAATTTAACAATCCTACAAGTCAAAATTTAAAAAACTAAAAAAATACAAAGACTCAGCAAACACCAAAACAACAATGAAAAAGATGAAAAGAAAATACATAAAGAAAAATGACTCACACACAAAATTAAGTGGAACAAAGAAACTGTGAACAACACACACAAAAAAACACCAAAATGACAGCACTAAACTCATACCTATCAATAATTACACTAAAAGTAAATGGACTAAATGCACCAATAGAGACAGAGAGTGGCAGATTGGATTAAAAAACACCATCCATCTTTATGCTGCCTACAAGAGGCACAAATTAGACTTAAAGACACAAACAAACTAAAACTCAAAGGATGGAAAAAAACATATCAAGCAAACAACAATCAAAAAAGAGCAGGAGTGGTGATATTAATCTCTTACAAAATAGAATTTAAAGTAAAATCCACCACAAAGGATAAGGAAGGACACTATATAATGATTACAGGGTAAATACACCAGGAGTACATAACTATAATAAATATTTACACACCTAATGACAGGGCTCCAAAATACATAAAACAAACTCTAACGGCTCTGAAAAGAGAGATAGACAGCTCCACAATAGTAGTAGGAGACTTCAACACACCACTTTCAGTGAAGGACAGAACATCCAGAAAGAAGCTCAACAAACACATGGAAGAGCTAAATGCTACAATCAAACAACTTAATCTCATAGACATATACCAAACACTCCACCCAACAGCAGCCAAGTATACTTTCTTTTCCAGCGCATATGGAACATTCTCCAGACTAGACCGCATATTAGGCCATAAATCAAGCCTTAACAAAATCCAAAGCATCAAAATATTACAAAGCATCTTTTCTGACCATAAAGCAATAAAAGCAGAAATCAACAACAGAAAAAGCAAGGGGAAAAAAAAAATCAAACACATGGAAACTGAACACCTTGCTCAAAAACTACTGGGTTACAGAAGAAATTAAGGATGGAATAAAGAAATTCATAGAATCAAACAAGAATGAAAACACATCCTACCAGAACCTTTGGAATACAGCAAAGGCAGTGCTCAGAGGTCATTTTATAGCAATAAATACACACATCCAAAAAGAAGAAAGGGCCATAATCAAAAC
>NW_004443987.1:14842112-14856973 GCF_000243295.1 Trichechus manatus latirostris
GAAATGGACAAATTTCTAGAAACTCACTACTTACCTAAACTAACACAAACAGAGGTAGAACAACTAAATCAACCCATAACAAAAGAAGAGATTGAAAAGGTAATTAAAAAACTCCCCCCAAAAAACAAAGCCCTGGCCTGGATGGCTTCACTGGAGAATTCTACCAAACTTTCAGATAAGACTTAACACCACTACTACTAAAGGTATTTCAGAGTTAAGAACAGGATGGAATGAATACTCCCAAACTCATTCTATGATGCCAACATAACCCTGATACCAAAACCAGGTAAAGACACCATAAAGAAAAAAAGAAAACTAAAGACCAATATCCCTCATGAACATTGAGGCAAAATTCCTCAACAAAATTCTAGCCACTAGAATTCAACAACATGTCAAAAAAAAATTCACCATGATCAAGTGGGATTTATACCAGGTATGCAGGGATGGTTCAACATTAGAAAACAATCAACGTAATCCATCACATAAATAAAACAAAGGACAAGAACCACATGATCTTATCAATCGATGCAGAAAAGGCATTTGAAAAAGTCCAACACCCATTCACGTTAAAAAGTCTAAACAAAATAGGAAAAGAAGGGAAATTCCTCAGTATAATTAAGGACATTTATACAAAGCCAACAGCCAACATCATCCTAAATGGAGAGACTTGGAAAGCATTCCCCTTGAGAACGGGAACCAGACAAAGATGTCCTTTATCACCACTCTTACGCAACCTTGTGCTGGAGGTAATAGCCAGAGCAGTTAGGCTAGAAAAAGAAATAAAGGGTATCCAAATTGGTAGGGAAGAAGTCAAAGTATCTCTATTTGCAGATGATATGATCTTATATACAGAAAACCCCAAAGAGTCCACAAGAAAACTAATGGAACTAATAGAAGATTTCAGCAAAGTTTCAGGGTACAAGATAAACACAAAAATCAATTGGATTCCTTTACACCAACAAAGAGAACCTCGAAGACGAAATCACCAAATCAATACCATTTACAATACCCCCAAGAAGATAAAATACTTAAGAATAAATCTAACAAGAGATGTAAAAGACCTATACAATGAAAACTACAAGACAATACTGCAAGAAACCAAAAGAGACCTGCATAAGTGGAAAAACATACCTTTCTCGTGGATAGGTAGACTCAACGTTGTGAAAATATCAGTTCTACCCAAAGCTATCTACAGATACAATGCAATCCTGATCCAAATTCCAATGACATTTTTTAATGAGACGGAGAAACAAATCACCAACTTCATATGGAAAGGGAAGAGGCCCCGAATAAGTAAAGCATTACTCAAGAAGAACAAAATGGGAGGCCCCACACTACCTGATTTTAGAATCTATTATACCTCCACGGTAGTCAAAACAACCTGGTACTGGTACAACAACAGATACATAAACCAATGGAACAGAATTGAGAATCCAGACATAAATTCATCCACCTATGAGCAGCTGATATTTGACAATGGCCCAAAGTCAGTTGATTGGGGAAGACAGTCTCTTTAACAAATGGTCCTGGCATAACTGGATATCGACCTGCAAAAAACTGAAACGAGACCCATACCTCACACCATGCACAAAAACTAACTCAAAATGGATGAAAGACTTAAATATAAAATTGAAAACAATAAAGATCATGGAAGAAAAAATAGAGAGAAAGCTTAGGAACCCTAATACATGGCATAAACACATTACAACCCATAAGTAACAATGCACAAGCACCAGGAGAGAGACTAGATAAATGGGAGCTCCTAAACATCAAACACTTATGCTCATCAAAAGACTTCACCAAAAGAGTAAAAAGACAACCTACAGACTGGGGAAAAATTTTTGGCTACAACAAATCTGATCAGTGTCTAATCTCTAAAATCTACAACATGCTGCAAAATCTCAGCAACAAAAAGACAAATAACCCAATTTAAAAAATGGGCAAAGGATATGAACAGGCACTTCGCCAAAGAAGATATTCAGGTGGCTAACAGACACATGAAGAAATGCTCATGATCATAAGCCATTAGAGAAATGCAGATCAGAACTACAATGAGATATCATCTCACCCCAGCAAAGCTAGCCTTAATCCAAAAAACACAAAATAATAAATGTTGGAGAAGTTGTGGAGAAACTGGAACACTTACACATTGTTGGTGGGAATGTAAAATGGTACATCCACTTTGGAAACCGATTTGGTGCTTCCTTAAAAAGCTAGAAATAGAAGTACCAAACTATCCAGCTATCCCATTCCTTGGAACATATCCTAGAGAAATAAAAGCTGTCACACGAATAGATATATGCACACCCATGTTCATTGCAGCACTGTTCACAATAGCAAAAAGATGGAAACAACCTAGGTTCCCAACAACAGACGAATAGACAAACTATGGTATATCCACACAATGGAATACTACGCGATGATGAAGAACAACGTGAAGCTGTGAAACATCTTATAATATGGGGGAAGCTGGAGGTCATTATGCTGAGTGAATTTAGTCAGTCACAGGACAGATATTGTATAAAACCACTATTATAAGAACTCAAGAAAAGGTTTAAACACAGAAGAAAACATTCTTTGATGGTTACGACAGTGAGGATGGAAGGTGAAGGTTATTTACTAAGTAGATATTAGGTGAGAAATATCTTAGGTGAAGGGAAGGACAGCACACAATACAGGGTATTTCAGCACAACTGGACTAAACCAAAGTGATCTTCTTTTTAGATGTTCTGTTTAGAATTGAAAGTGGTGTGTTGAAGTCCCCAACTATTATTGTGGAATTTTCTATTTCTCCTTTCATATTAGTCAGTATTTATTTCATGTATTTTAGAACATTGCTGTTAGGTGCATATATATATATATATATATAATTATTATGTCTTCTTGTTGGGTTGACCCTTTTATTATTGTGTAATGTCTTTCTTTATCTCTTACAGTAGATTTTGATTTAAAGTCTATTTTATTTGATATCAGTATGGCCACCCCTGCCATTTTTTGTTTACTGGTTGCATGGAATAGTCTTTTCCATCCTTTTATTTTCGGTCTGTTTGTGTCCTTATGTATAAGGTGCGTTTCTGGTAGACAGCAAAAGGATGGATCATTTTTTTTAAATCCATTTTTCCAAGCTCTGCCTTTTGCGTGGGGAGTTTATACCATTTACATTTAAAGTTATTACTGAAAACAAAATATCTATTTCATTCACTTTGATATTCGTTTTTGGAGTGTTCTGTATTTTTGTCTTTTTATTCTCATTTTTCTGTTAGTATTTGTATTTGGCCTTCTTGTGATGATCCATTTTTATTTCTTTCTTCTGTGTGCTTTTTCTATGTGATTTCTTAGTGTTTTCATTACACAGCTTGCAGTTGTTACAAGATTTAACATATGAGCAACAGGTAACATAGAACATTTACATATTAAATCTATTCCTGATTTTCTCCTCCTTCCTCCATTTATTTTAGTGAGTATCCATTACATCATTGTATGTACTATATCTGATTGATTTACTTTGTACTTATTTCCTGTGAACTTGATGTTGTAGTGCTTGCGGGATTATTGAGTTTATTCTCTGAAAATATGGTATACTTGGCCCTAATGATTGCCCATGCTGTTGCATGTTTTGGAGATCTTTCGCTCTTATTCTCTCCCCCCCCCCCCAAGTATAGATTTGAGTGTTTATTTAAGGTTCTTGCCTTTCCATTTAGAGAACTTCCTTAAGTAATACTCTCAGAGCTGGTGTCATGGATTGAATTGTTTTCCCCCCAAATATGTGTCAACTTGGCTAAGCCATGATTCCCAGTATTGTGTGATTGTCCACCATTTTGTCATCTGATGTGATTTTCCTGTGTTGTAAATCCTAGCTTTATGATATTAATCAGGTGGGATTAGCAGCAGTTATGTTAATAAGGCAGTTCTCAATCTACAGGATTACGTTGTGTTTTAAGCCAATCTCTTTTGAGATATAAAAGAGAGAAGCAAGCAGAGAAACATAGGGGACCTTGTACCACCAAGAATGCAGTGCCAGGAGCAGAGCATGTCCTTTGGACCAAGGGCTCCTGCTCAGAGAAACTCCTAGACCAAAGAAAGATTGATGACAAGACCGTTCTCCAGAGCCAACAGAGAGAGAAAGCCTTCCCCTGGAGCTAGCACCCTGAATTCAGATTTCTAGCCTACTAGACTGTGAGAAAATAAATTTCTCTCTGATAAAGCCATCTACTTATGGTATTTCTGTTATAGCAGCACTAGATGACTAAGACAGCTGGTCTGGTAGTGGCAAATTCCCAGAGCTTCTACTTCTTTCAGTATGTCTTGATTTCCCCCTGGTTTTTGAATGACAGTTTTGCTGAATAAAGAATTCTTCGTTGGCAGTTGTTTTCATTAAATATTTTATATATGTCACTCCCTTGTCTTCTGGCCTCTAGAGTTTCTAGGGAGAAATCTGCACTAATTCTTATGAAAGACTCTTGATATGTTATATTGTGTTTTTCTCTTGATGTTTTCTGAATTTTCTCCTTGTCTTTGGTTTTCAGGAATTTTATCAGAATGTAGCACCTGGGTGGATATTTTTGTATTTCTTTTCTTTGGAGTTTGTCTAGCTTCCTGTATTTGTAGGCTTAGTTCTTGCTGCAGGTCTAGAAAATTCTCTATGATTATCTCTTGGAAAATTCTTTCTATGCCTTTATTATTGTCATGATGCTTTATAATTCCAATAACTCTCTTAGATTTCTTAATTGAAAGCTTTGTTTGATTTTCCTTGTTTTTTCTCTTGTTTCTCTTGAGACTTGATAAGTTTACTCTGTCTTCGAGTTCACTTATTCTATCTTCTGTTTTACTCTTATTGCGTGTTTCTCTTATATTTTCTAATTCAGTTGCTTTATTCTTCAGTTTCAGTAATTCTCTTTTTTTGTTTCAATTTCTTTATTGACTTTCTCATTTTGTTTCTCAATTTGTTTCCTGATCTCCATTAGTTTGTTTTCTGTGTGTTTTTTGCTCTCATTAAACGTATTTAGCTCTATTTTCTGGAAGTTTTCTATTTTTTCCATTAAGCTGGTCTCCATAGGTGAAATTTCTTATTCTTCGTGTTTTCCTTTTGATTGGGACTTCTTTTCTTGTGATTTTATGAGTTTTGATATCTTTTGTTGAACGTGGGACATTTTGATATCTTTTTTTAAATATTTTAAAATTCTATGTTTTCTGATTTTCAAGGGAACTATTGTTGTTATATTTAGCTCAACTATCTTCTCCTAAGAACCACTAGGGGACACTTTTTTCCTTAGGTTTTTTCAGTGCTGAGTCAGGATTTCTGACTGAGGTTTTATCTGAGTGCTTAAGTCTCTAGGTGCTTATTCTGGCTGGTTCTCCCTGAAGAGGCTGACTTTGCTAGTATGTTAGTCTCTCCCTGTTTTCTGACTTTTTAGCTGTAAGCCTGAGGCTACTCTTGGGGTTGGATTCTTTCCCCTGTGTGGAATTTGGGATGGCTCTGCCTCTGCAACTCAATGCACATGCATGGGGGATTTTCACTGGTCATGGATGTGGATGTAAGCAGAGGGGCTCAGCTTTCCTGAGGAAAAGGTGGGGAGCACTTTATATCTTTTTCTCCCAGGTATCCCTGAATAGGCTCTCCCATGGTGTCCTGCTGTGGGAAGGAGTCGGTTGTTTCTCTCTTTGTTGCCTATGTGATGTATTTTTCTTACCCTGGCTGAAGGCTGGGTCACACGACTTTTCAGTATGGCTGGGTCCTAGAGCCCATCCACCTGGAGTCTTGGCCAGATTCAACAGCACCCACTCACAGCACCTGAGTCTTCTTTTACCCCCTCCCAAGTGTGCAGCCTTTGAACTCCCACAGCCGATATGTGCCACCTTAAAAATCTGGCTATAGATTTCTCAGTTAAGCTCCCTTCCTATGTTCTTTATTTGGAGTGTTGCTGGCCACAATAAGCCAAGTCCTCCAAGTGCCAGTAGCTGGGATCTCCCATCTTCTTTGCTGCCTCCACTCCTCCTTTCCCCTGTTTCTGGACTCACCTCTACTCTTCAACACTTCACATGCTGTCTGGAATTCTGAGATCTCAGTCTGTGCTTGTTTTTATTCATTGTTCAGTGGGTTAGTTGATAGGGGATAAATGAGAGCCACTACTTACTTTGCCATCTTGATCCATCCTCCTATAACCTTTTAATTTTTAAACCAATGAATGAGACACCAGATTATAAACTTAGCCCACCAATTTCATGTCTTCATTTCAATATGAATTATGGATTGACACGTGCCTATAATATAGTCTTATAATCTCAGGCTGTGAACTCAAACACTTAAGAAGATCATGTTGAAAATATCTTCCAGTATTTTTCTCTTGAGATTCCATTGGACTAAAACTCACAAACTAAACTTTTATGTATGACAATAATCCAAAACCTAAAGCCTAAAATTTTAATGTTTTAACTATGAAGCAACAACTCAGAATAAATGAAGTTTTTCAGAGTACATAGTAGTAAATATACATAAACAATCTGTGAAGTGTGTAGAACTTGTCTTTCGATAAGAAAGAAAAAAGTAATATATATTTGCGAAGGTTTTAAAGTGCATCAGTAAAGTAATAATAATAAGAGAATGAAAAAGATTATAAGAGAAAATATTGGTAAAAGACATCTTGAAATGAAGCATTTGTAAGGCCATCGTGTTGTGAATATAACATGAAAATATATGCTCTAATAATAATGGAATGCAGTTCTCACCACTGTTGTTTAATATTGTACTGAAAGTCTTAGACAGAGCAATTAAGCAAGAAAAAGAAAATGCATCTAAATCAGGAAGGAAGAAGTATAACTATCCCAATTCACGTAAGACATGATCATATATATAGAAAATTAGAAAGAATTCACAAATAAGCTAGTAGATATAATAAATGAATTCAGCAAATTTGCAGGGTACAAGGTCAATGCAAAAAATCAGTTGGGTTTTTATACACCAGCAATGAGCAATCAGAAAAGAAAATTAAGAAAACAATTTTATTTACAATAACATATAAAACAATAAAATACCTAGAGATAAATTTAACCCAGGAAGTAAAAGACTTGTACACTGAAAACCACAAAACTTTGCTGAAAAAAATTAAAGAAGACCCCAAAATGGAAAGATATTGACATTCATGAATTAAAATACTTAATATTAAGATGCAAATACTACTCAAAACAATCTATAGAATCAGCACAAATTCCTATCAAAATGTCAACAGTCTTATTTGCAGAAATGCAAAAGCCAATTCTCAAACTTATATGGAATTGAAAGGGGCCCAAACAGCCAAAGTAATTTTGAAAAATAATAAAAAGGAGGAGGACTCACACATCCCAATTCCAAAACACAATATAAAGCTACAGTAATCAAAACACTGAAGTACTGGTATAATAATAGACACTTAGAGTAATTGAAGAGAATTGAGAGTTCAGAAATAAACTCATACATCTATGACCAATTGAATTTCGAGAAGGGTGCCAACTCAGTTCAGTGGGGAAAGAATAGTTTCTTCAGTAAATCGTGCTGGGACACCTGGATCTCCACATGCAATATAATTGGACCCATAACTCACACCATATATGAAAATTAACTCAAAACAGACAAGTACTAATCGTAAGAACTAAAACCATAAAACTGTTAGGACAACACATAGGAGTAATGCTTCAGGACTAGTTTTCAAAAATGGATTCTTAGATATGATACCAAAAGCACCAACAACAAGAGAGAAAATAGATTAATCGGACTTCATCAAACTTAAATCTTTGGGGAATTAAAGGATCTTATCAGCAAAGTGAAGAGTCAATCTACAGAATGGAAGAAAACATTTGGGATCCATTTATCTTACAAGGGTTTAATATTCAGAATATATAAACAACTCCTACAACTTAACATCAAAAAGACAAACTCAATTAATTAAAAAATGAACAAAGGAATTGAATAGCTATTTCACCAAAGATAATATACAAATGGCCAATAAGCACATGAAAAGATGCTCAAAGTCATTAGTCATTAGAGAAATGTAAATCAAAACCACAATGACATACCACTTCACCCCCATTAGGATGACTATCATCAGAGAAATTTAAAACAAAAAGATTTGGCCAGGATGTGGAGGAATTGGAACCCTCGTCCATTATTGGTGGATTGTACAATGGTGCAGACACCATGGAAAACAGTGTGGTGCTTCCTGAAAAGGTTAAATATAGAATTACCGTATGGCCCAACAATTTCATTCCTAAGATTGGCAGTTCAAACCCACTCAGTGACTCCGTGGGACAAAGACCTGGAAATCTGCTGCTGTAAAGATTATAGCTTAAAAAAACCTATGGGCAATTCTACTCTGTCACACAGAGTCACTATGAGTCAAAAATCAACTCGATGGCTCCCAACAATAATAACAGCATATATCAAAAAAACTTGAAAGTTGGGACTCAGATATTTATACACCAATGTTCATTGCAACATTTTGCACAATAGCTAGAAGGTGGAAACAACCCAAGTGTCCATCAACAGATGAATAGATAAATAAAATATGATATTTCCATACAATGAATATTATTCAGCCATAAAGAGAAATGATATCCTGACACATGCTACAACAAGAATGAACCTTGAAAACATTATTATGAATGAAATGATTCAGGCATAAAGGACAAATATTATATGATTCGACTTATATGAACTATCTAGGATAGGCAAATGCATAGAGAGCAAAGTTTATTCTTGGTTACCAGGGAAGAGTGGGAGGGTGAATGGGGAGTTATTGCTTAATGGGTACTGAGTTTCTGTTAAGGATGATGAAGAAATTTGGAAACGGATAGTTTTGGTGGTTGCATAACATGGTGAACATAATTAATGTCAATGAATTATACATGTAAAAAATGATTGAATTGACAAATGTGGTATAATATATATTTCACCACAATAAAATGAAAACAAATTGAATTTAGTAAAGATACAGAATCAGCCAAGAGTGTCCCATGTTGCGAAAAGGACATGTAAGATGAAGCCTAGAAATAGGTAACTGAATTTGGCCATTAAATCTTTGTGACCTTACAAGACCAATTTCAATAGAATGGTAGGAAGAGATGTCAAATTGTGATGGATTAAGGAATGAGTTGGAGTTGAGGAAAGACTAGTCAAAATCACTCTTCATTATGTTTGCAAGTGAATAGGAAAAGAGAATGGAATAAGTGGGAAGATGTGAGTTTAAAGAAATACATGTTTTATGATAAAATATATTTTAGAATATTTGTAGCTTTTGATGTATGGCCCAAATGAGAGGGTGAGATTAAAAGTAACAGGTTGAGAAGGAATCAATGATGGCACAAGATTCCAAAGAAGAGATAATGGAATTCATCAATTGCTTAGCCTTAGGAAGGAAAAGAAGTTGTATCTTATACATGCTGCTGTAGTATCTAAAAATCTTTATTTTGTTGTTTATGTTTTAAATGGAAACAATGATTCACTTTCAGGATTTTAGGAAATAAAAAGAATTATCCACTTGAATATGCTAAAAAGGAATGCAAGTACAGTAAGTTTTCTATGTACAATATGAAATTTACACAGATTACATGAGATTATTCTTCTTTAGCTGTCAAAAATTTTTCCATAAAATTTTGTTGTAAAACTCAGATTAAGAATGAAGTTAATTTTCATAACAGCTACATAAATGACCTTTTCTGTGCTGTGCTTTTGCCCTGACTCAAATGCTTTTATTGATACTACTAGTACCAAATTTTCAAGATGCAAATAACAGTGTGTCAAAATATTTTTTTCACCAATCAGCACTATTGAAATATATCAATAAGCTTTCAGTTTCCATGACAACACAATTCAAATGCTACAAGAATTAAGCAAGTACAGAAGTATACTTCAAAACACTATTTGAATAAAAGTAGAGCATTTGCAAACCTAAGTTATCATGGGAAAAACTGGTACTAAAATAATACTTGATAAGTTCTTTTGGCCTAAGTGTTTAGATTTCTTTTTCGGTAGTTACTTCCTGTTACTGGACGGAAAAAATAATTTATTTTGTTCCATATAATTAGGAACCGCGTTTGTGAAAGCTGAATCTGCTAACTGAATGTAAACACATTTCATTAAATATTTATACAAATAAGACAAATGAAAATGCTATTTAAATTGTTCCAGTCCTTCAAGTCTCTACTTCATAACACTTTTAAGATTATTTTATAAAGATGAAATACACCTGGGTGACATTCTTTTTAGAATTTCTCTGTATAAATGTTTAGGACTTATTCAGCCCTTACGAAAAGACTGAACAGGAAGATCTTGGACTTTATTGTATATCCAATGATTCTTAATCATTCAGTTGGATTTTTGTAGTTGTGAATTATGTCACAAATTTAAAAATACATAAAAAATTAATATACAGTTTAATGATAAATAATCTCAAAGTAAACATCTATGTAATCACCATCTGCATCAAGATATATATATATGTGTATATATATATATACATATATATGTATATATTGTAGCCCTGGTTGCACAGTGGTTAAGAGCTTGGCTGTTAACCAAAAGGTTGGCAGTTCAATTCTACCAGCCACTCCTTGGAAACCCTAAGGGGAAGTTCTACTCTGTCCTATAGGGTCGCTATGAGTCGGAATCGACTCGAAGACGATGGGTTTGGTTTTTTGGTTTATATATGTGTATACACACACACACACACACACACACACGTGTATATATATATATAGAGAGAGAGAGAGAAGCTGGACAATGAATAAGGAAGACCAAAGAAGAATTGACATCTTTGAATTATGATGTTGGCAAAGAATATTGAATATATTATGGACTGCCGGAAGAATTAACAAATCTGTCTTGGAAGAAGTACAACCAGAATGCTCCTTAGAAGCATGGATGGCGAAACTTTGTCTCACATATTTGGACATGTTATCAGGACGGACCAGTCCCTGCAGAAGGACATCGTGTTGTTAAAGTAGAGGATCAGTGAAAAAGACGAAGATCCTCAATGAGATGGATTGACAAACAGTGACGGCAATGATGGGATCAAGCATAACAACAATTGTGAGGATGACACATGATTGGCCAGTGTTTTGCTCGTTGTAGATAGGGCATAGGGTCACTATGAGTAGGAACAGACTCAAGGTACCTAAAAACAACAAAAAATATATATATATAATAGCTTTCCCTGTAATAGCTAAAGTGGAATTACTAATAAACCAAACCAAACCAAACCCGATACAGTCGAGTCGATTCAGACTCATAGCCACGCTGCGACCCTATAGAACAGAGTAGAACTGGTCCATAGAGTTTGCAAGGAACGACTGGTGGATTCGAACTAAGGACCTTTTGATTAGCAGCCTTAGCTCTTAACCACTGAGCCACCATGGCTCTTACTAAGTAATAGGATATGCATATCTTCAACTCTACCAGACACTAACAATCACTGAAAGTGATTTTGCCAATTTACACTGCAACTAGTGGTGTGTGAGTTCCTGTTGTTCCAAGATCTTGCCAACACCTTTTAATTTTTGTCACTCTGGTGGGTACATAACAGCATCTCACTGTGGTTTTAATTTGCATTTCCTTAATTACTCACGAGATGGAACACTTCCATATCTTTTCTGACCCTTTGGATTTACGCTTTTATGAGATATTGTTCAAGTATTCCGTCCGTTTTTTAAATGGGTTGCCTATCCTTCTGATTGACTCTTAGTAGTTCTTCATATGTTCTGGATAATAATTCTTTGTGGTTATACATGTTCCACATGTATTCTTCCACCCTGGGTTTATCTTTTCTTACTCTTAATAGTGTCTTTTGATGAATAAAATTCTTAATTTTAATGTATTAAATTTATCCATTTTTATTGAATTGTATTTTGATTATGAAGTCATTCCCTACCCTGAGTACTTGAAGATAATTCTTCTGTATTATCTTCTAAAAGCCTACTGTCTTCTTTCTTCCTTCTTCTCTCCATCCCTCCCTTCCTCTCTGCCTTCCTGATTGCTTGCTTGCTTGATTTATTGATTTAGGTCAATAATCCACCTGGAAATGATTTTTGTGTATAGAGTAAAATATGGGTCTGATTTTACTTTTATTTATTTTTGCAAATGGCCAATTGCCCTAGCATTTTTTCAGGAAAATTTTTATTTTAGAATAATTTTAGACTTACAGAAAAGTTACAAATTTAATACAGGTAATTCATCCAATTTCCCCTAATATTAACATCTTACATAGTCATGAAACATTTGTTAAAACTAAGAAATTAACACTGGTACAGTAAGTCCTCTTCACTTTCAGCAAGCAAGGTTGTGTCATCTGCATATGGAAGGTTGTTAATAAGTCTTCCTCCAATCCTAATGCCGTGTTGTTCTTCATATAGTCCAGCTTTTCAGATTATTTGCTCAGCATACAGATTGAATAAGTATGATGAAAGGATACAACTTTGACACACACATTTCCTGGTGGATCTGTCATTTTTGTTACCTTCAGTTGAAGAATTGTGGAAATAATTTTATGTAACAATTTTTGACAATTTAAAATTGGAATACCAAGTTGATTTTATTATTCATAATATATATGTTACAATTTTCCTCCTGGCTGTTAGCGGTACTTGTCAGTCATAGCCCTATGATCTTACTGTATACACATCTAATACAACATATGGGGGGGTGGTTTTGGTGGCGGAATATTGTTGCCACTGTTCCTTATATGAAGAAAGTATCGTTTGCAATACTCAAGAGAAACTTCCTTGAAGTTTCAAATTACACACTGTCTTAGTCACCTAGTGCTGCTGTTTCAGAAATACCACAAGTTGGTGGCTTTAAATAACAGAAATGTATATTCTCACCGTTTAGGAGGCTAGAAGTTTGAATTCAGGACACTGACAATAGGAGAAGGCTCACTCTCTGTTGGCTCTAGGGGAAGATCCTTGTCTCAGGTTCTGTAGCGTTCCTCAGTTCCTTAAAGAGCTTCACGTGGCTTCTATCTCCCCCACTTTCTGCTTCTATGACACACCCTACACTGATGTGACCTCATTAAACAAAGAAAACTTTATTCCCAAATGGGATTACATCTACAGATAGAGGGGTTAGGATTCCAACACATATTTTTTTTGAGAAACAATTTAATCCATAGCACACACTATACTTTTTTTTTTTCTCAAAATAGCTATCATGCACATGTATCTTTGATTTTTTTCTAATTTCTTAAAAATAATTCACACCTTTTATCTGACCATTAAATCTATATAAACTATGTTATTGAAAGGGTATGTATGGCATCCAAATGTTAAAAACTTAAAATGTTATACATTGTTTTTTATGTTTTTCTTGTTGAAGGCCAAAATTGCAATATATTAATATCCTGTGAAAGAAAATGTGTGTGGGGGAGACCCCTTTAAGATCTCTCTTTCTTTTCAACTACTTTTATGTGCAAATTTGTGTTGGAGAGAGCAATTCCAATTTCCAGTGATTTTAAATGAGTAATAGTCCAACGTTCACATGTAAACTCTAGAAAAGAGACCATTCAATAACCCAAAATATAATTCAATGAGCTGCAATATGATTGGTTAACATTTCAAATGTAAGCACTTTCTATGCATTGATTTCTCCACATTCCTTGCAATAATTTATCCAATTTGTTTGACTGATTGACTCTTTGAATTACAAGACACATTTATTTGAATGAAATACATACATCATCAAATCAATATAAAGCTGTGTTCTTATATTAAGCACCGTTTTAAAAAGTGTGATTGAATTACCATAGAAATGAATTTATGTGATAGATTTCTTTGTTATTTGGATTAGGCATATACAATAAGAAACAAAGAAGTATAAATTTGACTTGTTTTATTATAAATGTACGGGGTCTTCTACTTTTAGCTTATTAGCAGTTAAATTTGATACTGTGCAGTTTTCAAAAGTATAGTATCTATGTAATGGGGATTCTTAGGATTTTGCATTGAACAGGCCCCAAATTATATAGGTTATATTTTCTAAGACTACTATGAATTTGGATATTTTTAATATAACCCTCAAAGATAATGCTAAATAAATATAGCTCCTAAAAGTGTATGTACTCAACTAAAAATATTATTCTAAAACAAATCAAAGCATATATAGAATTGTATTTCCGAAAATTCCTCTCGGGCACTTAAATCTGTAATTATACTCTTGCATAAATTATATTAAAGTTGTATCTCTAAGTTGCCAAAAGAACCACTCACTTCAGGGGAAGAAAAATTAAAAATAATATTAGCATTTTATAAATAAAATAGATCATTGATTGCCTTTACATAGTTAAAAAATCAGTTATTGGTTATAGGTACATTATGTAAGTACAATTTTAACTATATGCTTATAATCAATATGTAAGAGAAATAGCTCATTGGACTGTTTTTATGTTAAGGTTTATTTATTAACTAGCCTGTAAATAGAAGCTATTGACTGCAGATCACATGAAAGTAGAAATATAAACTGTCTTCTTGGAGTCAAATGGATAGATGAACTTGTTTGTATGTTTGTTTGGTTTGGTTTGTTTTTTCCACAGTCTCTGACAATCATTGATAAAGAAATCTGGATATAAGATTATTCTATTTTCAGCTAAACTCCCTCCCCAAACTATCTGTATTCCTTATGTTTCTAAATAATGTAACTGAAAATTTATCTAAGGTTTATATAGTTTTGCAATAGGTAGCTGTCATGGTTTGAATTATGTCCCCCCAAAAATGTGTGTATCAATTTGGCTAGGCCATTATTCCTGGTACTGTGTGATTTTCCTGTATGTTGTAAACCTGCCTCTATGATGTTAATGAGGGAGGATGGGTGGCAGTTGTGTTAGTAAGGCAGGACCTGATCTACA
>NW_004443987.1:14857073-14858138 GCF_000243295.1 Trichechus manatus latirostris
GCAATCTCTTGAGATATAAAAGACAGAAGTGAGCAGTGAGACAGGGGGACCTCATACCATCAAGAAAGCAGTGCCAGGAGCAGAGGGTGTCCTTTGGACCGGGGTCCCTGCGCCGAGAAGCTCCTAGTCTCGGGGAACACTGATGAGAAGGCCCAGAGACAGAAAGCCTTCCCCTGGAGCTGACACCTTGAATTTGGACTTTTAGCCTACTTTACTGTAAGGAGATAAACTTCCTTAAAACCACCCACTTGCAGTATTTCTGTTGTAGCAGCACAAGATGACTAAGACAGTAGCTTTTCAACTTGAAATTCCTAATATTCTAAAAGATTATTTACCAACATTATTTTGATAAAAGAAAGACAAGGAAAAGGAAGGTAATAAGTATTGTGTAGATATTTTCTTGATGTCTGCAAGTGAATATTATAAAGAAATAATTACTTGGAGTCTTAACCAAATAACAACTGCAAAATAGTGTTAATTATTATAATTACTTTTGATATTTCATATTGAGAATGGTTTTGAAAAAAAGATTTCTTGCAATTGCTTAAATATCTATTTTGAGATATGATTTTACACTTGATAGCAAAAATTTTTCTCTGGGAATTTTTGAAGGTATTTATATAATTGATCCCTCAGATAAATTAACAAGAATGGCTTTGAACTTGGCTGGCTGACCAGTAACTATGAAAGTAAAATTCATTTCAACGATACCTTTATTAACCTAATCTCTTGGTTTCCAATAGTGGGTATTTTCCCCAAATAATGGACTATTATAGGAAGTAAAAGAACATATTTATTTCTTCCATGAAAGTAAGTCAGATCAAAGAGTTTTTTGTTATTTTATTTTATTTTATTTTTTATTGTACTTCAGGTGAAGACCTACAGAACAAATAGTTTCTCATGAAACAGTAGAACACATATTGTTTTATGACATTGGTTAACAACCTCACAACATGTCAACCCTCTAACTTCTCAACCTTTTTTTTTTTGGTGAAAATACACATAGCCAAAGATACACCATTTCAAAAATTTCTACATGCACAGTTCAGTGACATTGACTACACT
>NW_004443987.1:14863152-14864334 GCF_000243295.1 Trichechus manatus latirostris
CTTTTTTTGTGGATTTGTTTTTCATTTCTTTTGTTTTTGTAGGTTTTGTTTTTGCTGAGACTTTATGTTTTTCATCTTTTTTTCTTTTTCTTATGAGTATGTTTGTTAACTTTATTTGTGGTTACTATTAATTTTACCCTTATCTTTCTAACTTTGAAGTAGTCTACCATTACTTGGTATCGCCTTTCTTTCCTCTCCATTAGAAGGTTCTATACTTATGCCATTTATTCCCTCTTTTATTGTTTTGATGTTGTTGTCATTTACTGATTAACTGCGCTGATTCCCTGTTGTATTTCTTTTGGTTTTGGATAGTCCTCCAGTGTTCATTTCCTAGATTTGTATCTGGCTGGTACGATCCTGAATCCTAGATTCTGCCTGTGAGCTGAAGCTGTTTGTCCTCAGATCGAAGAACTCCCATTTATAATTCTTGTGAGTTTGGTTTAACTTTTACATATTCCCTTAATTTCTGTTTATCTGGAAATGACCTAATTTCACCATCAAATTTGAACGAGAGTTTTGCAGGATATATTATTCTTGGCTTGCAATTCTTTTCTTTCAAGATTTTATATACATCATCCTTTTGCCTTCTTGCCTGCATGGTTTCTGCCGAATAATCTGAGCTCAGTCTTATTGTTTCTCCTCTGGATGTGATTTCTTGTTTTTCATGAGCTGCTCTCAGGATTCTTTGTTTGTCTTTGGTTTTGGCAAGTGTGATTATGATATGCCTTGGTGATTTTCTTTTGGGGTCTATCCTATATGGGGTTCATTGAGCTTCTTGGATGGCCAGCTTTTCATCTTTCATGATACTGGAGAAGTTTTCTGTCAGCAGTTCTTCAATGATCCTCTCTGTGTTTTCTGTTTTCTCCCCCTGTTCTGTAATTCCAATCACTTGCAAGTTTTTGCTTTTCATTGTATCCCACATATCTCTCAGGGTCCTTTCATTTTTCTCTGTTCTTTTTGCTGAGTTTTCCTCAAACAAAATTGTATCCAAGTGTTTGCCTTCAGTTCCACTGATCCTGTCTTCCACCATTTCAAATCTGCTTCTCAACCCTTCTATGACACTGTCCATTTCTGAAATCTTGTTATCTTTTGGATTTCTAATTGTTGTCTTTGTATAATTTCTAGTTGTGAATTTATTTTGGCATTTTGTTCCTGCATTATTTTCCTGAATTCTTCCAAGTT
>NW_004443987.1:14864671-14897259 GCF_000243295.1 Trichechus manatus latirostris
AGAGGAGTTACTGGGATGGGTTGTTTGTGGCACTTACTACAGCCACAAGAGCTGGTCAGTAATCAGTGCAGGGCAGGTTCCAGTAGGCCGTGCCTGTGCTGGTTGGTGGTGTGATGTCAAGCGCACGGTGCAGGTAGGCAGGATGCAGTGGGGAGATTTTTATGTGTGGAGCTAAGATGGATATGGGACAGAGGAGAGAGGAACAGGAGCCAAAAACATACAAACAAACAAAGAGGAATGCTAGGGCAGCTTGCCGTTGGAGTGGAGAGATGAGAGACTATGAAATGGAGAAAAACAGAAAGGGGAAGAGGAAGAAAAGAAATGAATGAATAAATAAAAATCAGAAAGGTTAAAGAACCACAAAGTTTCCAGGTGTCCCACCGGTGCAGGTATGAGGTCTGGGGAAGTCGCTCTGAGGTGTTGCAGTACAGCCTGGCTAGAAGGCATAGAGGTATACAACACCAGGTGTTCAGGGAACAGAAAGAGAAGGAAGATACAGAGAGACGAGAAACTGAGCAATGAAGAAAGACAAAAAGGGAAAAAGAGTTAAAAGAAAACAAAACACATTAAAAAAAAAGAACAAGAAAGCCCCCCCAAAAAAAAACAGAAAAAAGAAAACCAACAAAAAAAGAAATGCCCTCAGGGATCCCTCTGCAAGTCTGTGCTAGCCGAAGGGGAAGTCTCCTTGCCACGCAGCACTGCCTGGCCAGAAAGGGCTCCCAACTCAAGAAAAGGAAAAGAAAACAACAAACAGTTCAAAACAAACAAATGAACAAAAGCACGGGGATCCCACCAGCATGGCAGCCCAGACTGGGAAACAGCTCCACACTTGAACGGAGCTCCACAGCCCCCCAGGAAGAAGCAAAGATGGCGCACGGAGCCAGGGATTTGAGCGAAAGGAGGGGGAGGTGGTCAGAGGTAAGGAAGAAATCAAAAGAAGCAGAAAAAAATCAACACTAGCAGCCAACAAATGGCACTCAGAGAGCCAGCTAGTGCGGGCTGGTGTTTCTTGGACAAGAGACTGTGTCTGTGGGAAACAGAGGCGGCTGAGTGTGGGTGAAGAAGGGTAGGGATTGGGAAAGCATATATCACAAATTACTGGGGCTCTGCAGCCCCTCAGCTAGAAGCAAAGATCGTGCATGGAGTCAGGTATTTAAGCAAAAGGTGGGGGAGGTGGTGAGAGGTAAGGAAGAAATCAAAAGAAGCAGAAAATAAAAGCAACACCAGCAGCCGACAAATGGCACTCTGAGAGCTGGCCCGTTCGGGTGTGTGGAATCCAAGCAGCTGGTGTTTCCCCGTCAATAGATTATGGCCATGGGAAGCAGAGGAGGCCAAGTCGGGGTGAAGAAGGGTGGGGGCTTGCAAAGCGTATATCACAAATTACCGGTTGTTTTTTCTCCCGCTGGATGCTCCCTGAGGCTGCTTTCTCGTACCCCTGTTTGCTGGTCTCTGATAGGAGTCCAGATGGCTGATCCGTGCTGCATTAGCCGGTAGGGGACCTCTGCATGAATCTCTCCTAGCTCTCCGTTCTCTGTCAGTTTTCTCACTCCATTTGGTGCTTGGCTGAGTTCTTTATCTCTTCATTGGATGTTTTAGGGTTTCAGTATTGTTGTATTTTCTGTTCGGCTTAGTTTTTCGGATCTTTTCTGTGGAGGGACGGCGTGGTGCTTCTGCCTAGAGCGCCGTTTTGCCGGAACCTCTCAAAGAGTTTTTAATGACACTATCACATTAGAACTATCTTGAGATTAGCTCATCATTCTGGAAAAGATATTCTGTTAATAGATTTTTGTAGTTCTTCTTTTTTTAAAGCTATTGTCTTTTTTCCTGAGGATTTTGAAAAAAAATTAGAAATTAATGATGAATAAGCCGTAAAATGCTATAGACTTTCTGTTCAGAGCTTTGATAAGTTTTGAAGTTTTAATTCTTATTGAAATTTGTTGGATAAGAATTGATTTAGTAATTTTTTTATATTAAAAATAGTCTTCTTAAATGGTTTAGTTTCTTTTTGTTTTCAAACAGCGTTATACAGGCAGATTTTCTAAATAAAATTTTCAAAAAATAATCTATCATAAAAAATTTATTGGAAATTAAATCCCAAATATGTGAATTCCTTAGTATCCTAAAAAATCATAATCCCTTCTTGTTCCTTTATGGCCAAGGATTAATAACTCTTGTTATCAGAAGTAGATAAAATGTCAGGATTGCCCCCAGCCTTGACATACTTAGTTGAATAGATAGATGATTAGCATCTCAAAAACTTACCAAACTATCTACATAGACATCTTGGTATTTTGACTTAGCCGTCATACCTGGTGGCTCAGTGGTTAAAAGCGTGACTGCTAACTATAAAGATTGTCAGTTCAAATCCACCAGCCACTCCTTGGAAACCCTATGGGGCAGTTCTACTTTGTCCTATAGGGTCACTGTGAGTTGGAATCGACTCAAGGGCAATGGGTTTGGTAGTCCACATAAAATCTTAGTGTTGGGTAATATCACCTAATTTTTATATATATTTCTGTAGCAATCTTTCCTATTTTAGTTTCAGTCTTTCAAATCTCTTGTTGCTCTTTCCAAATACTATTTATTTGGCCCAGCGGTTCTCAAACTGGAGGTTTTTTTAAAACACAAATTACTGGGTCGTGTAACTAGAGCTGCTGATTTACTAGATCTGGAGCAGGGCCCAAGAAGATGCTTTTCTAACAAGTTTCCATGTGATAGAGGTGTTGCTGAACTAGGACCACACTTTCAGAATCATTAATTTATCCTTCCTGTTTCTTACTTCACATTTTATGTATCCCTGCTCGCATAATGGTTAAGAGCTCAGCTGCTAACCAAAAGGTGGGCAGTTCAAATCCACCAGCCGCTCCTTGAAAACCCTATGGGACAGTCCTACTCCCTCCTGTAGGATTGCTATGTGTCGGGAATCAATTCCATGGCGACCGATTTGGGTTTTTTTTTTTTTTAAACAGTGAACAGGAGCTCTGATGGTGCAGTGGTTAAGTGCTGGGCTGTTAACAAAATGTTGGTGGTTCAAACCCACCCAGCAGCTCCACGGGAGAAAAGACCTGGCAATCTGCTCCCTTAAAGATTTCAGTTTTGGAAACCCTGTAAGGCAGTTCTACTCTGACCTGTAGTATCACTGTGCATCGGAATTGACTTGACAGCACACAACAAGAACAGATGGAGAACAGCTGAGAATACTCAAGTGGAAATTAGAAGAAGACAAACAATGGTTTCTAGATCAGTGGTTCTCAACCTTGGCTACACATTTGAAACACCTATGTAAATTTAAATACTAAGCATGCGTGGGTCTCCCTCCCAGTAATTTTAAGTTGATGGTTCTGAGCAGCACCTGGACTTTGGGATTCTTTTTCTTGTAGTAAATATATATGTAACAAAACATTTTCCACTTTTTTTTACATGCACAAATCAGTGGCTTTAATTATATTCATCATATTGTTCAACCATCACCATTATCCTTATCTAAATTTTTCATCACCCTTAAGAGAAGCTCGGTGTCTCGTAAGCAATGAGTCCCCCTACCCTTTCCCTCCTATCCAACCTGGGCAAAAACTTATGGACTTTTTGTCTCTATACACTTGCCTGTTCTAGATATTTCATGTAAGTGTGATCATGAAATACTTGACCTTTTGTGATTAACTTATTTCACTCAGCATAATGTTTTCAAATTCATCCCTGTTGTAGCATATATCACCATTTCATTTTCTTTATGTCTGAGTAATATTCCACCACCACGCGTCTGTCAGTTTGTTGTACTGTAGTGACTTGCTGGAAGCTATGCTGGTATTTCAAATAGCAGCAGGGTCATCCATGATGGACAAGATTCAGCAGAGCTTCCAGACTAAAACAGACTACGTAGGAGGACTCAGCAGTCTATTTCTGAAAACTGACTAGTGAAAACCTTATGAATAGCAGTAGAACATTTTCTGATACAGTGCCAGAAGATAAGACCCTCAGGTTCGAAGGCACCGAAAATATGAATGGAGAAGACCTTCCAACTCAAAGTAGAGTCGACCTTAATGACATGGATGGAGTAAAGCTTTTGGTACCTTCATTTGCTGATGTGGCACAACTCAAAATGAGAAGAAGCAGCTTTAATTAATACCCATTAATAATAATTGGAATGTGCAATGTACAAAGTATGAATCTAGGAAAATTAGAAGTCATCAAAAATGAAATTCAATGCATAAAAATCAATATTCTAGGTATTAGTGAGCTGAAATGGACTGGTATTGGCCATTTTGAATTGGACAATCATATGTTCTACTATGCCGAGAATAGCAAATTGAAGAGGAATTAAGTCACATTATTCCTCAAAAAGAACATTTCAAGGTCTATCCTGAAGTACAATGCTATCAATGATAGGATAATATCCCCACGCCTACAAGGAAGACCAGTTAATACAACTATTATTCAGATTTGTGCACCAACCACTAATGCTGAAAATGAGGAAAATGAAGATATTTACCAACTTCTGCAGTACGAAATTGATCAAACTTACAATCAAGATACATTGATAATTACTGGTGATTGGAATGCAAAAATTAGAAACACAGAAGAAGGATCTGTAGTTGGGAAATATGGCCCTGGTGATAGAAACAATGCCAGAGATCCCACGATAGAATTTTGCAAAACCACAGACTTATTCATTGCAAATACTTTTGTCAACAGCATAAATGGTGACTATACACGTGGACTTCACCAGATGGAAAACACAGGAATAAAATCGACTACATCTGTAAAAAGAGAAGTTGGAAAACCTCAATATCATCAGTCAGAAGAAGGTCAGGGGCTGACTGCAGAACAGACCATCAAAGGCTCATATGCAAGTTCAAGTTGAAGCTGAAGTAAATTACGAGTCCTTGAGAACCAAAATATGACTTTGAGTATATCCCACCTGAATTTGGAGACCATTCTAAGAATAGATTTTTTTTAATTTATTAAAATACTAAGTTTAGTTCATATGTATATTTTTGTCTCCTCACCATTTCCATTTATCTGACCACTGCTACTAGTATGTCCTATCAAAACATTCCATAAACTTTTAAAACCAAGCAAAGGGTAGAGTTCCATCTTTAAAAACTAAACAGATATTTTGGACAACACATTCTTGGCAAAGGGACCTGGACAACATTTATCAGACATGGTAGGGAAAGTTCTCACTCTGCGTTGTAAAAAGGACAGCCAGGTATCAACTGTTACAGAAATGAAATAAGACAGAAAATTTTAACAAACTATTTAAATTATTTTCTTAAAGAGACTTCCTCCACTGCCAGAGATCTTAAATAGCCTCCTGGTCAGTCATCTGGAAGCAATTCTTCACATAATTGTTGAATTTAGCTTCCACTTTGGGAAGAGAACCACACTTTCTATACTGGTTTGCATTTTTGCTTTAGTGTCTTCTACAGAACTAGGTCCTTTTGGTGTCTTAGGAGTTTTTTCTTGTTTTTTGAAAGATTCATGACCTTTTGATCACGATGCTGATGGTTTTGAGTCTTTCCCATTCTGGTTTGATTTTTGTGCATTTTTGGCTGGAGTATCTTGTACAGATTTCTTCACTGGAACTTTTTATTCATCATCAAATCATCATCATCTTCATGATCATCATCGTCATCATCATCATCATCATCATCATCATCTTCACCAGCAGCAAATTTTACTTTTTTCTGCATAACTTTGTTACCACCTGCAGGGGCAGATCATTTTCCCGATACACATAAGAGTTTCACATCCTCATCCTCTTCATCATCTGACTCTGCATCTTCCTCCACAGCTACTAAGTGGTGTCCGCTAATATGCACAGGCCCTGAGCCACACTTCAACAGTAAGATCACAGTGACGTTATTTCAAAGCTCTCAAGGGAGACCGTTGGCTGTATGGACATTTTCAAAGTTGCCAGTGTTACTTTAATTAGGCTGTCTTCGTAATTATTGCCTCTGCTTCAACAATGTGCAATTCATCCTTTGCACCAGCCCCTAAACTGACCGTTCTTAAGGATAACTAATGTTAATTTTTATCATTATCCACTTTAAACTGATAATCTTTATCAACCTTTAGTTTACAACCGAAAAGATAGTTTTGGGGCCTCAGGGGGCTCATGCCCATGTCCATCAAATCTTCCATGGGGAAGCGGCATGCACTTAGGTGGGAGAGGAGGACTGAGATAAACTACTACTGCTGCTGAAAACAGCCACTCAGGATGGAATCACACTAGCTCAAGAATAAATTTGATGCATTAAACACTAATGACTGAAGATCAGATGAGTTGTAGGATGACATCAAGGACATCATGCATGAAGAAAGCAAAAAGTCATTAGAAAGAGAGTGAAGAAAGAAAAGAGCAAAACAGATGTCAGAAGAGACTCTGAAACTTGCTCTTGATGTAAAATAGCTGAACAGAAGATTTCAAAGGGTGGCTCGAGAAGGCAAAGTATTATAATTAAATGTGCAAAGACCTGAAGTTAGAAAGCCAAAAGGGAAGAACTCGCTAGACATTTCTCAAGCTGAAAGAATTGAAGAAAAAATTCAAGTCTTGAGTTGCAATATTGAAGGATTCTATGGGCAAAATATTGAACAACCCAGCAAGCAGCAAAAGAAGATGGAAGAAATATATAGAGTCACTGTACCAAAAGGAATTGATCAATGTTCAGCCGTTTCAGGAGCTAGCATAAGATCAAGAACCAATGGTACTGAAGGAAGAATTCCAAGCTGCATTGAAGACATTGGTGAAAAACAAGGCTCCAGGAACTGATGGAATACCAACTGAGATGTTTCAACTAATGAATGCAAAGCTGGAAGCACTCACTCGTCTATGCCAAAGAATGTGGAAGACAGTTATCTGGCCAACCAATGGAAGAGATCCATTTTTGTGCTCATTCCAAAGAAAGACAATTCAACAGAATGTGGAAATTATCAAACAATATCATTAATATCACAGGCAAGTAAATTTTTGAAGATTTTCAAAAACTGTTGCAGCAGTATATCAACAAGGAACTGCCAGAAATTCAAGCCAGATTCAGAAGAGGACATAGACCAAGGGATATCATTGCTGATGTCAGATGGATCTTGGCTAAAAGCAGAGAATACCAGAAGATGCTTACTTGTGTTTTATTACAAAGGTGCAAAGGTGTTCGACTGTGTGGATCATAATAAATTATGCATAATATTGCTAAGAATGGGAATTCCAGGAAGACTTAATTGTGCTCATGAGGAATCTGTACATAAACCAAGAGGCAGTCTTTCAAACAGAAAGGGGATATTGCGTGGTTTAAAATCAGGAAAGGTGTGTGTCAGGGTTGTATCCTTTAACCATACTTAGTCAGTCTATACGCTGAGCAAATAATGTGAGAAGCTGGACTATATAAAGAAGAATATGGCATCAGGATTGGTGGAAGACTCATTAACAACCTGCAATACGCAGGTGACACAACCTTGCTTGCTGAAAGCGAAGAGAACTTGAAACACTTACTGATGAAGATCAAAGACTACAGCCTTCAGTATGGATTACACTTCAATAAAAAGAAAACAAAAATCCTTACAACTTGACCAATAAGCAACGTCATGATAAATGGAGAAAACATTGAACCTATCAAAGATTTCATTTTACTTGTATCCACAATCAACGGTCATAGAAGCAGCAGTCAAGAAATCAAACGATATATTGTATTGGGCAAATCAGTTACAAAAGATCTCTTTAAAGTGTTCAAAAACAAAGCTGTCGCTTTGAGGACTAAGGTGTGCCTGACAGAAGCCATGGTATTTTCAATCACCTTGTATGCATGTAAAAGCTGGACAATGAATAAGGAAGATGAAGAAGAATTTATACCTTTGAATTATGGTGTTGGCGAAGAATATTGAATATACCACAGATTCCCAGAAGAACAAACAAGTCTGTCTTGGAAAAAATACAGTCAGAGTGCTCCTTGGAAGTGAGGTTGGCAATATTTTTTCTCATGTACTTAGGACATGTTATCAAGAGGGATGAGTCCCTGGAGAAGGACATCATACTTGGTAAGGTAGAAGATCAGCAAAACAGCAGAAGACCTTTGACAAGATGGATTGACACAGTGGCTGCAACAATGGGCTCAAACATAGCAATGATTGTGAGGATGCCGCAGGATCGGGCAGTGTCCTATGATGTGACACTGATTCAACGGCACCTAACAACAATATTCCACTCTATGTATGCACCACATTTTGTTTATCCGTTCACCTGTTGATGGGCATTTAAGCTGTTTCTACCATTTGAGTATTGTGAAGGGTATTGCAATGTGCACTGGTGTACAAGTATCTGTTTGTGTTCCTGATTTCAATTCTTTTGGGTATATACTCAGGAGGTCATATGGTAATTTTAATCACAGCTGTCTTAGTGGGTGTGAAGTGGTATCTCATTGCTTTTGATTTGCATTTCCCTAGTGACCAATGACATTGAGTATCTTTTCATGTCCTTGTTGTCTATCTGTATTTCTTCTTTGGTGACATGTCTATCAAGTCCTTTCCCTATTTTTCAATTGGTCGTTTATTTTCTTGTTAAATTCTAGGAGTTCTTTATATATTCTAGGTATTTAACCCTTATCATATATATGGTGTTACGTATTTAATTGTGTCCCCACAAATATGTGTTGGAATTCTCACTTCAATGTCTATGAATGTAATTTAATCTAACATAATGTAATCATCTTCCATAATGCATGTTATTGTGATGTAATCAGCCAATCAGTTGAGATCTTGTGTAGGGTAGATCATAAAGCTAACCACTTATGAGTTATATAAAAATCAAAAAAGACACAAAAGTGTGCACATACTGGGGAAGACAAATGCTATGTGAGGATTGCCAAGAACCACGGAAAACCCAGGGTTTACTGACAAAGAATCAACACAACTGGTATGAGTTGAAAATTGTCCCCCAAAAATATGTATCAGCTTGTCTAGGCCATGATTCCCAGTATTTGTGGTTGTCCGCCATTTTGGAATCTGATGTGATTATTCTATGTGTTGTAAATCCTAACCTCTATGATGTTAATGAGGTAGGATTAGAGACAGTTACATTAATGAGGCAGGATTCAATTTACAGGATTTGTCAATCTCTTTTGAGGATAAAAGAGAGAATTGAGCAGACAGGAGAGGGACTTCATACCACCAAGAAAGAAGAGCTGGGAGCAGACCGTGTTCTTGGGACCCAGGATCCCCTGCTGAGAAGATCCTAGACCAGGGGAAGATTGATGACAAGGATCTTCCCCCAGAGCTGATGAGGAAGAAAGCCTCCCCATGTAGCTGTCATCCTGAATTCAGACTTCTAGCCTCCTAAACTGTGAGATAATAAACTTCTGTTTGTTAAAGCCAACTACTTGTGCTATTTGTGTTACAGCAGTGTTAGCTAACTAAAAAAATATACTTACCAAAATTTTTCTTCCAATCTGTAGGGTGTCTCTTCACTTTGTTGATAAAGTTCTTTGATGAATAAAAGTTTTTAATTTGGGTAAAGTCTCATTTATCTACTTTGGTTTTTGTTGCTTGTGTTTTCGGTGTCGTATCTAAGTATCATCATTAAAAACTAGATCCCAAAGCATTACCCCTATGCCTTGTTCTAGAGTTTTATGGCTTTAGTTATAACATTCTGGTCCTCGATCCATTTTGAATCAGTTTTCATGTATGGGATGAGGGGTGAGTCCCTCCTCGTTCTTTTATTATGAAAATCCAGTTGCTCTAGAATTATTAATTAAAGAGACTATTCTGTCACCATCAGATGGACTTAGCACCCTTGTCAAAAATCAATTGACCATAGTTGTACTGGTTTATTTTTGGACTATTCTATTGTTCTATATGGCTACTCTGCTGCAAAGACCTCTTTAAAGTGTTAAAAAGCAAAGATGTCACTTTGAAGGCTAACATGCACCTGACCCAAGCCATGTTATTTTCAATTGCTTCATATGCGTGGGAAAGATGGACAATGAATACGGGAGACCAAAGAAGAATTGATGTATTTGAATTATGGTGTTGGCAAAGAATATTGAATATACCATGGACTGCAAGAAGAATGAACAAATCTGTCTTGGAAGAAGTTCAACCATAATGTTTCTTAGAAGCAAAGATGGTGAGATTTTGTCTCACATACTTTGGACATGTTATCAGGAGGGACCAGTCCCTGGAGAAGGACTTCATGCTTGTTAAAGTAGAGGGTCAGTGAAAAAGAGGAAGACCTTCAATGAGACGGATGGACACAGTGGCTGCAACAATGGCCTCAGATATAGCAATAATTGTGAGGATGGCACAGGACCAGGCAGTGTTTCGTTCTGTTGTACATACGGTCCCTATGGGTCGGAACCAACTTGACTGTACCTAAAAACATAACAACAACAACAACATATGGCTATCATTAAGTCAGTGCCAGACTATTTTGATTACTGTAGCTTTATAGTATATTTTGAAATTGGGAAGTGTAAGTCCTTCTACTTCATTCTTCTTTTTCAAGATTGTTTTGGCTATTTCGGAGTCCCTTGCAGTTCCATATAAATGTGAGAATTGTTTTTTGCATTTATGCAGAGAAGGCTATTGGAATTTTGTTGGGACTTGGGTTGAATCTATAGATTACTCCCGGTAGTAGTGATATTTTAACAATATTAAGTCATCTCATCCACGAGGA
Organism: Trichechus manatus latirostris; assembly: GCF_000243295.1. Taxonomy (NCBI): domain Eukaryota; kingdom Metazoa; phylum Chordata; class Mammalia; order Sirenia; family Trichechidae; genus Trichechus; species Trichechus manatus. The sequence goes on from NW_004443987.1 coordinate 14,875,335, forward strand.
CAGAATGGCCTATTTATTTAGGTCTTCTTTAATTTTTTTCTGTAATATTTTACAATTTTCAGTGTACAAGTCTTTTTCTTCCTTGCTTAAATTTATTCCTACATATTTTAGTCTTTTAAATGTTAGTATAAATGGAGCTGTTTTCTTAATTTTCAGATTACTCGTTACTGATGTATAAAACCAAACTTATTTCTGTGTTGTTAAGCTTGTATCCTGTCACTATGCTGTATTTGTTTACTATCTCTAGTATCGTTCTTGAGGATCTTTGAGGTTTTTCTTTATATAGGATCATGTTCTCTGCAAAAAGAGTTAATTTTCCTTCTTCCTTTTCTGATTTGGATTTCTTTTTCTTGCCTAATTGCCCTGGCTAAAAATTCCAGTACTGTAGTAAATAGTAGTGATGAAAGTGGACATCCTTGTCTTTTTTATGACATTAAGATGAAAACTCTCAGTCTTTCTCCATTGAGTACTATGTTAGCTGTGTGTTTTTTTCCATAGATGCCTTTTATTATACTGAGAAATTTCCTTTCTACTTGTAGCTTGTTGAGGTTTTTTTTTTTTTTTTTTTTTTTTTATCGTGTAAGTGTTAGATTTTATCAAATGCCTTCTCTATGTCAATTGATATGATCAGGTGGTTCTTTTCCTTGACGTGATGTGTTATATGGGTTGATTTTCTAATGTTGAACCACCCTTGCATTTCTCAGATAAATCTCACTTGATCATGCAGTATATTCTTTTTAATATGGTGTTGGATTGGTTTATTAGTATTTTATTAAGGATTTTTGTATCTCTCTTCATAAAAGATACTGGTCTCTAGTTTCTTTCCTTGTGTTGTCTTTGTCTTTGGTATCAGAGTAATGCTAGTCTCATAGAATGAGTTACAAAGTGTTCCCTCCTCTTCCATTTTTTGGAAAAGTTTAAGAATGATTGGGGTCACTTGTTCTATAATTTTGGTAGAATGCCCCTGTGAAGCCATCTTGTCCAAGACTTGTCTTTTTGGGGGAGTTTTAGAATTACTGATTGAATCTCTTCACTTGTTATGGGTCTGTTGAGATTTTCCGTTTCTTCTTGAGTCAATGTAGGAAGCTTATGATTTTCTAGAAATTTATCCATTTCATCTACATTATCTATTTAATAGTCATAAAACTGTTCATAGTACTTTCGGGCAACATGGCACTATAGACAAAAGAACCATGCCATCCCTCCACAGCAAAGATCTGAAAAACTAAAACAAACAGAGACAAATGTGAATCTTGAAACCCTAAGCATCAAAAGAAGAGATAAAGAACTCAGCCTAGCAATGAATGGAATAAGAAACTGACAGAGAACAGAGAGTGAGGAGAGATACATGCAGAGTCCCCTATCAGCTAAAACAGCATGGATCTGCCATCTTGGACTCCTGTCATAGATCATCAAACAAAGGGTAAGAGAAAGCAGCTTCATGGAGCTTCCAGCAGGAGACAGAACAACCGGTAACCAGCAATATATGATTTCCAACCCCTCACCCTTCTTCACCCCCACTCGGCCTCCTCTGCTTCTTGTGGTCACAATCTCTTGGATGGGAAGCACAAGCTTCATCCCAGTGCTGCTTGGATGCCACCTGTTTGCATTAGCCAGCACATTAAGTGCCATTTGTTGGCTGCTGGTGTTGTTTTTTTCCACTTCTTTGATTTCTTCCATATCTCTCACCACCTCCCTCTCCTTTCTCTCAAATACCTGGCTTTGTGGGCCAACTTTGTTTTTTCCTGAAATGCTGTAAACACTGCATGACTGTGAAACTGCTTCCAGGCCCGTTCTGCAATGCTAGTGGGATACCTGGGGATTTTTGTTTGTCTGTTTTGATTTGTTCTGTTTTGATTTGCTTGTTTGTTTGTTTTCTTTTTCTTTTCTCAGCTTCAGAGCCCCTTCTAGCCTGGCAGTACTGTGTGACTTGGAAGCTACCCCCTTACTATGTGCAGACACACAGTGGGTTACCTGGGGACATTTCTTTTTTCTTGTTTTTTTTTTTGTTTTGTTTCTTTTGTTTTTGTTTCTTTGTTGTATTTTCTTTTCACTCTCTTTCCCTTTTTGTTTTTCATAAATTCTCAGTTTCTCATCTGTCTATATTGACCTTCTCTTAGTGTCTCCTGAACACCTGGCACTGTGTGACACCCCTACTCCTTGTAGCCAGGCTGTACTTCACGGCCTGGGAGGAACTTCCCCAGTCCTCACAGCCACACCAGTGGGATTTCTAGGGGCTTTGCTTTTCTTCTTTTTCTAATATTTATTTCTTCATCTTTTCTTTTACACTTTTTACTTTATTTTTCTTTCCATTTGTTTTTCTCCATTTCTCAGCCTCTCATCTCTACACTCCAATGGGAAGCTCCCTTAGCACTCTTTTTTGTTTGTTTATATGTTTTCAGCCCCTGTTTCTCTCTCCTCTCTCTCCTCTTTGCCATACCCATCTTAGCTCCACACATCACAATCTCTCCCCTCCTTCCTGCCTGCCTGCACCTTGAACTGAACATCACACCCCCAAGCAGCATAGGCACAGCCTATAGGAACCTGCCTTGCACTGATTCCCATTCCACCCTGACGGCCCTAGTTCATGCCACAAACAACCCATCCCAGCAATTCCCCTTCAGCTGGACCTGCCCGGCTGTACCATAACTGAGTGACTGACCCTGACCATTGGAGAAGAAGGCAAAAAGTATCATGCCTAACTAAAAGCCAACAACAAAAGAACACACAGCCCGCCTGCTCAGACATAACCAAATAAAACAAAACAGCAGGATGAAACAAACAAATCTACAATAAATAAACTAGGAAAATAACTACAGAATGTCCCAAAGACAGTAGACAATATCAAAACATTTACAAAAATGGGACAGGATGTTTCAAGTAGGTGTCCAAAATAAAATACCAAACGACTTTCCAATAGAAGAAAATGCACTAGAACTACCTGATAGGGAACTGAAAATTGTAATATTCAGAGTTATCCAAGAGTTGAAGCAAAAAGAAGACAAAAATGGGGAACCAATAGAAAAATTCATGGAAAATACAGACAAAAAATGGAAGAATTCAAGAAAATAATACAGGGACAAAATGCTAAAATAAATTCATAACTAAAAGTCATACAAAAGCAACAATCAGAAATCCAAAAGCCATAGAAGGGCTGAGGAACAGCTCTGAAATGATGGAAGACAGTATAAGTGAAATTGAAGAAAAACACTTGGCTACAACTCTGAGGAAAAATCAGAAAAAAAGAGGGAAGAAAAATCACGAAACCCTGATAATTATGTGAGATACAATCAAAAGCAAAAATCTGGGAGTGATCAGAGTTCCAGAACAGGAGGAAAAAACAGAAAGCACAGATAGGATCGTTGAAGAACTGCTGACAGAAAACATCCTCAATATCATGAAAGATGAAAAGCTGACCACCCAAGAAGCTCAACAAACACCATATAGGATAGACCCCAAAGGAAAATCTCTAAGACATGTCATAATCACACTTGATAAAACTAAAGACAAACAAAGAATCCTGAGAACAGCTCAAAAAAACAAGAAGTCACTTAAAGAGGAGAAAAAATAAGACTAAGCTCGGATTATTCATCAGAAACCATGCAGGCAAGAAGGCAATGGCATGACATATATAAAACCTTGAAAGAAAAAATTTGCCAACCAAGAAAAATATATCCTGCAAAACTCTTGTTCAAATATGATGGTGAAATTAGGACTTTTCCAGATAAACATAAATTAACGGAATATGTAAAACCAAACCTAACTTACAATAATTATTAAAGGGAATCCTTCAATCTGAGAACAAACAACTGCAGACCACAGGCTGAATCTAGGAAGCAGGATCATACTAGCTGCATACCAACCTAGGAAATGAACTCTCAAGGACTACCCAAAACCAAAAGAATTACAACAGGGAACCAGAAAGGATAATCTGTAAATGACAACAACATCAGAACAATAATAGAGGGAATAAATGATGTAGGTATAGATCCTTCTAATGCAGAGGAAGGCAAGGCAATACCACAAAATAATAGACTGATTCAAACCTAGGAAGATAAGGGTAAATTTCAAGGTAACCACAAAGAAAGTTAACAAACTTACTCATCAAAATAAAGATGAAAAATATAAAGTATCAGTAAAAACGAAACCTATAAAAACAAAAGAAATGAAAAAAATCCACAAACAAAAGGAATTCAGCACAGAAGAGTAAGAGGAACAAAAAAATGTCAGCACCACAAAAAAAGCACTACAAAATGACAGGAATAAACTCACACCTATCAATAATTACACTGAATGCAAATGGCCTAAATGCATCCATAAAGAGATGGAGAGTGACAGAATGGATAAAAAAACAGGATCCATCAATATGCGGTCTACAAGAGACACACCTTAGAAACAAAGAAGTAAATTTATTAAAAATCAAAGGATGAAAACAAATATATAAAACAAACAACTACCAAAAAAGAGCTGGAGTGGCAATACTAATCTCAGATAAAATAGAATTTAAAACAAAATGTACCATAAAAGACAAAGAAGGACACTATATAATGATTAAGTAGATGATCCATCATGAAGACATAACCATAATAAACATCTACTCACCCAATGACAGGGCTACATATATAGAACACTACACTGAACAGCTGCAAAGTACACATTCTTTTCCAATGCACATGGAACTGTCTCCAGAATAGACCACATCTTAGCCCCAGAGCAATCCTCAACAAGATCAAAACATTGAGATAATACAAAGTATCTTCTCTGACCACAACACCATCATGGTAGAAAATAACAACAGGAAGAGCATGGAAAAAAATCAATTACATGGAAACTCAATAACACTCGGCTTATAAATCACTGGGTAATAGAAGAAATCAGAGATGGAATGCAAACATTCCTAGAATCAAATGAGAATGAAAACACATCATACTAAAACCTTTGGGACACAGCAAAGGCAGCCCTCAGAGGATGATTTATACCAATAGATGCACACATCAAAATAGAAGAAAGGGACAAAATCAGTACATTAACTACAGAACAGGAACAAAAGAAAGAGAACAGCAAAAAAAAAAAAAAAAGCCCTCAATCACTAGAAGAAAGGAAATAATAAAGTACAGAGTAGAAATAAATGAAATAGAGAATAGAAAAACAATAGAAAGAATCGACAAAACCAAAAGTTGGTTCTTTGAAAGGATCAACAAAATCAACAAACCACTGGCCAGACTGACAAAAACAAAAAACAAAAAACAGGAGAGGATGCAAAAAACCCAAATATGAAATGAAATGGGGGACACTACAACAGACCTAACTGAAATAAAAAGGATCATAACAGAGTATTATGAAAAACTATACTCCAACAAATTTGAAAACCTAGAGGATATGGATTCATTTCTAGAAACACAGTACCTATCCAAACTACAACAAAGTGATATTGAAAATCTAAACAGATCCATAACAAGAGAAGAAATTGAAAAGGTAATTAAAAAAACTCCCAACAACAACAAAAAAAGCCCTGGCCCAGATGGCTTCACTGGAGAATTCCACCAAACATTCAGAGAAGAGCTGATACCAGTATTAAACTGTTTCAGAACACAGAAAAGGAAATGACACTTTTGAATTCATTCTATGAAGTCAGCATAACTCTCATACCAAAACCAGACAAAGACACGAAAAAAAGAAAATTACAGAACAATATATCTCATGAATATAGATGCAAAAATTCCCAACCAAATTCTAGCCAATAGAATTAAGCATCATATAAAAAAAAATTCACCACGACCAAGTAGGTATGAAAAGATGGTTCAACATTAGAAAATCAATCAATGTAATCCACCACATAAATAAAAGGACAGAAAAGAATCACATGATAATTTCAATTGATGCAGAAAAGGCATTTGACAAAGTCCAACACCCATTCCTGACAAAAATTATCAATAAAATAGGTACATAAGGGACATTTCTCAATGTAATAAAGAGTATCTATGTAAAACCAATGGTTAACATCATTCTTCATGGAGAGAGACTGAAACATTCCCCTTGAGAACAGGAACAAGACAAGGATGCCCTTTACCACCACTCCTATTTAACATTGTGCCAGAAGTCTTACCTAGAGCAATAAGGCGAGAAAAAGAAATAAAGGACATCCAAATTGGTAAAGAAGAAGTTAAACTGTCCCTGTTTGCGGATGAGATGATACTATACATAGAAAACACTAAAGACTCCACAAGAAAACTACTGGAACTAAAGAAAGATTCAGCAGAGTAGCAGGATACAAGATAAACATACAAAAATCAGTTGGATTCCTATAGACCAATAAAGAGACCAATGAAAAGGAAATCAGGAAAACAATACCATTTAAAATAGACCCAGAAAGAATAAAATACTTACGAATAAGTCTAACCAGGGCTGTAAAAGACCTATACAAAGAAAACTACAAAAGACTACTGCAAGAAACCCAAAGGGATCAACATAAATGGAAAAAACATACCATGTTCATGGGTAGGTAGATTCAACATTGTGAAAATGATAATTCTGCCCAAAGCAATTTCCTAATACAATGCAATCCTGATCCAAACACCAACAACTGTCTTCAAAGAGATGGAAAAACTAATCATTAACTTCATTTGGAAAGGGAAAAAGCAATGGATAAATAAAGCACTATTGAAGAAGAAGAATAAAGTAGGAGGACTCGCACTACCTGACCTCAGAACCTACTATACAGCTACGGTAGTCAAAACAGCCTGGTATTGGTACGACAAATACATTGACCAATGGAACAGAATTGAGAACCCAGATGTAAACCCATCCACCTATGGTCACCTGATTTTCGACAAGGGCCCAAATTCCATCAAATGGAGAACAGTCTCTTTAACAAATGATGTTGGCAAAACTGGATGTCCATCTGCAAAAAAAATGAAACAGGACCCATACCTCACACCATATACAAAAACTAATTCAAAATGTATCAAAGACCTAATTATAAAGCCAAAAACAATAAAGTTCCTAGAAAAAATAGGATCAATGCTAGAGGCCCTAATACATGGCATTAACAAGATACAAACAATAACCAACATCACACAAACTCCAGAAAATAAGGTAAATAACTGGGACCTTCTAATAATTAAGCACTTATGCTCATCAAAAGACTGCACCAAAAGAGGAAAAAGAGAACCTACAGACTGGGGAAAAATTTTTGGACATTACAGGTCAGACAAAGGTCTAATCTCTATAATCTACAAGAAAATCCAACACTTCTACAACAAAAAGACATATAATCCAATTAAAAAATGGGCATGGAAATGAACAGACACTTCACCAAAGAAGACACTCAAGTGGCCAACAGACAAATGAGGAAATGCTCGGAATCACCAGCCATTAGAGAAATGAAAATTAAAACCACAATGAGATACCATCTCACCCCAGTACTACTTGCACATATCAAAAAAACTGCAAATAAGAAATGCTGGAGAGGCTGCCTAGAGATTGGAAGTTTTATGCACTGCTGGTGGGAATGCAAAGTGATACAAGCATTTTGGAAACCATACGGTGCTTCCTTAGAATGCTACAAATAGAAATACCAAAGGATCCAGCCATCCCACTCCTAGAAATGTATCCTAGAGAAATAATAGCTGTCACACGAATAGACATATGCACACCCATGTTCATTGCAGCATTGTTCACAACACCAAAAGATGGAAACAACCTAGATGCCCATCAACAGATGAATGGATAAACAAACTATGGTACATACACACAATGGAGTACTATGCAATGAGAAAGAACAACAATGAATCTGTGAAGTATCTCATAACATTGATGAAACTGGAGGACATTATGCTGAGTGAAATAAGTCAATCACAAAAGGACAAATATTGTATGAGACCTCTATTGTAAAAACCCATGAAAAAATTTGCACACAAAAAGAAACAATCTTTGTTGGTTACGAGGTATGGGAAGTGTGGGGGAGAAATACTAAATAAACAATAGATAAGTGGTAACTTTGGTGAAGGGTAAGACAGTGCACAATACCGGGGCAGCCAGCACAATTTGTACAGGGAAAGGTCATGGAACGTCCATAAACACACCAAATTCCCTGAGGGACTGAATTGCTGGGTGGAGGGCTGTAGAGACCATGGTCTCAGGGAACATCTAGCTCAATTGGCATAACAGTTTTATAAAGACAATGTTCTATAGTCTACCTTGGTGAGTAGTATCTGGGGTCTTAAAAGCCTGTGAGCAACCATCTAAGATATCCCACTGGTCTCACCCCTTTGGGAGCTAGGGAGAATGAAGAAAACAAGATACAAGGAAAACATTAGTCCAAAGGACTAATGGACCACAGCTGCCACAGCCTCCACCAGACTGAGTCCAGAACAACTAGACAGTGCCCAGCTACCACCACTGACTGCTGACAGGGATCACAACAGAGTGTCCCGGACAGAGCTGGAGAATAAAGTAGAACAGTATTCTAACTCACAAAAAAAGACCTGATTTACTGGTCTGACAGAGACTGGAGAAACCCTGAGAGTATGGCTCCTGGACACCTTTTTAGCTCAGTGGTGAAATCACTCCATGTTCACCATTCAGCCAAAGATTAGACAGCCCCATAAACCAAAATGAGACTAATGGGTAGAACAGTCCAGGGATAAGGAGTAGAAAGCAGGAGGGGACAGGAAAGCTGGTAATAGGGAGCCCAAGGTTGAGAAGGGACAGTGTTGACATGTTGTGGGGTAGTCAACCATTGTCATAAAACAATACATGTACCAACTGTTTAATGAGAAACTGTTCTGTAAACCTTCATCTAAAGTACAATAAAAAATTAAAAAACAAAACAAAAAATTGTTCATAGTATTTTCTTATGATCCATTTTATTTCTGTAGGGTAGATTGTTATCTCCAATTGCATTTCTGAATTTAGATATTTGCATCTTCTCTCCTTTTTCCTTTCTTTTTTTTTTTTTTCCTTAGTCTAAAGAAAGGTCTATTGATTTTATTGATCTTTTCAAAAAACCAGCTTCTGGTTTCATCGATTCTCTCTGTTGTTTTTCTAGTCTCTATTTCAATTATCTGATTTTTCTTAGCTCCTTCCTTCTGGCAGCTTTCAGGTTTTTTTGCTCTTCTTTTTCCAATTCCTCAAGATTCAAAGCTAAATTATTAATTTGTGATCTTTGTTCATTTTTAATGTAAGCATCTACAGCTATAATTTTCCTCTGAACTCCACTTTTGTTGTATCCCATTAGTTTTGATATGCTGTACTTTCCTTTTCGTTCATCTCTAAGTATTTTCTGGTTTCCCTTTTGATTTCTTCCATGATCTAATGGTTTTTTAATAGTGTGTTGTTTAATTTTCATATATTGTATATTTACTAGTTTTATTTCTGTTATTAATTTATAATTTCATTCCATTGTGGTTGGAGGAAATAGGTTATATGACTTCAGTCTTGTAAAATTTATTGAAACTTGCTTTTTGACCTAACATATTATCTATCCTGGAGAATGATGATGTGTACTGAAGAAGAGTGTATGTAGTGCTCTTGTGGAATGGAGTGATTTGTATATGTCTGTTAGGTGTAGTTTGTTTATATTGTTGTCCAGGTCCTCTATTTTCTTATTTATCTCATTTGTAGATGCTCTTTCCAATATTTAAAGTGGCACATCGAAGTCTCCAACTATTATTATAGAACTGTCAATTTCTCCCTTCAAATCTGTTAGTATTTGCTTTTTATATTTTGAGGCTCTGATGTTAGGTTTATATGCATTTATAATGGTTATATTTTATTGGTGAATTTAAACTTTTATCATTATATAATATTTTTCATTGTCTCTTATAGTAGATTTTGGCTTAAAGTCTATTTTCGGTTATTAAAAACACCACCCCAACTCTCATTTAGTTATATTTTGCATGGATTTTTTTTTTCAATTCTTGAACTTTCAACTTATTTATCTCCTTGGGCCTTAGATGTGTCTCTTGTATAACATATATAAAAAACTTGTTTCTGTTAAGTCAATTCTGATTCATGGTGGCCCTATGTGTGTCAGCATAGAACTGCACTCCCTAGGGTTTTCAGTGACTGTAAGTTTACGGAAGTAGATTCCCAGACCTTTCTTCCATGGCATCACTGGGTGAATTTGAACCACCAACATTTCAGTTAGTAGCTGAGCTCAAATTACTTGTGACACCCAGGGACCTAAACAGCATATAGTTTGAGCATATATTTTTATCCATTCTGCCACTCTCTGCCTTGTGATTGGAGCGTTTAGTCCATTTACATTCACTGAAAGTACCAATAATAAAGAACTTGCTCCTGACATTTTTTTGCTGTTGTTTTTGCTTTATATTTTCTTTGTCCCTTATTTCCTCTAATACTGCCAATTCGTTTTTTTTTTTTTTTTTTTTTATTTTTAGTGAACCAATTTGATTCCTTTCTCCTTTTCTTTTATATGTATTTTTTAGATATTTTCTTTGTGGGTACAATGAGTATGATATTCAACATCTTGCATTTTCAACAACCTGGTTTGAATTGATGCAAACTTAACTTCAGTAACATAAAAACTCTATACCTATTCCCTCCTCCCCCAGTTTTGGTGTTGTTATCACTGATTGCATCTTTATACATCACACGCCCTGTAACATTCATTTTTTTTATGCATTTGTCATTTTAAAGCATTAAGGACATAATCACTAGAATTACCAAGCAAAAATATTATAATACATGTCCTTATTCTTGCACCTATAATTACTTTTACTGGAGATTTTTTTTTAATGTACATCTTTCAGTTATGGTATAGTGTCTTTTCTTTCTCTCCTCAAGGATTCCCTTTAGCATTTCTTATAAGGCAAGTCTAGTGGTTACAAACTCTCTGAGCTTTTGCTTATCTGGGAATGTCTTGATTTTGCCCTCATTCTTCAAGGACATTTTTGCTATATATAGTGTCCTTGGTTGACAGTTCTTTTCTTTCAGAATTTTGAATACGTCAAAATCTGGCCTCCAAGTTTTCTGAGGAGAAATTGGCACTTGATCTTATTGGGGATCCTTTGTATGTGACTTTTTGCTTTTCTCTTGATGCTTTCAGAATTCTATCTTTTCATTTTAGAGAGCTTGACTATAATGTGTCTCTTTTGATTTATCTTACTTGGGGTTAATTAGTTTCTTTGATTTGTAGGTTCAAGTCCTTCATCAGATTTGGAAAATTTTCTACCATTATTTTTTCAAATATTCTTTCTTTGCCTTCCTCTTTTGCCTCGTGGGATTCCCATGATGTGTAAGTTGGTTCAGTTGATGTTGTCCCATAATTCCTTTAAACTGTCCTCAGCAATCTTGAGCCTTTTCCCATGTTGCTCTTCAGCCTCCATAATTTTGATTACCTTACCTTGTAGTTAACTGATTATTTCCTCTGCCTGCCCAAATTTGTTGTTCAATCCTTCCAATGAGTTTCTTTTTTGGTTATTGTATTTTTCAATTCCAGTGGTTCTGTTTGGTTTGTTTTTATAGTGTCTATCTCTTTATTTCTTTTTCCTCATGCATCGTTTTCCTGATCTCCTTTAGTTATTTGAGCTTATTTAATATTGTATTATATTCTTCCAAATCTCTTCATTATTTAAGTTTTCATAGAAACAACTTCTTTCCCTTCATCTTGTTCATTTGAATGAGAAGTCATTTCCATTTTCTTTGTATTCCTTGTGAATTTTTTGTTAAAACTGGGACATTAGAATTTTACAAGGTGTTTGCTTTCTCAATTCTCTGAAGTTTTTAGTGTTTTTGACATCACTACTTTCCAGAAGAAACTTTTAGATGGGCATAGGCTTCAGACTTTGCTTGCTGCTCCTTTCTCCTCTCTGTGATAACTCTGTTTCAACAAGTCCAGGCCAAGGTTTCCATCTTTCAGCAGCTCCTAAAGAGAATAGAAAACACACAGTAAGAAATCTCTCCTCCAATGATTGCAGCCTTCATTCTTCGCTTATTGCTCTCTGTCTTGCTCTGTGAGGGGTGTGTCTTTCAGTCCTTTTGTGGTTCCCAAAGTGATCAGAAAGCCCACACTTAATGAACAGCCTTCTGGAGAGTGCAATCTTTGTTCCTTGTTCATAATTTACTCCCCTGCTTTGTGAGGGCTCATTTCTTTTGGAGCCAGAGATCAAGGCCCTTTCCTGTGTTCAGGCAACCTGTGGGTCAACTGGGATTTCAGCAACTCTCTTTGTGACTTGCCAGGAGGGTAGTGGGTACACATTAAATGGGTCACCAGGGAGATATATCTTATTAATTTTTGAGCTGGAGCTCAGGGACCTTCCTTGAGCACAGGCAAACTGTGCTTTGGCTTGGGCAGTGGGCTCCACTTCAGCCATCAGTCTGCATGCCCCACTGCTGTAGTCCTCAGCACCTTAGAGTGTGCCACACTGTGAGAGAAGTGGCAGGGACAGTGGAAGAAATGCATTTCCTATCATATGAGACACATCATTGACTTGGGTCCATGTGCAAGTCCTTGTTGCTGTCTTCTGCCCAACTATTCAGAGTCCCACAGGGCCGAACGCAGATCTCTTACTGTACTTATTGGTGTATGTGTGAGAATGGTTAGGAATTTAGACATGATCATATTGCCATCTTCCAAGAACCTAAAATTTTGTAAGTTTATGGATTGATTCTTACCACACAACAGAGATTGAGAAAAACAATTCTAGATGTATTGGGGTTACCACTAGCTTTTTTTAATATTAGAGAGAAATGACAATGGAATAAATACCAATTTCACCAGGATCTCTGTACTGAGCTGAATAGTGTCCCCCAAAAATTATTTATCCACTTAAAACCTCAGAATGATACCTTATTTGGAAACAATGTCTTTGAAGATATAATTAGTGAAATTAAGATGAGGTCATACAGGATTTGAGTGAGCCCTAAATTCAATGACTGGTGTTCTTATCAGAAGAGGAAAAATACAGAGATACACATGGGGAAGAAGGCCATTTAAAGACGGAAGCAGTGATTAAAGTGATGCAGCTACAAGCCAAGGAACATCAAGGATTTCTCAGAGCCACCAGAAGCTAGGAAGAGACAAGGAAGGATCCTTCCATAAAGCCATCAGAGAGAGCATGGCCCAACTGGTATTTTTATTTCAGATTTCTAGTCTCCAGAACTGTGAAAGAATACAGTACTTTTGTTTTATGCCACTCAGTTTTTGGTAGTTTGCTATGGCAGCCCTGGGAAATTAATACAGCCTCCATTTTAATGTGCAGACTCCTAGACATATTCAACCAAATGATTAAAATATTATAGATTTTTTAAAGCTTTGAATCAGAAAAACTCTTCATTCTTTCATGCAATGATTTTGGAAATTTTCAGCTTTTCAGGTTCAGTAGTAGAAATAGAAGATCTGGAAGTGAGAAAGATAATGACAATGATGTTGGTAATAAAAGAAGACCTGGTGCACTAATTAGAATACTCTATTTTCATTCACTGTAATTGGTAACCACCTACAAATTTTAGTTTCCATCAACAACCTAGAAAGCAGAATTTTCAGGCCCTGGTAGAAACTACTATTTATTAAGACTTTAATAAGAGACAAAATTTCTCATAAAGAACATCTACAAACTGAGTTTAAAATATAACTATCTTGAATAATTACTGTTTTTAAAGAATATGCTGTTCTTTGATGTAGAGCATCATTGTAAAATAAAACTGATTTAACACATTTAAAAATAAAATTTGGAAAAAAGTTTGTGTTCTTTATTGTACATAAAGCAATGATGTGCTCTAATATAGGATTTAAATAAGTCACTTACAAACTTTCTGCCAAAATAATAAAAAATGGGAGACCTTAACTAATCCATTCCATAATCCTCTAATCTGAATAGTGGCACAACATTCTTCAATAATGTATCCAGGTAACAAGAGAAGTTATGCAAAGACAAATTATTTGAGCTTTTCTTTCTCTAAGGGCATTAATATAGTGAATTCTTAATCATTCTTGAAGTTTTTCGTTTATTTCACCAACATTGGATGGAAACACAAATTCTTCTGTCTTGTTATTTATCCATAAATCATTATGCTATGAAAATTTTAAGTCTGTTGCAAGCAGTTTACTGTCTCTGAAACAGTCTTTCAATCTGTACACATAAAAATGTATTATAACTGGTATGCTTCCTTCTTTAATGTCTTCCTGATTTCTCCAATTATCTGATTTGTAATATTGAAGCAGAAAAATTGTCAGAAAAACAAGTTTTTACCTGGAATGACTTTTTGCAGGTAAGTTATAAATTCCTGAAATTAAGAGTTTATAATGGAAATGCTGATGCAACATTAACTTTAGTAGTGTGAACAGTACCACTAAAATCAGTCATTTGTCTTCTATATCTTTCAAAGTTCTATAAATCAAAAATTTGGAGTGTTGCCCCACCTAGGAATTTCTGCCACTGTGTGACAGTGGAGCTTAATCCTGCTGAAGGTCTTCTGAGGAATAATGGGGAAACACCTCATAATTGTTCCCCCTAGGGAGATGAGGTTGAAGCATCTACCCACAAGCTCTCATCCCTTGTTGTTTTGAGAACTTACTCCCAGGAATGTTAATACACACCACACACACACACACATACACTTTTTAGCTATATTTGCTAACAGGTTGAGCAAGCTTCCAGTTTTATAAAAAGCCATGAGGGATGAGCAGCCATCTGATACTCCACTGGCCTCACCCCTTCGGGAGCAAGGGAGAATGAAGAGAATAGGATACAAAGAATAGTCCAAAGGACTAATGGACCACAGCTACCCAGACCTCCACCAGACTGAGTCCAGTACAGCTAGGTGGTGCCCGGCTACCACCACTGACTGCTCTGACCGGGATCACAAAAGAGGGTTCTGGACAGAGCTGGAGAAGGATGTAGAACAGAATTCCAACACACACAAAAAAGACCAGACTTACTGGCCTGAAAGAGACTGGAGAAACCCCAAGAGTATGGCCTCAGACACCCTTTTAGCTCAGTGGTGAAGTCACTTCCGCGGTTTACCGTCCCACCAGGAACTGGACAGCCCCATAAAACAAAACAGGACTAATGAGGCACAGCAGTCCAGGGACAAGGACTAGAAGGCAGAAGGGGACAGGAAAGCTGGTGATAGGGAACCCAAGGTTGAGTAAGGACAGTGTTGACATGTCGTGGGGTTGTTAACCATTGTCATAGGGCAACAAGTGTACTGTTTAATGAGAAACTATTTTATTCTGTAAACCTTTATCTAAAGTGAGAATAACAGCACAATTGGAAGAAAGTAATCGATGTCACTGAACTGTGCATGTAGACGTTTTTGAAATGGTGTATCTTTGACTGTATATTTTCACCAAAAAAAAAAAGGTCAAGAAGGTAGAGGGTTGACATGTCGTGGGGTTTTAACCCGTGTCATAAAACAGTATGTAGACTGACTGTTTAATGAGAAACTACGTGTTCTGTAAACCTTCACCTGAAGTACAATAAAAAAAAAAAAAAGCCATGAGGGAGAAAAGCAGGGAGACAGGGCTGGTACTTGATGTGAAAACCCTTAGTATGCTTTGAATGGGAAGGTTGACCAGAGCTGCATAAGAAGTAAACCTAGAAGATGTGTCTGCTGCAGTTCTTATTCTATGCTTTCACCGAATTCTTTCAAAAAGAAGTAAAAGGACCTTTTATTCTTGTCTTATAATTATCACTTTCATTAGAAAAGATTTCAGGTTACTCAGTAAAAAAATCTCTAAGTTCTACTGAGTTCTGAGATTTATAGAATGTGCAATGAAAAGCATAGTGTACATGGAACTGAAAATAATAAATAACAAACAAAAAAACCTAATGAAACATTTGTCACATTTCAGCATGTTAAGTACCTAAGTTAATGACATAGTTCTTAACTTCCATATAGAGAAGTTGTTTTTTAAGATAGCAGTGACAAAATTTTCCATAATATCTATATCCTAGCCAACCATAAAACAGGAGGTAAAACAGCAAGGAAAAGACAATTGACTACGTTAGCAAAGTGTACACAGAATATTAATGTCACTATTCATTTGTTTGCGTTCTGTTAAGTGTCCACAGCTTGGGGTATAAAGCAACAGTGTTACAAAGAGGTATATTCTTCAGTAAGTATTATTTTACCCTTTGTTGTGGGAAAATATTAATTCTGTATGTATCCTCGGAGGTTTAGCAATGGTGTAGGCTTAAGCAGGTTAGGTCCACACTTTGAAAATTACCTTTTATTTTTCCCCTGCTGTACAGTTTCCAAAAATATATTTCACCTTAGTATTTCTTCCTTATGTCGTGTGAATAATACTCTCCACAGAGACCACTTCTTTTTTACATAAATGTTTAATTTGTAACATATCTCTGAGGAAAGCTGCTCATCTTTCTCTTTAATTTCCTTCAGAGCAATTAGAATGTGAGGCACATTCTGTCATTACCACAGGCTGTATGTGTAAAGTGGGATTAGAAGAAACAGTAAAACAATAAGAGGTTCATCGCATCTCCCTTGGAAACATTTTGTTCCAACACAGTGTATGAAGCAGTTTTAGAGGGAATTGTCACAGTATGTTATTATAATTTTGAGAAGTTGAGGTTAAAAGAGTAATTACATCCAAGTCTGAAAACCCTTGGCTTGTCTCAAGGACCCTTTTCTTTTTCTCAAGTCACCAATATTTCTCCCTTCTCTCACATAAATAATGCCTGCAAATCCTTCTTCTACAAAATCTTACCATGAAAATAAATGTAAAGAAGCAATTGTTTCCTAAGTTCCACATCTAATTTGCTGGAAATAAAACTCACACAATCCTGTCTTCTTCATATACTGGCACAAGTAATAGTAGATGCAAATAAATTTATTCTTGATAGCGATTTTATGTCTTTGCTATAAAGAAAATAATATTTAGAACCAATTTCAACACACGAGATTTCTAGTAGACATATACTTCAATAATTTTCATATTCTAATTAAATGGCAGAAATTTTAAGATGACAGATTCCAACTCAATTCTCAGATTGATTTGCCATATTGCAAGTGAAAGCTATATTTTCTACCTGGTGTACAGAGACGATAATTTTTTCTCTACTTCCCTCTAAAAACTCTCAAATTTCTGCCTTAGGAGCATCTGTGGTTGTTGGCATAAAATTCTCCACATAACTCTAAACACAGCATAGGAAATACCCATGATTATAGCACAACTAGCTACTGTAAGAGCAGGACTCCACCACACCTCTACTTGATTTTTCTAACGACTGACTGTCCACAATGATAAAAGGATTCAGGGAGTACCATGGCTAGAGCTTTGGAAAATGGTTTCTTTTACAGTAGATACAGAACTGAAAAGACACACAGTAACTGAAAGTCATATGTAGAAAAGAAAGATCTTCAAATGTAAGGGCCGGTTTTAAGGCATTTTTGGTTTGTAACTTTGGTATTTATGTCTTACATGATTCCAAAAGACAAACACCTAAAATACAGCTATAAATTTATACTATTGGGCATACAATTTATAAAGATGTAATTTATAATAAACACTACATAATGGGAGGAGCAAGGAGTATAGAAATGATTTTTATTTGTTACTGAAATTAAGTTGGTATCAATTTAAACTGAATTGTTATAAGTTTTAGATATTAAATGTAATCCTCATGGTAACTACAAAATATATACACAAAAGGAAAAAAGAAGAGACTCACAATACTTCAGTACAAAATATCAGCTGAACACAAATGATGGCAGTATTGGAAGAAATGAGAGACAAAGAAAATACAGACACAAAAATAAAATATAAAAATGGTGGAAGTAAATCCTTCTTTATTGATTTTTTTAAAAAATATAAATGCATTGAAATCTCAAATCAAAATGCAGAGATTAACAGACTGGATTAAAAAAAATAATTGATCTAAATGCTGTCTGCAAGAGACACATCTTAGATCCAAAGACACAAATAGATTGAAAGTAAATAATGGGAAAGATTATTCCATTCAAATATTAATCAAAAGAGAGCTGGAATAGCTATATTGACATTGGATAAAATAGACAGTAAATCAAAATCTGTAACAAGAGACAAAGGAGGGCATTGTATAACAATAAAAGGATCAATTTATCGAGAATATATAACAATTATAAATATATATGCACCTAACATTAGAGACCCAAAATGTGTGATGCAAACACTGACAGAACTGAAGGAAGAAATAGACAGTTCTACAATAATAGTTGGAGACTTCAATATGTGACTTTCAATAATAAATAATAACGGAACATCTAGAAAGAAGATCAGTTAGGTAATAGAGGATTTGAACAACACTATAAACCAATTAGACCTAACAGACATACATAGAATACTCAACCCAAGAACAGCAAAATACACATTCTTCTCCAGTGCACATGCATCATTCTCCAGGATAGATCAAATGTTATGTAACAAAACAAGTCCCATTAAATTTAAAAAGATTGAAATCATACAAAGTATCTTCTCCAAAGACAATGGAAAATAACTAGAAATTGAAAATAGAAAGCAAATTAGAAAATACTCAAATATGTAGAAATTAAACAACACACTATTAAACAACCAATAGGTCAAGAAAGAAATCAGAAAATAAAAATGAAAGCACAAGGTACCCAAACTTTTGGGTTGTTGTTAGGTGCCATCAAGTCAGTTCCAACTCAAAGTGGCCCTGTGTACAACATAACGAAACACTACCCAGTCCTGCACCATCCTCACAATCTTTTTATGCTTGAGCCTATTGTTGCAGCCACTGCGTCAGTCCATCTCATTGAAGGGCTTCCTCTTTTTGACTGACTGTTTACTTTACCAAGGATGATGTCCTTCTCCAGGGACTGGTCCCTCCTGATAACATGTCTAAAGTATGTGAGACCAAGTCTTGCCATCCTAGCTTCTGGCTGTACTTCTTCCAAGACAGATTTGTTCGTTCTTCTGGCAGTCCATGGTACATTCAACATTCTTCACAAACACCATAATTCGAAGGCATCAATTCTTCTTCAGTCTTCCTTATTCATTGTCCAGCTTTCACATGCATATGAGGCGATTGAAAACACCATGGTTTGGGTTAGGCGCACTTTAGTCCTCAAAGTGACATCTTTTGCAGCAGATTTGCCCATTGCAATGTGTTGTTTGATTTCTTGACTGCTGCTTCCGTGGGCGTTGATTGTGGATCCAAGTAAAATGGAATTCTTGACAACTTCAACATTTTCCCCATTTATCATGATATTGCTTATTGGTCCAGTTGTGAGGATTTTTGTTTTCTTTATGTTGAGGTGTAATCCATACTGAAGGCTGTGGTCTTTGATCTTCTTCAGTAAGTGCTTCAAGTCCTCTTCACTTTCAGTAAGCCAGGTAGTGTCATCTGTATATTATAAGTTGTTAATGAGTCTTTGTTCAATCCTGGTGTCACGTTCTTCTTCATATAGTCCACCTTCTCAGATTATTTGCTTAACATACAGATTGAATAATTATGGTGAAAGGATACAACCCTGACGCACACCTTTCTTCATTTTAAACCACACAGTATCCCCTTGTTCTGTTCGAATGACTGCCTCTTGATCTATGTATAGGTTCCTCATGAGCACAATTAAGTGTTCTGGAATCCCCATTCTTCACAACATTATAGACATAAAAAAGAATAGGATGCAATGAAGACAGTGTTCATGGAGAAGTTTACCGTGGTAAATATCTACATTAAAAAAGAGGAAAACTTCAAATAAAAAGCCTAACTTTACAACTTAAGGAACAAGAAGAACAGCAAACTAAGGACAAAACTAACAGAAGGAAGGAAGCAACGAAAAATAGAGGTAAAATAAATAAAATAGAAAATTAAGAAACAATAGGGAGAATCAAAGAAATCTGAAGTTGTTTTTTTGAAAAGATCAATAAAATCAGCAAACCATTACCTAGATTGACAAAGAAAAAAAGAGAGAAGATGTAAATAACTAAAAATCAGAAATGAAAGTGGGGTCATTGTTACCAACCCTTAGGAAATAAAACAGGTCATAGGAGAATAATATAAACGATTATATGCCAACAAATTAGATAATTTATATGAAATGAACAAATTCCTAGAAATGTACAAACTACCTAAATTGACTCTAGAAGAAATAGGAAATTTTAACAGACCCGTAACAAGTGAAGAGATTGAATCAGTAGTCAAAAAGTCACAATAAGACAAAAAAGTCCTGGACATGATGAGTTCACTGGAGAATTCTACCAAACATTTAAAGAAGAATTGACACCAATCCTTGTTAAACTCTTCCAACAAATAGGAAGGTTGAAGTTGTTATCCTATATTCCTAGTTTTCTGAGGCATTTGTGTTCTTTTATGAATGGGTAATGGGTTTTGTCAAATGATTTTTCTGCGTGTTTGGAGAAGAAAATATGAGAATCTTTTATTCTGTTAGTATAGTGAATTTAATTGACAATAAAACATTAACCTTACATTCCTGATGTAAAGTCAATTTTGTTCTGCTGTATTATCCTTTTATTTTTGTTGGTTTTGATTTAATAATGTTTTGTTAATAATTTTTGCATTTTTATTCATGGGAAAGATTTGTCAACTGTGTCTATATTCACTGGATATTTGCTGATAGACTTTGCTGTTTTTGTTTAGAATACTTTGTCTGGTTTTAGTATAAGGATAATGCTGGCTGTCTTAGGCTGGGTTTTCTAAAGAAACAAAACCAGTGAATTGTATATAAATACAAATAAATTTATATCAGGAAAATTGTTCACACAGATGTAGGGGCTGGAAAGTCCCAAATTCATGGGTCAGGCTGGAGGCTTCTCCTGACTCATGTAGTTGAAGGGGCTGGTGAACTCAAGATCAGCAGGTCAGACAGCAGACCTCTGGCTCACAGGAAGTGGAGGCTGTTGAATTCCAAGATTGGCAGTTAAGCTGCTAGCTCAGGTCCCAAGAATCTGAGGTCAGATGAACAGGAGTCTACTGCAGGATCCAGAGTGAGCAAAAACCAGTGAGCTTTGCCAGAAAGTTCACCTATATTGGATGCAGGCCACACCACCAAGGAAACTATCTTTAAACTGATTGGCTGCTCCTAACAGATCTCATCATGAAGTTGATTACAACATTACATAGCTGCCAAACCACATCATTTCAAAAAGACTGATAATCATGGCCCAGCCAAGTTGACATACAACCTTAACCATCACAGTCCATCCCTTGTCAACTTGGCACTCATACACATCTCTAAATAAAGACAATTATAAAGTCATACTTGTGCCTAACATGATACAACTAATGTGTACAATCAAAAATGCACTAGCACTGTTTGCATCTTATATTTTATAAACAAAGGAAACAAAAATATTTGATGCACACATACAAGGAAGAAATGTTCATAGCAATTACAGTCCTCCTTTCTGGAAATGATCACATGGTTGTAGCTGGTATTCAGAATTATCTTCTTCCACCACCCATTCCATGTTCCCTTTACTCACAGAAAGCACCTCAAGTGGTCGTTGTTCTTTGCCTCATGGGATGATCCACACATTCACTCCTGAAGGATCTTGACGATTAGTAGTCATGTTGGAATTGGGTTACTGCAGTTTGCCATTGGCTTTATTTTTTTTTAATTTTTTTAATTGTTGTAGTTAAATTAAATTTACATTTCAAGTTAGTCTCCCATACAAAATTTTTATACATACATTGTTATAAGAACCTAATTGCCCACCCCATTCTGCGACAGCACACTCCTCCTTTCCGCCCCTGATTCCACATGACCATTCAACCAGCTCCTAACACTCTGCCTTCCCATCTCACCTCTGGACGGAAGCTGCCCCTTTGGTCTCTTGTATCTACTTGACTAAGAGGCACACTCTTCACGAGTATCACTTTATGCCCCACAGTCCAGTCCAATCCCTGTCTGAAGAGTTGGCCTCAGAAATTGTTTTAGTTCTGGGCTGATAGAGAGTCCAGCAGCCATGCTTTCC
>NW_004443987.1:14898664-14899698 GCF_000243295.1 Trichechus manatus latirostris
GTTTGATTTTTAGGAGCTCCCATTTATCTAGTCTCTCTTCTGGTGCTTGTGCATTGTTACTTACGGTTCCTATTGTGTTTATGCCATGTATTAGGTCTCCAAGCGTTGTCCCTATTTTTTCTTCCATAATCTTTATTGTTTTCGATTTTATATATTAGTCTTTGATCCATTTTGAGTAAGTTTTTGTGCATGGTGTGAGGTATGGGTCTTGTTTCAGTTTTTTGCAGGTGAATATCCAGTTATTTATGCCAGCACCATTTGTTAAAGAGACTGTCTTTTCCCCAATTAATGGACTTTGGGCCTTTGTCAAATATTAGCTACTTATAGGTGGATGAGCTTATAACTAGATTCTCAACTCTGATCCGTTGGTCTATGTATCTGTTGTTGTACCAGTACCAGACTGTTTTGACTACCATGGCAGTATAATAGGTCCTAAAATCAGGTAGTGTAAGGCCTCCCACTTTGTTCTTCTTCTAGAGTAATGCTTACTTATCTGGGGCCTCTCCCCATTCCATATGAAGTTGGTGATTTGTTTCTCCATCTCATTAAAAAATGATGGTGGAATTTGGATCGAGATTGCATTGTATCTGTAGATTGCTTTGGGTAGAATTGACATTTTCACTATGTTGCGTCAAGACATATTTTTCCAATTATGCAGATCTCTTTTAGTTTCTTGCAGTAGTCTCTTGTAGTTTTCTCTGTATAGATCTTTTACGTCTCTGGTTAGATTTATTCTTAAGTATTTTATCCTTTTGGGGGCTATTGTAAATGGTATTGATTTGGTAATTTCCTCTTCCAGGTTTTCTTTGTTGGTGTAAAGGAACCCAATTGATTTTTCTGTATGTTTATCGTGTATCCTGAAACTTTGCTGAAATCTTCTATTAGTTCCAGTAGTTTTCTTGTGGATTCTTGGGGGTTTTCTGTGTATAAGATCCTATTATCTGCAAATGGAGATACTTTGACTTCTTCCCTACAGATTTGGATGCCTTTTATATCTATTTCCAGCCTAATTCCTCTGGCTAGGACCTCCAGCA
>NW_004443987.1:14907981-14946331 GCF_000243295.1 Trichechus manatus latirostris
CTCAATACTTTTTGCCTCCTTCTCCAACTGGCAGGTTCAGTCACTCAGATATGGTACAGCAGGGCAGGTCTAGCTGAAGAGGAGCCACTGGGACGGGTTGTTTGTGGCACTCACTACAGCCACAAGGGCGGGTCGGTAATCAGTGTTGGGCAGGTTCCAGTCGGCCGTGCCTGCACTGCCTGGTGGTGTGATGTCAAGCGCACGATGCAGGTAGGCAGGATGCAGTGAGGAGATGGTTATGTGTGGAGCTAAGCAGCTGTTTTGTCTCACACTGGATGCTCCGTGAGGCTGCTTTCTCTTACCCCTGTTTGCTGGTCTCCATTAGAAGTCCAAGATGGTGGATCCGCGCTGCGTTAGCTGGTAGGGGACCTCTGCATTAATCTCTCTTTGCTCTCCGTTCTCTTTTAGTATTCTCACTCCATTTGGTGCTCGGCTGAGTTCTTTATCTCTTCATTTGATGTTCTAGGGTTTCAGGATTGTTGCATTCTCTGTTTGGCTTAGTTTCTTTGATCTTTGCTGTGGAGGGACGGCGTGGTGCTTCTGCCTAGAGCGCCATCTTGCCGGAACCTCCTGGAGCATACCTTTTTATCCAATCTGCCACTCTCCGTCTCTTTATTGGTGCATTAAGTCTGTTTACATTCAGCTTAATTATTAATATGTATGAGTTCAGTGCTGTCATCCTGATATCTCTTTTTGTGTGTTGTTCACAGTTTCTTTGTTACTCTCAATTTTCTGGGTTGAGTCGTTTTTCTTTATATATATATTTTTTTCATCTTTTTCATTGTTGTAGATTTTGTGTTTGCTGGGTCTTTATGTTTTTCTACTTTTTTATTTTGATTTGTAAGTTTGTTAGATTTCTTTGTGGTTACCTTAGTATTTCCCCTTATTTTTCTAAGTTTATACCAGTCTTTTATTACTTTATATTGCCTTGACTTCCCCTCCATATGAAAAATCAATGTCTGCAGTTTTAAGTTCCTTTTTTTTTGTTTTAATGTTGTCCTTTTTTATGTATTGATATGTCTGTTTCCCTATTTTCAATGTTTTAGCTTTGATGTATTTTTGACCTCCCTCTCTGAGTCAATATCTGGCTGCTCTTTCCTTTGTTCTTGTCTTGCGTTGTTATCTGGTGTTATTGATTATCTAACCGTAGGACTCCCTTTAGTATTTCTTGTCATTTTCCTTTGGTTTTTGCAAATTCCCTGAACTTCTGTTTATCTGGAAATGCCCTAATTTTGCCATCATACTTGAGAGACAGTTTTGCTGGATATATAATTCTTTGCTGGTAGTTGTTTCCCTTCAAGTCTTTATGTATGTCATCCCATTGTCTTCTTGCATGTATGGTTTCTGCTGAGTTGTCTGAGCTTATTCTGATTGACTCTCCTTTGTAGATGACTTATCTTTTATCCTAACTGCTCTTAAAATTTTCTCTTTGTCTTTGGTTTTGGTAAGTTTGATTATAATATGTCTTGGTGACTTTCTTTTGGGATCTACCTTATGTGGGGTTCGATGAGCATCTTGGATAGATATCTTCTCATCTTTCATGATATCAAAGAAGTTTTCTGTCAACAAATCTTCAACAATTCTCTCCGTATTTTCTGTTATCCCCCCACGTTCTGGCACTCCAATCACTCATAGGTTATTTCTCTTGATAGAGTCCCACATTACTTTTAGAGTTTCTTCATTCTTTTTAATTCTTTTATCTGATTTTTCCTCAAATAAGTTGGTGTCAAGTGCTTTATCTTCAGTGTCACTAATTCTAATGTCTACAGCCTCAATTCTGCTCCTATGACTTTCTATTGAGTTGTCTAATTCTGAAATTTTATTGTTAATCTTCTGGATTTCTGATTGCTGTCTCTCTATGGATTCTTGCAGCCTATTAAATTTGTCATTATATTCTTGAATAACTTTTTTAAGTTCCGCTACTACTTTGTCTGTATGTTCCCTGGTTGTTTTAGCATTCTGAAGAATTTCCTTTCTAATTTCTAGAAGAGTTCTGTATATTAATCTTTTGTATTTTACCTCTGGTAATTCCAAGAAATTCTCTTCCTCCAGAGAATTTATTGATTCTTTATTTTAGGAGCTTGCTGAATTCATCATGGACTGCCTCTTTATGTTATTTGATATTGACTTTTTTCTCTGAGCCATCAATAAGTTATTATAATTTTATTTTATATTTGTTTAGTGAGTCCTAGCTTCTTATTTTGTTTTGTTTTGATATGCCCCAATAGGCTGCTCTTGTGCGCTAGTTTCATTATTGGCAACTTTGAAGCTGTAATGTCATGTCACTAGGTAGTTAGTTCTGTAACTAACTGTGTGCACACAGGAGTCCTTTAAATTTTCCTATATGGTTTCAGCTCAGGTGTCCAGGCAGTTGGTCACCAAGTGTGTGGTGCAAGCTCTCACTTACAGTCTTAGAGAGGCATGAATGATTGGTGCAGGCACTGGTATCTGGCTGGGGTAGGGGATCACGCGCTGAGCCATGTAGGGGGCTGATGTCTGTCCCTGAGAGTCTGAAAGGAAAGCATGTCCCTATTTCCTAGGAGAATATGTAGGTGAGTTTTGCAGCTGGACTATGAGCACTGCACTCTGTGGCCAGTAAAGACTTGAGGGCACCACTTTTTCTTGGACTCCTGTAGCAGGTGACTAGGTGGCTTAGGTGATGCCACCAGTCCTCAAGCCCCTGTTGTGGATTGGTAAAGGTGCCTACTTAAGGTGCAGGGTTGTTTCGAGGGTCACAAATCTTCCACTTCACAGCTGAAACAGTTGAAGTTAAACTTCACACGTTTGCCCTATTGTACTGTGGTAGTAAGGGGTAACGCTGTTGAGATAGGTCCCCACAAGTCTAAACAGGGGTGTAAGGCACTCAAAGTCTGTGGACCCCTTATGCCTGTGCCTAGCAAAGGAGCTGTGCCAACCCTGAGTTCCTGGCTTAGGGGAGCCAGTAGCTTATTTGTTCCCTCTCCAAGGCCAAGAGAATAGGTCAGGGCATCTTTTGTGATCTACTTCTGGCCCAGCGGACTCCCAGTGCAGAGTGGGGAGAGAGGATGTAAAATGGAGAGAGGATTTTCCCAAATGGGCTTTTTTTTTTAAATCCCCACGAAAGGCCACACGCATGTACTTATCTTTAGGCACTTGGGAGCTGCTTTTTACAGGTTCAGAGTGTCCAAGCAGAATCTCTCTCAATGTGGAAACTGCTTTGGAGCACGTGTGCAGCTGTTTTTTACTTGCTTCACTGTGGACCCGGAGCGGCTGAAGAGCTTCAGTCTCGCCACCGCTGCTCAGGTGCTGCTTGCTTCTTCTAAACCGTCTCCCTCTCTCCCTGCCACTCAGTCCAATTCCTCAACTTTGCCTTATTCAGGGCTCCTAGATATTCATATACAATCAAATCACTCGTTTTCCCAGGTCTTTGTTGTAAGAGGGATATAGGAAGCTGTCTGACTACTCCGCCATCTTGGCCCTGTCTCCTAGTGTCTGCCATTGACTTTAGTCAAAAAGCATGGTAGTACTCAGAGATGCCCTAACTGATCTAAAGTATTCCACACATACTCTTCTTTACCTCTATTATGTAATATCAATCCGATTTCATCTTTGCAATCAGGATCAGTCACATCAGCCAATACAGTAACTCTCTTCTTTGTCTGCTGATCCAGAGGCATGAGGAGTCCAAAGTGGCTGGGTGGCATTCTTAACTTCCAGTTCAATGGAATCAGTTTTGTGTCCCCAGAGCTGAGCCTCTTACTAATACCTGATCTGTTGGTGGTGATGTTTTGTGCATTTCTATTGCCACCTCACACCATGGATTAGCAGTGCCTTCTTTTCTGCTGGAAGCAGAGTCATCAACATGTTTAAGACTCCTGAGACTTAAGAATCAATTTAGAAAGCTTGTCCTTCCAATTTTGTTTATCTAGAACCACTCTTAGTACCAAATGTCTTAAGCTGGGTTCTCTAGAGAAGCATAACCGGTAAAGCATATAAATATATATAGATAAAAATTTATATCAAAGATATGGCTCACACAATTGTAGAGGCTGGAAAGTCCTAAGTCTGTGGATCTGGCTGAAGGCTTCTCCTGATTCACATCAGAACTGCCAAACCACTTAGAATCATGGCCCAGCCATATTGACACACAACCTTAACTATCTAATGGCCTTATGAGATGAATTGAAAAATGTTTCCTCTTCTATTTTCTGAAACTGTTTTCATAGAATTGGTATAAATTCTTCCTTGAATGTTTCGTGAAGTTTACCAGTGAGGTGATCTGAACCTTGAGTTTTATTTGTAGGAAGATTTTAGATTATTATTTCAATTTTATAACAAATATATATCTTCTCAGAAATTTTATTTATTCTTCAGTTTTGGTACTGTGCATCTTTTAATGAATTTATCCATTCCATCTAAGTTGTGAAATTTATTGGTGTAGTTGTTTTTAATGTTTTCATATTATTGTTTAGTGTCTGTGGAATCTGTTATGATGTCTTTGCTTTAATTTGTGATATTGATAATTTGTGTTCTCTCCCTTTTTCTTTTGCTCAGCTTAGGTAAAGTTTTATCAGTTTTTACTGGTTACAAAAAAGACTTTAATTTCATTAATTTTTGATATTTTTTCTGTTTTCTGCTCTTATCTTGATTATCTTCTTTTGCTTATGTTGGATTTATTTTGACCTTTTTATTCTAGTTTTTTTTTTTTTTTTTTTTTTGTGGATGCTTAGATAATTTATTTAAGAACTTTCTTCTTATATAAGCATTTAATGTGGTTATTCTCCCTCTACTCACTGCTGTAACAGCATACCATAAATTTTTATACGTTTTGCTTTCATCTTCATTTAGTTCAAAGTTTTTCATAATTTTATTTGTGATTTCTTCTTTCACCCATGTGTTATTTAGAAGTATGTTGTTTAATTTCCAAAAAAAAGTAATTTTTCAGCTATCTGTCTGTTATTTGTTTCTAACTGAACTCTATTTTTTTTAATTTTGTTGTGTTTTAGGTAAAAGTTTACATTGCAAATTAGTGTTTTCATTCAAAAATTTATACGTAAATTATTTTGTGACATTGGTTGCAATCTCCACAATGTGTCAGCACCCTCCCATTTTCCCTTTCCACCCTGGGTTCTCTGTGTCCATTTGTCCATTTTTCTTGTCCCTTCTTGCCTTCTTGTCTTTGCTTTTGGGCAGGTGTTGCCCATTTGGTCTGGTATACTTGATTGAACTAAGAAGAACATTCATCACGTGTGTTATTTTTTTATAGGCCTGTCTAATCTTTGCCTGAAGGTGGACTTCAGGAGTGGGCTCAGGCTGGTAGAGGCTGTGGTTTATGTGGTCCATTAGTTGTTTGGATTAATATTTTCCTTGTGTCTTTGGTTTTCTTCATCTTCTTTTGCTCCAAATATGATGGGGCTGATAGATGTATCTTAGATGGCTGATCGCAAGCTTTTAAGACCCCAGATGCTGTAGAATGTAGAACTTTTTTTTTAAATGAACTATGTTATGCTAATTGACCTAGATGTCCCATTAGACCATGGTACCTGGCTGTCAACACCAATAACTCGGTCCCTCAAGGTGTTTAGATTTATCTAGGAAGTTCTATGACTTAGCCTTGGTCAAGTTGTGCTATCTTCCCCCATGTTGTGTATTGTCTTTTCCTTCACCAAAGTTAACCTATCTACTATTTAGTTCATGATTTCCCCTCCACAACCCTCCCCTCCCTCATAAACATAAAAGATTGTTATTTTCTGTGTGTAAACATTTACTTGGGTTTTTATAATAGTACTGTCTTAGTCATCTAGTGCTGCTATAACAGAAATACCACAAGTGGATGGTTTTAAAGAAAAGAAGTTTATTTCCTCACAGTCAAAGTAGGCTAAAAGTCCCAAATTCAGGGCGTCAGCTCCAAGGGAAGGCTTTTTCTCTCTGTTGGCCTTCTTCTCTTCCGTGTTCTTCTGGACTAGGAGCTTCTCTGTGTAGGGATCCCTGTCCAAAGGACGCGCTCTGCTCCCAGCACTGCTTCCTTGATGGTTTGAGGTCCCCCCCTTCTCTCTGCTCACTTCTGTCTTTTATATCTCAAGGGATTGCCCCAGGACACAGTCCAATCTTGTAGATTGAGTCCTGCCTCACCAACACAACTGCCGCCCATCCTCCCTCATTAACATCATAGAGGCAGGATTTACAACGTATAGGAAAATCGCACAATACTGGGAATCATGGCTCAGCCAAACTGACACACACATTTTTGGGGGGACATAATTCAATCCATGACAAGTGCTGTCATTAAATATTTGTCCTTTTGTGATAGACTTATTTCATTCAGCATAATACTCTCCAGATTCATCCACTTTGTGAGATCCATCACGGATTCATCATTGTTCTTTATTGTTATGTAGTATTCCATTGTGTGTATGTACCAAAAATTTTTATCCATTCATCTATTAATGGGCATTTAGGTTGTTTCTGTCTTTTTGCTATTGTGAATAATGCTGCAATGAACATGGGTGTGCATATGTCTATTCATGTAATGGCTCTTATTTCTCTAGGATATATTCCTAGGAGTGGATCACATGGTATTTCTATTTCTAGCTTTTTAAGGAAGTGCCATATTGTTTTCCAGAATGGTTGTACCATTTTGCATTCCCACCAGCAGTACTTAAGAGTTCCAGTCTTCCCGCAATGTCACCAACATTTGTTATTTTCTGTTTTTTTTGATGAGTGCCAATAATGTTGGCAAGAGATGGTATCTCATTTTAGTTTTCATTTTCATTTCTCTAATGGCTAATGACAGCAAGCATTTCCTCATGTGTCTGTTAGCCACCTGAATGTCTTCTTTGATGAAGTGTCTATTCATACCCTTGCCCAATTTTTAATTGGATCATTTGCGTTTTTGTTGTTCTGTGTTGAAGTATTCTATAGATTTTAGAGATTAGACTCTTGTTGAATACTTCATAGCCAAGAATATTTTCCCAGTCTGTAGGTCCCCTTCTTACTCTTTTGGTGAAGTCTTTTGATGAGCATAAGTGTTTAATTTTTAGGAAATCTCAGTTATCTAGTTTAGCTCCTGATGTTTCTGCACTGTTATGGTTTGTATTGTTTTTATGCGAAGTATTGGGGGCCCTAGTATTGTCCCTTTTTTTCTTCCATGACCTTTTTCGTTTTAGGTTTTATATTGAGGTTTTTGACCCATTTTGAGTTAGTTTTTGTGTACGGTGTGTGGTATCGGTCCTGTTTCATTTTTTTGAAAGATTGAGACCCAGTTTTGCCCTCACCACTTGTTAAAAAGATTGTTTTTCCCTATATCATGGACTTTGGTCCTTTGGTAAAGATCAGCTGGCCATAGGTGGATGGATTTACATCTGGATTCTCAATTCTGTTCCATTGGTCTAAGTTTCTGTCATTGTATCAGTGCCAGGCTGTTTTGACTACAGTGGCTGTATAGTAGGTTCTGAGATCAGACAGTGTGAGGCCTCCTACTTTGTTATTTTTCTTCAGTAATGCTTTGTTTATCCAGAGCCTGTTACCTTTCCATATAAAATTGGTGATACATTTTGCCATCACATTAAAGAATGCTGTTGCTATTTGGATTGGGAATGCTTTATATCTGTAGATCACTTTGGGTAAGACTGACCTTTTTACAATGTTGAGTCTTCGTATCCAAGATCAAAGTATGTTTTTCCATTTATGTAAGTCTCTTTTGATTTCGTCTTAGTGTTTTGTAGTTTTCTTTGTATAGGTCTTTTACATCCCTGGTTAGATTTATTCCTAAGTATTTTATCTTGAAGAAAAAAATTCAACCCTTGAGTTGCAGTATTGAAAGATTCTACAGGGGAAATATTAAATGATGCAGGAAACATCAAAAAAAGATGGAAGGAATGCACAAAGTCACTTTACCAAAAATAATTGGTCGACATTCAGCCATTTCAAGAGGCACCATATGATCAGGAAATGATGGTACTGGAGGAAGAAGTCGAAGCTGAACTGAAGGCACTGGAGAAAAACAAAGCTCCAGGAATTGAAATACCAATTGAAATGTTTCAACAAATGGATGCAGTGTGGGAAGTGTTCACTTGTCTATACCATGAAATTTGGAAGACCGTTTTCTGGCCAACCAACTGGAAGAGATGCATATTTATGCCTGTTCTAAAGAAAGGTGGTCCGACTGAATGTGGAAATTATCGAACAATATCATTAATATTACATGCGAGTAAAATTTTGCTGAAGATCATTCAAAAGCGATTACAGCAGTATATCGACAAGGAACTGCCAGAAATTCAAGCTAAATTCTGAAGAGGACATGGAACGAGGGATATCATTGCTGATATCAGATGGATCCTGCTCGAAAGCAGAGAATACCAGAAAGATGTTTACCTGTGTTTTTGCAAAGGCATTCGACTGTGTGGATCCTAACAAATTATTGATAACACTGCAAAGAATGGGAATTCTGGAACACTTAATTGTCTCATGAGGATACTGTCCATGGATCAAGGGCCATTCATTTGAACAGAAAAAGAGGATACTGTGTGGATTAAAGTCAGGAAAGGTGTGCATCAGGTTGTATCCTTTCACCATGCCTATTCAATCTTTATGCTAAGCAAATAATCCGAGAAGCTGGAACATATGAAGAAGAATGGGACATCAGGATTGGTGAAAGACTCATTAACAACCTGTATTATGCAAATGATACAACCTTGCTTGCTGAAAGTGAAGAGGACTTGAAGCACTTTCTGATGAAGATCAAAGACCACAGCCTTCAGTATGGATTACACCTCAATATGAAGAAAACAAGAATCCTCACGACTGGACCAATAAGCAAAATCATGATAAATGGAGAAAAGATTGAAGTTGTCAAAGATTTCATCATACTTGGATCCTCAATCAACACCCATGGAAACAGCAGTCAAGAAATTAAACAACGCATTTTATTAGGCAAATCTGCTGCAAAAGATCTCTTTAAAGTGTTAAAAAGCAGAGATGTCACCTTGAAGACTAAGGTGTGCCTCATCCAAGCCATAGTATTTTCAGTTGCCTCATATGCATGTGAAAGCTGGACAGTGAATAAGGAAGATGAAAGAATTGACACCTTTGAATTGTGGTGTTGGCGAAGAATACTGAATATACCATGGACTGCCAAAAGAATGCACAAATCTGTCTTGGAAGAAGTACTACCAGAATGCTCTTTAGAAGCAAAGTTGGCGAGATTAAGTCTTACATACTTTGAACATATTATCAGGAGGGATCAGTCCCTGGAGAAAAACATCATGCATGGTTAAGTAGAGGGTCACTGAAAACGAAGATGATCTTCAACAAGATGAATTGACACAGTGGCTGCAACAATAGGTTCAAATATAACAACGATTGTGAGAATGGTGCAGGACTGCGCTGTGTTAATTATTGATTCTATGTTCATTTGTTATGTCTTCCTTCTTTGTTTTCTTTTGATATGTCAGGGCAAGTGGACCAGATGTGCTTTGCTGTTTGCTAGTCTGTAGGCACGATAACTCTCACAACCTTGACCAAATGGGCGGGTAGCAGCAGGGAAAGTGAGCCCTTTTCGCTGTACACTGGTTTGGCAAGGTGGCTGAGGGCTGACTGGGTGGGCAATGTCTACCACCTGGTGTTGGTCCAGCAGTGTGGTAACAGTTACAGCTCCACACCAGATGTGAAGAGTGTCAGGCTTGGAGTGGTATGGGCTTGCTTCCCACCATTTAGCAGCTTGTTGAGTGTCAGGATCAGTGTGACAGGCCCGGTGCAGCAGCAGGTCTGAGCCAGGGATGCTCTAGTCATGGCTGCATGACGAAGGCCAGTGGGAAGGGTGGGTGGTGTATGGGACTAGGTGGGAGAGAGAAAGAAAGGGAAGAAAGGAAAAAGAAAAGAAAAAAATTGGCAAAGCTGGATCTAGTGGGTGTGGATGAGGCAGATCCAGGCTCTCTACCTGTGGTGGTGTGGTATGGCCCAGTAAAAAGGGGTAGAGGTGATGTACAGGGCTAGGTGAGGAGAGAAAGCAGAGGGAGCTGGGGAGTGGGGGATTCCGTACCCCAGGTGGCAGTGGGCTGGTGGCTCTCTGGCCAAGGTGGTGCAGTGTGGCCTGGTAGGGAGGTCTAGGGGTGTTATACAAGGCTAGGTGGGAGGGAGAAAAAAAAAAGAGGAAAAGGAAAAATAAATGGTGAGGTGAGAGCTGGCAGGTGAGGGTGGAGGAGACCCAGGAGGTGATGAAATTGTGGTTCTCTATCTGTGGTGATGACTTGTGGCCTAAAGGGAAGAGGTAGAGGTGGGGTACGGGGCTAGGTGGAAATGAGAAAGAAAAGGAGCAAAAAGAAAAAAATCATGTGGTGAGAGCCTGAGGGTGGGGGCAAGGGGGACCTGAGCTGCCGGGGGCCAGTGGCTCTCTAGCCCAAGTGGCAAAGAGTGACGTGCCATAGCAGGAAAAGTTGGGAGTGGCATTCAAGGCTAGGTGGGAGGAAGAAAGAAAAGGAAGAAAGGGAAAAAAAGAAAAAAACATTGTGTGGTAGGAACCAGTGGGTGGGGGTGTTATGGACCCAGGCTGGAGGCAGGCCAGTAGCTCTCTAACTGAGTAGTACAGCATGGCTCATTGGGAAGGAGTAGGGGTGGCATACGGGGCAGAAGGGTGAGTAGTGGAAACACATGTTTCTCTGGTTACTGGGTGTTCTATCTCCTGTTTGGAGCTCCATAATGTTGTCTTCCTATACTCTCTGTCTGGGGTCATTGCTGGCCGTGCTCCATGATGGTGGCACTATGCCCTGTTAGTTGGCAGGGATCTCTACTTCGTATCTCTCCTTGATCTCTGTTTTCCTTCAGTTTCTTCTTCCATGCAGTGTTTGATTTCGTTTTAATCCCTTCATTTGATGCTTAGGGTTCCATGATTGATGTTTGTATCTGTTTTACTTAGTTTTTCAGGTCTTTGCTGCAGAGGGATGGCATGATGTGTCTCTCTAGGGAGCCATGTTGGCTCTGCCTCCTGAACTCTACTGTAAGAGAATTACCACAAGTGGTTGCCTTCTAAGAACTGAAATTTATTTTATCAAAGATCTGAATGCTAAAATTTCAAATTAGGGTCTCAGCCATGTTGAGTCCATCTATAGGCCTCTTACCTATTTTCAGGTGACTGTTATTAATTCTTGACATTCTTTGGTGTTCCTTGGTATTCTTTGGCATTTCTGGACATATTTTGGTATCTGTCTTTCCCTTAGGTGTGTCTCTGTGTCTATTCTGTAATTTTTAAAACTTAGAAGTGATTAGGTTTAGTACCTACCCTACTCTGGTACCTGGTATGACACCATTAACATAACAAAAGATAAAACCTATTTCAAAACAGGATTACATCCATAAGTACAGGGTCCTGATTTCAATACATATTTTTTGGGAGATACAATTCAATCCATAACAAGCTTTTTTTATGTTTGAGCATATGGCCTATTTTGCTGAATATTCCATATACATTTTAAAAGAATGTGTGCTTTGTTGTTGTTGGATAGAGTATCTTGTAAATGTCAACTGTAATATTGGGTTTCTATTTTCTTTTGGTTTTGTAAGATTTTATTTTATGTATTTTGAAATTGTATACTGTACAGACATACTAAGATTGTAATGACTTCTTGATTATTTGACACCCCTCCCTTTTTTTAATATATAAAATGTCCCTGTTTATCACTGGTGGTGTGCTTTTTTATGAAGTCTTTTTTTTCAGATATTTATATCATCACTCCAGCTTTCTTATCCTTTAATGTTTGGCTTGTATATCCTGTTTCATCCTTTTATTTTGACAAATCTATGTCTTTGTGTTAAAATGAGCTTCCTGTAAACAACAGTGCTGATTTTTAAAATGGACTGTCATTCCTGGCTTTCTGTTGGTGTGTTTATACCATTTACATTTAATGTAATCATTGATATGGTTGGGTTTAAGTATACCATTTTAAAATTTGTGTTCTATTTGTCCCATCAGTTCTTTCTTCATTTCTTCCTCTTTTCCTGTCTTCTTTTGAACTAATTGAGTATTTTTTAGTTTCATTATTTATCTCCCGTTTGTTTTATTCAGTGGTTACTGTAGCATTTATGATATGTATATTTAACTAATCACAGTCATCTTCTAAGTAATATTTTACCACTTTATGTATATGACTCAAACAATTTATTTCTGTTTGCCTCCTCCTGAACTTTGAGCTATTACTGTCATACAGTTTACTTATAAATATGCTGTAAACTCCACAACGCATTGTTAATGCTACTATTAAAAAGTAAATTTTATTTTTAAAAAATCTAAAGAAAAAAGTATCATTTATATTGAACAACATATTTACCCTTTTGAGCACTCTCATTCTTTTGCGCTGATAAAATTTTTGTCTGGTGTTATTTTTCTTCTGCCTGAAGAAAGTTCTTTAACAGTTCTTATAATGCTGGTATGCTGGTGAATGAATTTACCTCAGGCCTAATTTAGCCTCACTTCTAAAGTGTGGCCATTCTGTAGTCTCTACTGAACATCTATGTATTCAGAAAGGTCTTTCCATGTTGAATGTTAAGAACTTAAACTCTTCCTAAGGTCTGAGTTCAGGGAATTGTTTGGTGTATAGTTTTGTGGTAATCATTCTTTCCCAAGAAGTTGTTTCTTGCCTTCCTTGTGGGTTTTCTTCCTACGTGCACGAAATGATATCCAGACAAAAACTGAAGGGGACCCTGTGCAGATTTCTAGAGCTCTTTCTCTTCAAAGATCTATTTGTAGGATACTCTGCCCCTTAAATTCTAGTTGCCTGGGCCTCCCCAAACTCCACTCTCACCTAAGCAAGATCATGGGATGTTTTGGGGATTCCTCCTCCCACGTATGTAATCCAGAAATTACACTGAGTATTATTTTTAATGGAACCATTTTCCCCTCCCCCCCTTTGAAATGCCTTGACATTTTTTGTAGTATAAAATGACTACATATATGTAGCTCTACTCTGGGACTCTTTATTTTCTCCCGTTGGTCTATTTGCCTATAATCTGTAGCAATAAGATGCTTTCTTAATTACTGTAGCTTTATATTAAGTCTAAAAACATTGTAGTGTAATCCTCCATTTTTTTTTTCTTCAGTATGTCATGGCTATTCTAAATTTATTGCGTTCTTATATAAATTTGAGATTCAGCTTTTTAATTTCATCAGAGATGGTCTAGTGTCAGGATTGAATTGTGTCCCCCAAAAATATCTGTCTACTTGGCTAGGCCGTGATTCCCAGTATTGTGTGATTGTCCACCATTTTGACATCTGATGTGATTTTCCTATGTGTTGTAAATCCTATCTCTATGATGTTAATGAGATGGGATTAGCAACAGTTATGTTCATGAGGTAGAAATCAATCTACAAGATTAGATTGTGTTTTAAGCCAATCTCTTTTGAGATATAAGAAGAAGTGAGCAGAGATACATGGGGACTTCATACCACCAAGAAAGCAGAGCCTGTCCATTAGACCCAGGGTTCCTATGCTGAGAAGCTCTTAACCAGAAGAAAATTGATGACAAGGACCTTCCTCCAGAGCTGACAGAGAAAGAAAACCTTCCCCTGGAGCTGACACCCTGAATTAGGACTTCTAGCCTACCAGACTGTGAGAGAATAAATTTCTCTTTGTTGAAGCCGTCTGCTTGTGGTATTCTGTTATAGCAGCACTAGATAACTAAGACATCTAGGAATTTCTTTTATAACTTGTACCTTGTAAGATTATTGAGGTATAATCTGCATACAATGAAATGCACAAATTTTAAATGCGAAATATATTCAGTTTTGACAAACAAATAAATCTGTTAAAAATACTCTTAGCATTATATATAGAATTTCCATAATCCTATAAAATTCATTTGAACCTCTTCCTAGGGAATTCCTCTCAAAAGCTACTATTTTTTTGACATCTATCACAATGAAGTATTTTTTTAAATTACAGAAATTCATTAAAATGGAATCATATAGTATGTTTTATGTCTACCATTTTTCAGTCAGCACAAAGTTTCTGAGACTCATCAATGTTGTTACCTGTATCATTCAGTTTTTTTTGTTGCTGAGTCACATTTTATTATAGAAATAAACCATAGTTTATTTCTTCTATATTTGATAGACATCTAGATAATTTCCACTTTTTGGCTTTTTTTCATATGTTTTTTAGTTCATGTTTTAATTTCTCTTAAATAAATACCTAAGAGTGGAAATGCTGAGTCATAAGAGAGGTATAATTTTAAGTTTTAAAGAAACTGCCAAATAGTTTTCCAACGCAATTGTATAGTTGCTTTGGTCAAAACCAAACCAAACCCACTGACGTCTGGTTGATTCCGAATCAGAGACCCTATAGGACAGACTAGAACTGCAGCATAGGGTTTCCAAGGAGTGTCTGGTGGATTTGAACTGTCGACCTTTTGGTTAGCAGCCGATCTCTTAACCACTGAGCCACCAGGGCTCCATAGCTTTGGTAATGACATCTTCATGACATTTTAAATGACAGTCCCAGTTCTTCCACATTCTTGCCATTGTTTGGTAGAGTAAATCTTTTTCTCATTTTAGGAATTCCAGCAGGTATTTTAATTTCAGTGTGCATTTCCCCTGATGACTAGCGATTTGTTTTGTTTTTTTCATATGATTATTAGCCACACCTATATCTTCTTTTTTGAAATGTCTGTTTAGGTCTTTTACCCATGGGAAGGGGATTGGCATTTTTGTTTTTTATTTGGAAGAGTTCTTTATATATACTGGATGCCAGTGATATTTTAAAGTTCATTAATTAAATCTAATTGTTTCTAGATTCTTTTAGAATTCCTTTGAATGTTTTCAAATAATGGGCAAAATCTTGAATGGATAATAAACAAAATATATACATATATATAAACACAGTTATGTCATCTGCAAATAGACAGTTTTGCTTCCTATCTATTCTTTATATACATAAAAAGATAGTAGATATATTTATATGTATATATTATTCTTGTTTTATTTTACTGGTTAAGGCCTTGAGTATAATGTTGAATGCAAGTGATAATAGTAGGCATTCTTGTTTTATTCCTAGCCTCAGGGGGAAATCATTCAATACTTATGTATGATGTCAGTTGTATTTTTTTTTTAAATAATTATTCTTTACATGATTTCATAAGTTCCCTTCTATTTCTAATATTCTGAGATATTTTATTATAAAAGGGTATTGAAGTCCATAGAATGCTTTTTTCTACATCTATTGAGGCATTCATATATATTTTTTATCCTATAAATGTTGTAAATTATGATAGTTTATTGCATTTCTGCAATAAACCCTACTTGGCTATGACATAATATCTTCTTTTTTTTTTTACTTTATTAAATTTTAATGATTAATAAATAGTTTAGAAAGATCTATGTTCTTGAATGATAATGGTCTGTAATTTTCTTTTCTTTAACGTTCTTGCCAATTTTTGGTAACAGGTGTATTCTGACCTCATAAAATCAGTTGGGATGTATTTGCTCTTTATCTGTTTGCTCAAAGCATTTGTGCAATTTGGTAATATTTATTTCCTAACTATTTGGAACATTTTACCAGTAAAGCCATCAAACCCTGGAATTTTCTTGGCTAATGAGAGTTTTATTTTGAATTTAATTTAATGTCTTTAACAGATCTAGGGCTCTTTAGCTTATCTATTTCTTCTTTTGTCTGCTTGGTAAGTTGAGCTTTTTGGGAGATGTGTCCATTTTATCTAAGTTGTCACATTTATTAGTATCAAGTTACTCAAAGCATCCTTTTATTATCCTGCTAATATCTACACAACATAGAATTATAACCTCTTTCCTTTCTTGACGTGAATTTACACTTTTATTATTATATACCCCACTCTTTACCACTAATCATGTTTTAAAATCTATTTTGTCTAATATTAAGACAGCCATATATGATTTCCTTTAAGTAATTTTTTTCTTTTTCCTTATATTTTTTACCATGTATTTCATTTTCTATTTGTTTTTTTGTTTCTTTAGACCTCTTTTTTTGCCTTCTTTTGAAGTCATCAAATGATTTTTTTATTATCTCGTTATCTCCTCTATTTTATTTTTACTTATAACTTCTCATATTATTCTTTTTACTTCTTCTTATGTTAGAAACCTATCCAAACCCATTGCTGTTGAGTCAACTCTGACTCATAGCAACCCAATAGGACAGAGTACAACTACCCCATAGAGTTTCTAAGGCTATAGTCTTTACTGAAACAGACTGCCACATCATTCTCCTGAGGAGCAGCTCGTGGGTTCAAACTTTTGGTTAGCAGCCAGACACTTAACCATAGCACCATCAGGGCTCCTTTAGAATCTTATAAGTAATAGTTATTATTATTGAGGCTCTGAAAAGTTATTTTTAAAATCTTTCAAACTTATTTATTCTTTCTGGCACTATTAACTTTTTTGTGTTTCTATCTTATATCAATTTTTTTCTGCATGAAGAACTTTTTTTAGTACTTTTTGTAATCCGAGTTCTTTAGCAATAAATTCTCTCAGTTTTGTTTATCTAAAAATATATTTACTTTGCCTTCATTTCTGAAAGAATGTTTTCACTGAATATAGAATTCTGGTTTGGCAATATTTTTTTTCTTCCATGACCTAAAAACGGAATATATTTCACATTTAAAATTTGTGCATTTCACTGTATGCAGATTATACCTCAATAATCTTACAAAGTTAGAAAAGAAATTCCTAGATGTCTTAGAGACCAAGGAACTGCTCTTCAGATGCAGAAAGACAAGACCTGATACTTCAAACACTTCAATACTTGTCTCAGACATGACTGACTCATTTAGAGACTAGTTCAAGAACAACTTCTTTTAGTGTAAGCATTCATGCTTTGCAGCTCAGCAAATGATAGCGCCCAAGTAGGCAAAATGAACCATAAGAGGTCTTGTAAATTATTACCCCATCTCTGGGAAATAGATCACACATTGCTGGAAATAGATATCTGGTCCCTATTCAAACTTAGAAAAGTAAAACTGGTTTTGTTTCTTTCTCACATCATTTTTAATATCGTCTAAGAACCTGTTGTGTAAGTTTTAGCTGGATACAAATAAGCTTAACATTTTAAATGAGGTTTTATACTTCTAATTTTGTTGTGGCTGTTCCCCAAAAGAGACAAATGGCCGATTAGTGAAGATTGCCAAATACAGGAAAGCATTATCTAGTGGTGACTCTTTCATAATGCAAATTCACGGTCTCTAGATCTTGAGAAAGAAGCCTGGGTGTTGCAAACGATTAACGCACTTGGCTGCTAAGGAAAGGATGGAGGTTTGAGTCCACCCAGAGAGAGGCACCTCGGTAGAA
Source organism: Trichechus manatus latirostris (assembly GCF_000243295.1). NCBI lineage: Eukaryota > Metazoa > Chordata > Mammalia > Sirenia > Trichechidae > Trichechus > Trichechus manatus. Next base: position 14,925,263 of record NW_004443987.1, read on the forward strand.
AGACCTGGCATTCTACTTCCAAAAAATCAGCCATTGAGAACCTAGGGAGCACAGTTGTATTCTGACACACATGGGGTCACCATGAGTCAGAATCAACTAAATGAAAACTTGTTTGTTTACCAGAAAAAAAGAAAATAGAGATAAATAGTACAAAAGACCCAAATCTTTCTATGTTGATACAAGCAGGCCAATTTTCAATGCTTCCTATTATGCTCTACAGTCACATCACGTCTTTCCCAGTTTACTCACTCTTTGGCAGGTTTCTCTCAATGCCTGAACAAGAACATATACAGAGCCAATATTTTGCCTTATGATAATCTGTTTAAGAGTCAGCTTCCAGGAATGTACTTTCTCTAAGATCAGGGACAACTTGTATATGACAGAAATTTATTGGAGCCCAGTGAAGTTCAGTGAAATAAAAGTTATTTCTATTTTCAAATATATGTATGAATACCATGTGTAGGAAAAATGCACATGATGCAAGAGTTACACACATTTTACTCAGCAAATACATCTGTTCTTTGAAATAGTTTCTAATTGCATACACACCATCTGGTCAGGTCATTCAATATGAACTCACTCTGGGAAAAAATAAAATAAAATAAAATAAAACATTGGATACAGGGATGACAAGACATTTTCAACCTTTGTGCAAAATACAAATTAACTGCTAGTGGCTGCCTGAAATTCTTTTTTGAAAAGGATTAAAAAAGCATTTTTCACTTCAGCAAGGAAAAGGGTCGTGACTGATTAGAAATATCTGTCATTGGTACAACATAGGAAGTAATGTTTGTATTAGTTTCCTAGGGCTGTCGTAACATAATACCACAAATTTATGGCTTGCTAGAAGAGAAATTTATTTTCTCACAATTCTGGAGGCTAGGAGTCTGAATTCAGGGTGTCAGCAGGGCTATGTTTTCTTCAAAGTCTCTAGGGGAAAATACTTTATTGGCTGTCTCTTCTAGCTTCTGGCAGCCCCAGGCGTTTCTTGGCATTCTTTGGCTTGTAAATACATCTTCACATGGCTATCTTCCCCCTGTGTGTTTCTGTGTCTCTTCTTATCTTTTATAAGGACACAACTCAAATGAGATTAAGACTTACCCTCTCTTGTATGATCTAATGTTAACTGATAACATCTTCATAGACCTTATTTCCAAATAAATTCACATTCACAGTTACCAACATATCTTTCTGGGGGGCACAATTCAATTCACAACAAATGCATACTGTGTATTTACTGACCCTGTGTTAAAAGGTAATAGGTATGGACCAAATGTGTTCATTCAAATGTGTCACGTAATACAATTTTGCCTCAGTCTCTCTTTTTGTTCACTTATTTGTCTAAATTTAAAACCAGTAGTAAGTTGTCATGCTGTGGTTATGACATCACCAGTAAAGGCACCATATATAGGGAAATATTCACTATAAAATATAGAACAAACATTGATTTTGTATACCACCAAATAAGTTTGCACTTATCAACTTTAGATTCTTTGAATTATAGTTTAGTATTTCTCTTGGGTCATTTCCTCTATTTTCTTCATGATTCCCCTTTGATTTACATTATTATTTCATGCTACCTGTAAAGTAATTTCAGTTCATTTCTTTTATTAAGTTTGGTCATCCCATTCATCTTCCTCTTACTATTTTTGCTTATTAAATTGAAACAAGAATTTAAAACACAAATGCTGAGGGGCCATGTGGTTAACATAATTCCTTGAATTTAACAAGGTGTGAGATCATAGGTGGTAAATTCTTTGTACTGTCACCAAGAATATCTCCTGCCTAGTTACTTTGTCTCTTTTATGGAAGTCAATATAAGGGCCCCTGGGCCATATAACACCAATTTTATGGCCCATTTACATACCTTCAACTAAAGCTATTAGATGTAATTATCAAGAAACTATCTGCCTCCTTGGAGGCAGCAGTCATTGGAAAATCTCAGGTATAATACTCTTGCTACAACTTCACAGGATAAATTCTGTGAGATAATGGAGTAACTGTTCCAACCAGTTTAAAGAAGACAGAATTAATATTTTCCTCATCTTTTAAAAATTCATTTAAGAGATACTTTAAATTATATAATGTCCACAAAAGGAGCCATAAGTTTGATATAAAATGTTTTTATAAGGCATATTTTCATAAACTTATGTATTTCATATTTCAAAGAAAATCTTCATTACTGATATGCTATGAAGTACCCTCTAAGAACAGTTGATGAAAACCTGTTTTGAATATTAACAGTTACTTTGTATGTTTTCTCTTTACAACTCTGTTTTTTTCTATTCCTCTAAAAGTATGTTAGAAATAAACAAAGCAGAAATTATTACTTCCAAGTTAACACCCTTTTCTTGGTGTCTTACTGTAAAAGAACTCACAGATGGTGAGAGGAGGAGGCAATTTTGGATTAGATAATGGTATTTACATAGCTCAGGTTTATATACATTTTTACAACATGTAAGCAGCTGTGTTTGTGTTTTCGGTTCATTTCAAAATATTTTGAAAAGACATTAAAAATTTTGTCAAGCAATACATCTTAAAGATTCAAACATCCTGGGAAAGTGAAAATATTCAGAAATACAGCCTATATTCCATAGTGATTCTATGATCCCAAAAAGGGAAATTGAAAGTATTTGGTAGTTATTGGTGAAGAATTACTTTTGGATTTGTGAAGGATTTTAAAAGCAAGCTGCAGTGTACATAAAATATTTCTGTAGAACCATTATTTCCAAAAAAAAATCTAGAGAATATCTGGACAATTTCAATAATAATTGAAAGAGATGGAAAACTATTTCTAAAGTTCAAGCAAGGTTTGTTAAATGTATACGATATCTCTGAATAAATGATTATTTTTAATGGCTTATTAGAGTTTCTATAAAAGCTGATGACCCCATTATTACTGCTTTTTATGTGGGAAAATAAGTTACATTTTCTAAAATTTTAGAAATAAATATGCTTTTATACTTGGATATTTGTAGATTGGTAATTTAATATATATATATATGATTATAGATATATTTCCAAGATGATAAGAGCAAACACTGATTTTCATAGATTAAATTATATGAATTGGCAATATATCACAGTGGTTAGGATATGGCGTTAGACTGTTCAGTTTGAACTCTGAATCAGTCAGATATTAATTTTGTGACCTTGGTCAAGTTACTTAATTTCTCTGTGTCTCAGTTTTCTCATCTGTAAAATATAGCAAATATAGTACTTACCGCATGGAATTGTTGTATTAAACAAGAAAATAGAAAATAGTAAATATATGGCTAAATAGTTTTATTATTTTCATGGTTCCTTTATTGTCAGCATTATACATTTCACTTAATTTCCATTTTCTATTTATCTTTTGATTATGTTCCCCTAGTATTTCTTTCTCACTCAAATATCCTATGAGCCCCTTTTCTCTTCTACTCTTCATTGCTGCTGTGGCAGCCATGGAAGTGCATTGCTCAAACACCCTTTTGAGAAATAACCTGCAGTTCAGCTGCAAAGAGTGCTGTTTGCTGACAGCCATTAGTTGTTATCACCTTCAGGATGTACCTCAGTGTTTGAGCCAAAGCTTCACTGTTCCAGGTAGCCTCCAACGAACACATGAGCATGACCTAGTAATAGGGCCTGGCTATTTCTGCCCAATGAGATGCTCCACTGAGGGACAATCATTGCTCCAGAGCTCCTGTGGGTTTGGACAAGAACTTGCACCACAGTCTGAGACTCTCCATATCCAATTCTGCTTCCTTCCACCTTTCCCTCCACGTGTGTTATATCTTCATTGCAATCGAAGAATTTCCATGCCCATTCTTGCATTCTCCCCAATTTATCTTCTACAGGCATAGCACTCTCTACCCACAACAAACCTCTTGCAATTATAAGCCGGCCACAATATCTGCTTCCCAGAGTATCTAACGAAGTTAGTGACAGGAGTGGACTAAGAAAGCAGGTGGTAAGATAAGGTTTGGCAATTAGTACCTCATTCTAGGTAATATGTTGGGCATGGATGGTCCCTGACATAAGCTAGTGTTTCAATTTCTAAGACTTTCATCAGTAGTGAATTGAGAGAATGTTCCAATGTATGGGACTGTATTTGTCTGTGTGAAAAGTGTGGAAATTGGGGAAATAATACGTAAAACCAAAAATAACTCATTGCCGTCGAGTAGATTCTGACTCATAGCAACCCTGTAGAACAGAGTAAAACTGCCCCCAGGGTCTCCAGTGAGTGGCTGGTGGATTTGAACTGCCAACCTTTTGGTTAGCAGCGGAACTCTTAACTACTGCACCACCAGGGCTCCAATATGTAAAAGTATGATGAAATTGTTTGGTTTTTACTAATTTGCATTTATCCTCTACAGAGGGAAGTTAATAAACCATTGAAAACTAACACCAAAGGACCTCTTTGGTGACCTGCAAAGTTGCCCTAATATCCTTAGAGGGAGAGCAGAAAAGCTGAAGACCAGACTCATGTTTAATAGTTAGAGTTGCCAAGCTAAAATGATGAGTGAATGCATGACTGAAGCAGGTCTATTATGGCAAGGTCTGGACCCTCACTGGGAAAACCTGGGACTATGACATATGGCTTAGTACCTGAGAGGACAGCCCTGAAGGTTTTGGCTCTTTGGGACTCTCTGAACTATAAGCACATGCAGAGGTGGCCCACATATTCTTATTAACAGCTAGCACTCTCACCATATGGGAAGACATATCAAAGATCTTTACCCTGCAAGGAAAGAGGGGATTCCCTCAGGTATAGTTCCTATCTCTTTTTCTGGATGCCAGGCCAATAACTAGGGATAATTTGTAGCATAACTCCACTGAGGACATGCTATGAGAGTGCCTGTGATTCTGAATTTTTAAGGTATTTGATCAAGGGGGCCAGATTATAAAACTAGATAAAAAAGAGTTTATTGACTTGTAGGAACTCTCTCAAAATACAGGATTTAACATCCAACAAGGTCTCCAGTGGATAGAGCATACTAACTGCTAAGATGGTATCTAGAAGAGTAAAGAAAGCAATGGTCCTTTCTGAGTGAAGTGGAAATGCCTGAGTTGCCTTGGCAGATAGTAGAAGAAGAAATAAAGTGGATGAGATAAATAAGAATGCTGGGGTGGATATATTATGAGAGGCCAGAAGACCTAGGTAAGGATTGTGTCCCACAGGAGGGCCCAGAGGGCACACCATTTACCAAGACCATCAGGAATACACTGATGCAAGGAGCATCAGCAACACTAAGAAGTTCAGTGGTGTTCCTCTGCTGGCCAGGACTCAGAATAAGTGAGACAGTCACAAAACTGAGCTCATTAATATCCATAAGGATGATGTCCCCCCTCCCTAATAGAGATGAGGTGACAGCAGGTAACCACAAGAAACCAGGAAGACACAATTACTGAAATGACCAGTAGACCAGCAGATAATTGTAAAGGTGGTTAGAAGAACAAGTCATCCCCAGCATAAAAGAGTATTGTTTAATATATGTAGTCAAAGCAAGGTAGAATGAGAAGGAGGCTGATGGCAGTTGCCCCAATAAAATTTATTGATTCCTTGCCCAATTCCATGACTGAATCCATTTTCAGACCTGGAACCAATTGAATAAAGAGGCTGCCATATTCCATGGAAGAATGACCCTAAAACACCAAGACAAATGTATACTGTAGTGATTCCCCATATCTTCCACAAAGGAAGCTATAGCCATTTACTTGGGTGACTGTACAATGAGCAAAGAGGAATATCCTGATATTTCAACAACCACTAGAGGTCTAAGTTGACATTGATATCTACAAACCTGAAACATCGTCATGTCTCTCTGTTAGACTTGGGGAATATATGGGTCAGGTAATAAATGAAATCTTGGTCAAAGTCTGATTCACAATGAGCCCACTGGATCTGAGGGTCTGTGGACCCATCCAGTGGTCATTTCCCCAGTCCCTGAATGTGTAATTAGGTTTGAGAAACTTAGTACTTGGAGTAACTCACACATTGGATTGTTGACCTTTTGGGTATTATACCCATTGCCATCGAGTCGATTCCAAATCATAGCGTCCCTATAGGACAGAGTAGAACTGCCTCATAAGGTTTCCAAGAAGCACCTGAGGATTCGAACTGCTGACATTTTGGTTAGCAGCTGTAGCTCTTAACCCATACGCCACCAGGGTTTCCTTGGGTATTATAAGCCCTCAGAATAGAGAAGACCAAATGGATATCTCTGAGACTGATCTCTGGTCAAGGTAGTGAATAAAAAATAATAATTCATTATGGGAAGATGGATAAGAATGTTGTCACCTTTAAGGATCTGTAGAATGCATGGGTGTTGGCTATTATCATATCTCCATTTATCAGTCTGGTCCCTACAGATTTAATGTAGACAACTGTAAACTTAATCAAATGTTGTTTAGGTAGTTGTTGTCAAGTTGGCACTGACTCATGGCGACCCCATGTACAACAGAATGAAACATTGCACGGTCCTGTGCTATCTTCATAATCATTGGTATGCTCAATTCCACTGTGGCAGCCACTGTGTATTTTGAGTGACTTTCAACCTAGAGGTCTTAGCTTCCAGTACTATATCACACAAAATTCTGCTATGATCCATAGTGTTCTCAGTGGCTAATTTTCAGAAGTAGATCTCTAAGCCTTTTTTTCTAGTCTGTCTTAGTCTGGAAGCTATGCTAAAACCTGACCACCATGGCTGACCCTTCTGGTATTTGGAATACCAGTGGCATAACTTCCAGCATCATAGCAAGACACCACAGTATGACAAACTGACAGATGAGTGGAGGGCTCAACCAAATAGTGACCCCCAAATCACAGATGCCATGCCAAATGTGGTATCTTTTCTAGAGTAGATTAATACAGCCTCAGTACATGGTATGAAACTATTGATTTGGAAAATGTGTTTTTTTTCTATCCCAACCAAGAAAGAGGATCAGAAACAGTTCACATGGAACAGATAAAAATACATACTTATAAACTTGCCTCAGGGCTATGTTAACTTTCCCACCATCTGACATAATATAAGCTGAAGAGATCCGAAACTTCTTTATATCCTGCATAGCATTATATTTATCTATTACATCTATGACATCATGCTAGTTGGAAAAGGTAAACAAGAGGTAACTAGCACACTGGAGACTTTGATAAGATGTGTACTCCAGAAAGTGGGAGATAAACCCTATGAAGATTTAGGGAACTGCTATATTGATAAGTATTTAGCAGTCTGGTGGATAGAGTGTTCTGGGATAGCCTTTCCAAATCAAAAGGCAAATTGTTGTATCCCACATTCCCTACCACAAAGAAGGTAGCCCAATACCTTGTAGAGCTCTTTAGGTTTTCAAGGCAACATTTCCACCTAGGAATACCGCCAGCCCATGTATCAGTTGAAAGGCTTTGAGTAGAGCGCAAGCAAGAAAGGGTTATGCAGCAGGGCTAGGCTGCAATTCAAGCCGTTTTGTCATTTAGGCCATATAATCCCACATATTCTATGGTGCTAGAGATGTCAGTAATGGCAAAAATGCAGTGCGGAGCTTATGGTAAGCCCCAGATGGGGAATCCTAATGTAGGCTCATGAGGTTCTGGTGCAAGGTCATACATACTATCTGCAGTGAAGAATTACACACATTTTAAAAAACAATATTTTGTATGTTATTGGACAATGGTAGAAATAGAATACTTGACCATGGGCCACCAAGAGACCATGCATTTGAGATTGCCCATCATGAGCTGGGTCCTCTAATATCCATCAAGTTCAAAAAATTGGATAAACCTAGCAATAAGTCATCTAAGATGAAAACAGCTCTCCAGGATTAAGACCAAGTAGAACCAAAGTGAACTAGTAAGCTGCATGAGCAGATAGCTCAGATCCCCAAGCCACCTACCATGGTTGGATCAATGCCATATAAGGACGGTAATATGAAGAGTTGAAAGAAGAGGAAAAAAGACTGAGCTTGATTTATACATTGGTTGGCTCAGTGTGTGGGTATAAGCCAAAACTGGATGGAGGCTGCGTTATAACCAAACTTGTGAGTGGCCTTGAAAATGGTGAGGGGAAACCTTCCCAATGTGTGGAGCTTCAAGCAATACACCTGGCCATCCACTTTGCATGGAAGGAGAAGTGGCCTGAAGCAAGAATATATATGGGCTTATATGCAGTGGCAAATGACTTGACCAAGTTGTCAGAGGCTTGGAAGGAAAAAGATTGGAAGAAAGGATACCAGGAGCTCTGGGTTATAGGCAAATGGTTAAACACATGGGCGTAGGCATGAAGCGTGAAATTTGTAACATGTGTCAATGACCACCAGAGAGTATCTACCATGGGGGGAAAAAAACTGAGCTAAACAACCAAGAAAACAAAATGATTTGGCCACTTCACATTAGCGATAACAGAACTGTCCTGATGGGAAGACAGAGTAGCCATGGTAGCAGATATGGAGGTTACGCAAGGATGCAATAGCATCGACTTTCACTTACCAAAGCCAGTATAGCTATCCCTGCCTCTGAATGTCCATCTTACTGGCAACAGAAACAAACACCATTCCTTAATGACACCAGCCAGACACTTGATGCAAAGTTGATTACATTGAGCAATTTCCATCCTGGAAAGACCAGAATTTAGTTTTCACAAGAATAGACAACTAGTCTGGATATGGGTTTATTTTTTCTGCAACAGATCCTTAGCTGGCACCACTGTCTGGGAGCTTCTGCAAGAAACATGGAATCCCTCACAATATAACATCTAACTAGGGAACCCACTTCATAGAGAAGGAGGTATAGGAGTGGGACCAGAATCATGGGATCCATTAGTCATATCATATACCACACCATCCAGAAGTTGCTTACCTGAAAGAGTATTGGAATTGGCTATATAAGGTGCAGATGAAGCACTAGCTCAGAGGCAACACTCTGTGAAGATGGAGTTTCATCTTCCAGGATGAAGGGTATGTACTGAATCAAGGGCCTCTACATACACTGTCTGCATTAGGAAGAACACATGGGTCTAGGAACCAAGGAGAGGAAGCAGGTTTGGCTCCATTTACCATTGTTCTTAATGTAACACTGGGAAATCTTGTGTTACCTCTCCTCACCACTTTGGGACCTGCAGGAATTCTGGTCATCAAATAAGGTGAACTCTTGCCAGAGGACACAGCAAAGGTCTCATCAAACTATAAGTTACAGCTGCTACCCGGGCACTTGGGAATTCTTGATTCTAAGCACCAAAAGTTAGAAAAAGGAGTGAGTATCTCAGCATTCTGGGGAGATGATAAATACCAGTTGCAGCCCCAAGGCCAACTACAGAGACAAGGGTTATAGTGTATCCCTGAACATTTATGGACAAGTGGATCAGTAGGGTACAAGAGGTGAATTCTGGCAACCTTGGATGTCTACTACTGAGATCTTCCATCAAGAAAAAAACTGCTGTTTGGCTATAAAAAGAGAAGTTAGCTGAGAGCCTCCAGCTATTAGAACCTTCAGAATCTGCTTCAGCTTTCTAGGCGAGGCCATGTTCTTTCCAGTTAGACCTCAGCCAATGAATAAGGATAGTGGGAATATTAATTTGGATCTCATCATTTCTGCCCAATGCAGGACTCTTCTAATAGGAAATCTTTGCTCTGGCGCTCTCTCTTAGATTGTGGAATACTTTATCAGAACTGCATTATGTTCAGAGGTTCTCCTTTCTCAGTCTCAAGTCCTCCTCACTTTTGTTTCAGACTGCATTGCAGTCTGAAAGTTTTCCCTGCTAAATCCTGCTTCTTCCTACTTTTATCTTTCACAAGTGTTGTTGTTGTTGGATGCCGTTGAGTTGATTCCGACTCATAGCGACCTTCGCTAATCTTCTTGTACTTCTAATTCTGCCTCAGCAACTTCTTCCCAGAGAATTCAACTGGCACAGCTGCTATTCTTTTTCACCCTCCCCTGCTTCCATTATCACATCCTTTCCTGTCTCCACATTCAATTTTCTTCCTGTAGAAAAACACGCATTGCATTTGTCAAGGTGTATTTAATGAATGCCTATCATATGCTGAGGCACAGCCGTGTGCCTGGAATTTTAAGGAATGTGACACAAAGCTCTAAAATTCTCTTGGAGAAGATGAAAGGGAAAAGGAAAAATATTTCATCTATAGATAAACTCTCCATTCTTCTTGTGAGAGGTGCACCTGTGAAAATGAGGATGTATTCAAGCTGGACATTTATGCTGAAGGAATTAGGCATGGAGATAATGTCAGAAGAAGCAACAGTATCAACACCATAAGATCCTTCACTGTCCCCATTATCTCTTCATCAATATGATCTATCCCACAGATATGCTGAAGGCCCTACCTAATCCACCAGTACTTAGTAAATAAGGCTCATGTCAATACAAAATTATCCTGCTCATCACACTAGGAAAAGTAGGGGGAACACAATACATTTAGTCAACTTTTAAAAAACAATTCTCACAGAAAATATTGTAATTATCATTGAGAAACAATGTGTTCTCAAGAGAGCACAAAATAGCATACAACAACATCTGGCAATTTTTGTGATATTTCACATAGCTTTAAAATTTGACACTGTACAAAGGAAAGAAAAATGGAAGGTATCACTTAAACAACAGCTAGAGTTCAGTTCATTCTAAAATTGTTAGAGTGCAGGTCTGGTGGGAGGAAAGGTGAGATAATATATGAGATCAATCCAGAGCTGTTGGCATAATTGTCTAGGAATGACTACTTCATGTGCCCTGGAGGCATACATACTTACTTTAAGGGAAACATTCTTTATTGCTTCCACATAGTTTGACACTTTGCTGTTTGTTATGGAGAAGCCATAGAACTTCCATTCCCATCCTCCTCCCTTTTCTTAATGCCACAATTATTTCCCTGTCTTTTCTGGCCTTAAGCTTTTAGAACCATCTTTAACTGCTTCTTGTCCTTCAATCCTCATCTCTAATTAGCTGCACAAGAAATCTTTGATTTACAAAGACTTGATTTAATACTCCACCATTATGACCAAAACTCATATTTCTGACTACCTAATAAGAGTGGCCAGTGGCAATACATGATAATGCTTCAGTGAGTGGATGGCCAACCCTAAGAAGCCTGACTTGATCTGCAGTAATTCAGATAACTGTTTTGGAAGTAAAAAAGCAAGCAATCTTTGAAGGAAAATTTCCCTGGACACCTTTCCTTCCACACTGAACTCAGTTCAAAGGTCTTTGGAACAATAAAGACTCTCTACAAGGATATTCACCGTGGAAAGAAAGGGGATTTTTTTTAGTGGAAACTACATTGGATTCATATTTTAAGAAATATCACTCACTCTAGTGTATGGAGGAAAAATATCACAAAAGCAACATGTATGGTATGGCATTTATATCAATTATTAATTTTACACATTTAGTAAATGGGGCTACGTCGAAATTTAAATGTTCTAAACTGGAATGAGTAGAAACAAATTTATTTATTTTCTGTAACCAGACACAAAAATTCTATCAAACCTATAGTCTTCTAGAACAGACATCTTACTCTAGCTCATTGTTATATTCAATTTGATCTAGTCTTTTTCAGCAAAATTCAAATATTATCCAGATACTGTTTGAATCAAACTTCAGTTATTTTGAGGTAAAATTCAGTCTTCTGGGGTTTCTTACTCAGCGGGGATACCCTGCACTGATATTTCCGAAGATGGCATCTTGGAACAGGTGAAAGTTTATATATTCTCATACGTTCGAGGAAGAGATATTTTGTTCTGTCTCTGTACTCACTGTATCGTTGTTGGTTTATCTGAGTTCACCTGCTAAATGGTCATTCTATGCTGCTATGGACCAAAGTATGGGTTATCCTACCCATCTTTTGATAATCTTGGTGGCATTCTTAGGGACTAATGACTTCTTGGCTGCTTTCCTTGCACCGAGTTTGAGTGTAAGGCTTTCCCTTCGGTCGTCTATGAGCCCAGACCCTTTTCTCAGCATTTGCTACTACACTGCATCAGCACCTTGTTAGATACAGCACCATGCCAAAATAAAAGCTTTTCAGGATTTCCATAATATGGCAGAGAAGCAAAAAGCGTGCCCAGATTTTCTCATATTCCTCCCAATCTACCTGTGTGTGTCTTCACTTTCACTGCTGGTTATTTATTTCTCTCTCTCTCTTTTTTTTAACCTTAGAGGGGAACCTAGAAAGTTTACAGCTGGTATCCTGTTCTTTTCTCTTTCCCTCCTTCTATCGCTATCTCTTCATGCTCTTCCTCTCAACACCAGAGAGGCTATACTTCTTGTGTATGAAGACCTTCTCTTACTCAATTTTCATCTTTCTGACTCTACGGTTTACGCTGGTAAAATTCTAGCTTTAGGAGTGTCAAGAAAGCCCTTTATCTGGGAGATGAGCAATAACTTCTTTGTCCTCAGAAGTGTTTAGAACATTTATCCTTCATCGTGGAAGGACTGTTGTAGATAAAAACAAAAATAAACAAAAAAAATTACTAACATGGAGAAATATATCAGGCTTTATATCTCTGCGTATATTTGTAAATCCATACAATTGTATCTTATTTTCTTTTCATTGACTTTTGTGATCTATTTTTTTATTTCAGAAATACTGCCTTGGTTTGATCCTAGCTCTATCACTTAATAAATGTGTGCTTTTGGACTAGTTGTTTAACCCCTTCATGCCTCAGTTTTCCATGTGTGAAATGGGGACATTAACAGTGTTTACTTCATGAGGTTTTTGGAAAGATTAACTGAGTTATTATACGTAATATAGGTTAATATATTTAGAGCAGTATGTATCATATAGCAAGTATTAGGTAAGTATCAGCCTTGTCTATGGAAAATATGTGTATATGTGTGTATGTATTCATGTACATTCTACGGAGATTAGGCTCTGGGGAATGATTTCAAGCTAACATACCATAATACTGATTTAAAACCTAGAGTACTTATTTTCTCATTTAAAATGTCAATTATAACTTCCAATTCCATCAGGGCATTTTCCTTGATTAAAAAATGGGATGTATTGTCGCCCAGATATGGTAGGGAAAACAAGGTCAATGATGTAGGGGTGGGAAAGGAGACACAGAATAAAGAATTAGGAAATGGATGCCTTAAAAACATGATTTTACAATTTTCCTGAAGACATGTAGATAACAATTAACTAAAACAACAACAACAATAAAAATAGTCCAAACTTGCTAGTTATCACAAGTTAAAACTGTAAAATCTAAAGTGTCAGCTTATCACTGTAACACTGATGGATCATAGCACAGCAGAAAATAGAGCGACATAATATTCTTTAGTTTAGAAATCTAACCAAGGTATTATGAGATATATATTTTTTAAGTAACAACTACAAGATTTTCATAACACTGGCCAGTAGTATGATATTGTAAAATTACCTTGATTGGTTTTATGTAACTATAATTTTATTTGCTTGAGTGCATACCCATCTTAGATGTGTAATATTTAATTAGAGAGTAAACAATGCAAAACAAAAACATCTAATTTTGGTGATTTTGGAATTAAAGATAATATTACAGGATAGTAGCGAAAATTACTACGAATGCTAATTTTAAAATCAAACTATATTAAAATTTAATTCAATTTTACTGAGTTAAGCATGGCTTTTAGTGGAAACAGTACTCTTGGATGTCCAGACCATAAATCTTTTCTTTAGGAACTTTTAATCAGCTCTGAGAAACCAAGGAAGAATAAAGTTTATTTTCTTTCTGTGACAAACATATTACAGATCTTTTTTTTTTTTTTTTTTTTTGGTAATTAGCAGTTGACAGGAAATTGGGTATAGTTACCAATATCTTAGAAAATACAAATGTAATAAGATTAATTAAAGATCAGTTAAAGAGAAAGCCCTTTCAAATACAGTGGGAACTTCAGTGGAAAGGCAGGTAAACCTCCACTGAGTGGATTCAAAACAAGGGTGTGGAAATCTTTCAAAAACAGCATGCGTTTGTGTACGGGCAAGTTAAAGATAGCATGATGCATTAGAGATGAGCTTTTGCCTTTATTAAATATTTCCAACTAGAGATTGTCTTTACTGTGACCCTGCCTCCATATTCTCTGTCAACAACTTCTGCCAATCTCAGGAATACTTGTGCTCCGTATTCTAATTAAATACTCTGACCCAACTGTAGTTCATTAAGCACATTATTGATACTGGCTTTGTCAAGTTCTGCAAGTGCTCTAACTAAAACTGATTTAGTTTAGAAATCTAACTAAGGTATTATGACATATATATTTTTTAAATAGCATTTATATAACATTTATATACATATAAAATAGCATTTATATGTATGCTCCAGTGGTCTTGTTCATTTACTCAGTTTTACTGTTTTCTTATGAATCATAGAGATCAGAAACGTGGAAGGAAGAAAAGAGATGGGAAAAATAAAACAAAAACCCTTAGTTACCTTTCTTGCTCCCAAATTGTCCTTAGGTTTGTCAGCTAATGCTCCCTAAGATCTGTAACATTAGATATTCTCAAAAGCCTCTTATGTTTTAATCAGTCTTCTCTTCTTACCAGTAAACAACAAGAAAAAGAATTCCCAAGAGAAGAATAATTCTAAAACATTCTCACTTAAACATGCATTGCTCTTTCTCAGATGGAGTTTTCAGAATCATAATTTATAGAGGGAGTTTATTTCTTTTAAGACTGGAAGCTATCATATTGATCACATCACATTAACAACACATTTTCTTTCAAAGGCTTAAAATGCTAGCCAGGTTGTAGGTTCAACTTTCATTTTATCTTATTCTCTTTGAACTCCACCAAGTAATCTAATTCTTTCTTAAATCCACCTTGAGCAATGCATAGTTCACTATATGAGAGCAAGCAGCTGTCACAGTCCATGATCATGGTGGACAATGTGATTCCTCTAAAGGATCAAGTCTATTTTAACAAAATATTATCTGATAACCTCTGGAGTGTGAATTCCCCATAGTCTACGAATCCAGAATATTATTCATTAAACCTATTGATCTTGAAACATGATCAAATGAAGATTGTATCTATATAACACCAAGGGAACAGTTGGAGTCATGAAAAGACAGTTGGTTCAGTTAGCCATGGGAGATTTCAATGGATTTCAATTAATCAGGTTGCCTTTAGCACCTCTTCCAACTCCCCAGAGAAATACAAATTAGGGATAAAATGTTTTAGGCCCATCTTTGGAAATATTTCAATCTTGTAGGTTCAAACTTAGTAATGTTAGTTTAAACAAAGATGAATACTTTCATTATTTCCTAATTTCTAAACTGATTTTAGAGCTTTTTAAATTTGTTTATTTAAAACTCTAGGCATTCAGAATTGGGAATTATTTAACCTAGATTAATGTTTACATTTCCGCTGCTTGTATCATAGAGATAATTCAAGTTATCAGTCATGGTCTTTGGATCCCAAGGTTATACTGCTACTAACTCAGTGTGTAACCTGAAAAGGTATCCTAAGTTTTGGGGTCATAATCTCCTCTTCATAAATTTAGTAGTATGGATTGAACGATTCTTTAGGTCTCACAATTCTAATCACCCCCCCCCCATAAATTTTTGATTCCAAGAAAAGATTTTGGTAGGCCAAATATCATGCTCTCATCTAGTTGCTTAGGGTTGCTAATTGTAGGCAAGATTGGAAAATATTTTATTTTAGAACTAACTTATTGAAGCAAATTAAGATAAAATAATGTCCTACATATTTATAGGTTAGTAACACCTTCACAATTTGAAACTCCAATCTTGGCCAATGTCATTTATCTGAATAAGATGAAAAGCCAGAGTAAGTATAAAATTCTGAGCCACCAAAATAGTTCCTCTCCCCAGCAAAAAGTTATTCACTGAGGCTCATGAACAAGATATAACTGACCAATTCAAATGGCTCTTAGTTCAATCAGAACAGATACCAGCCAACATGTATGACTGTGTTGGTGCATATCAGGTGAAATTGCTGGCTTCATAAACTTATACTCAAGAGAGTCTTTAGACTGAGAGTGGAAATGAAGTTTCATCTCCTATGACATATTTGACTTATTGTGAATTACTACTTAAAATAATGTGTTGAGAAGAACAGTGAAACCATATTTGTCCTTTGTGGGAAAAAATTGCTCTGATAAATTAGCAATCATTTCTAGGGGCACAGAAGGGAGTATAGTATCTGAAGTGCTCCATAATATCCTTTTTGGTGTTAGACAGTCGCTTGGAGCCCAAATACTCTTAATTACCACACAATTCTAGCCTATTTTAGTTTCTGAGCTTATACCACCATGTCAACCAGGAGTGATACTACCTGTCAGGGAGTGTTTAGAAATCTGGGAAGTAGTTCAGTAGCTAACATTTTGTTAAATATCTTGCAATACATAGGACAGTCCCACACCTGAAAGCATTGTCCCATCCTAAATGCCAGTAGTGACTCCTGATGTCAAATACCACTATTGCTGAATAGAAGCAACAGTTTTGAAAAAGGGAAGAGGGGCAGATTGGTAGTATGACTTCCTTGAAAAGTAACAGCTAACAGCAAGAGAGGAAACAAAAAACATACTATGAAAAAACTGATACAATAAATCAAAATGTTCAATACTGTAAGATAATTTAGTACGAACAGAGACAGTTCTACAAACCTTAATAAGTCTTTAAAATAGCACTTTATTACAGTACAGTAATTAATTAACAAGAGCACTGTTGGCACAGTGTTTAAGCACTTGACTGCTAACCAGAAAGTCAGTGGTTCAAACTCACCAGTGGCTCCATGGGAGAAAGATGTGGCAGTCTGCTTCTGTAAAGATTTACAACCTTGGAAACCCTATGGAGCAGTTCTACTCTGTCCCATAGGGTAACTGTGAGTCTGAATTGGCTTGAAGGCAGAGGCTTTGTGTTGTTTTTTGGAATCAATTAACATTTTGATTGTCCTGAATTATCAAATGATTAATTTGCACAGTATGTAAGCTTATTAAGAACACAGAGAAGTGTGTAATACATTGTTAAAATATTTCTATATAAATGAATAATATAAAAATTTTAAAAGGTTTCTGTGTTTCAAGGAGACTTAAAATATGGTGTGATAGTTAAGGTTGTATGTCAACTTGGCTGGGCCATGGTTTTCAGTGGTTTGGCAGTTATGTAATGATGTAGTTTAGCAATTATGTGATATTGTATTCATCCTCCATTTTTGTAATCTGATGTAGTCCTCTCCCATTTTGTGATCTGATGTGAACAGCCAATCAGTTGAAAATGGAGTTTCCTTGGGGGTGTGACCTGCATCCAATATATATGGATGTTCTGGCAAATCTCCCATACTCTGGAACCTGCATCCAACTTGTCATCCTCTGACTGCCAGTTCTTGGGACGTGAGCCAGCAGCCTGCCACCTGACCTGCCAATTTTGGGTTCATCAACCCCTGCAACCATGTGAGTCCAGAGAAGTCTGCAGCCTAATGCATGACCCACAGATTTGGGACTTGCCAGCCTCCACAACTGTGTGAACCATTTCACTGAGATAAATCTCTCTCTCTACATACATATATATACGTACGTATATATATAAAAACCAAACTCGTTGCCCTCGACTTGATTCCGACTCATAGCGACCCTATAGGACAGAGTAGAACTACCCTGTAGGGTTTCCAGGGAGTGGCTGGTGGATTCGAATTGCCAATCTTTTGGTTAGCAGCCATAGCTCTTAACTACTGCACTACCAGGGCTCTATATATTTATATATGTATGTATATGTGTGTGTGTGTGTGTGTGTGTGTGTGTGTGTGCATCACTGGTTTTGCCCCTCTAGAGAACTCAGCCTAAGGCATATGGCCATCCACAATTGCTCTTCTTTATTTCACAGAGGAGCTTCTTGAAAAATGAATTGATCCTCTACTCCTGTTCATCACTGAACTCACAACACACACTTACTTCCATCTATTTATCTGAAACTGCTTTCACCAAGGTCACCCACAAACTTTCTAGTACCAAAGCCAATGCACACTTCTCATGAGATATCTGCAACATTTAACACTATTGGCCTCTCCCTTCCTCCTGAGATTTTCTTGTCCTTGGTTTCAACAGTATTATTCTGTTGTGATTTTCCCATTAAACTCTTAGTTTTCTCATTCTCAGTCTCTATTGTGAGCTCTTCCTTTTATACCTTCCACATAATTATTCATGGACTTCTTCTCCGTTTATGTTTACACTCTCCCTGGGCAATAATATCCATCTATGCTTCAGCTAGCATCTAAATGTTTATGATTTACGTCTATATCTCAAGCCCTGACCACTCTTCTGATAGAGTTCCATAAATATATTTCAACTGCCTGATGGACAATTCAACTTGGATATCCCATATGGCCTCTGATTAGACTTAGTAATTCCACATCTCTAAGGCTTTTTCTCCTATGTTTTTTTTTTGTGATGAATTACATTATTGTTCTTCTAATCCTGAGACCAGGGATCATCCTTGATCTTCTCCACTGTCTACAATTACATCCAGTTGGAAAACAGATTCAATTAATTCTAGTTATTAAATTAATTTTAAGTCTGTTCTATTTCCATCGCCATTGTCAGTGCCCTAGTTCAGATCTTCATCATTTCATACTTGGATTATTTCAATGACATTATATCTGGTATCCCTGGCTCCAGTATCACTCCCCTATGAAAGCATCCTCCACTGCCATATGACTGATTTTACAAAATGAAAGCTTGATCATATCACAAATACCCATTTAAAATATTTCATGATTCCAAATTATATTCAGAATACAATTCAAAATGCATTAACATGTCATATAATATCTATCTCTCTAGGTTCTTCTTATGGCTCTGCCTCAACTTGTCTGAGCTCTGGTCATAAGCAATGAGATTTTGTTCCAAAAATACAGCTTTCTTGCTCTCACTGTTGTACTTTTACAAATATTTATACTCCTTATAATGTCTTCCCTCCTTCAAAAGACTAATTATTAGTTATGTTTCAAGACTCAGTCCAAGGTTAATTCTCTGAAAAGCTTTTCTGGCACCCATCTTCATCCCATTCCACCCTAGTCTTAGTTTGCTGCCCTTTATCAAAACTTGCGTAGCAACCTGTATATAGCATAATCAGTAGCATTTTTCATGTTGTATTAACATCATGCTTTGCTTACATTTGCTCTACGGTCTGTATAATGTTACTTAAGGGGTGGGATCTTGTCTTATTCATTTTTGTATCCTGAGTTGTTAGCTAAGCTCTTGATACATAATAGGCACTCAATGTTTCTGAGTTTTTAAAGTCTTATTAAATTTGGAAACTAGGCAAGTATATAAATTAATGTGGTTATTTAGAATATAGCCTATCTTCTCACTAAAGCAGGTGGAACAGAATATTTTTACTTGGAATCATCTTGTTGAAACGTATTCTATTTACTAAAGATTATAAAATCACCAGTGTTGAAAAGTATTAAAATTTTCACACTGCAGTAATCTGAGATTTCTAAAATTCGTTTGATTACTCTATATGCAATGTCCTTTACTGATTCAATCAATGTGTTTTGAATATCTATTTTATACCAGACTCTATATTAGGCAATAAGTATATAGAACTGAATGTAACAGACAAATATGTTGTTTGTATAGACTAAGCTATAGTCTAGCTAAGCTTCTTTTTGTGCATTAAGTACAGTTTGCATTAAGTTATTAAAAGTCTCAACAAATTATGCTATGTATTTGAAACACTAAACACTAAAGACCTTCTAAATGTAACATAGAATATGAAATTCTCAATATTCAAGCTTTATATATCTTACCCTAATACATTAACAAAAACACCTTCATTTTATATAATATCTTGACTTTTGTGGGCTCATAGAATTAAAAGCCAACAACTCTGAATGCAGAAGGAAATGCTTCAAGCACCCTACATATAGCCTGAGTTGACACCCAAACATACATTGTGATAAAAAGAGACTAAAACGATTCTTTGTCCCCAAATATTTTTTTACTCTCATCTGTCACAGATTTCCTCTGAAGGGCCTGAATTAGAGTTTAATTAGTTAAAGCATTATGTTACCTACAAAGGGGGTAAAGGTAATATTAGCAGGGCTTAACTTTTTTCAGTAGTTTTAAAATCTTATCCTCCATAGAAGCAGAACCCTGTTTTTAAAAGTAAATCTTATACGGGATCTCCATTCATAAGCAAGTTAAAAGCAGAGTTACTATTTCCAGCACAAAGTGGTATTCTAAAGTCCTGCTCAAGTTGCCTCTTCTTGATCATCCAACTCACCCACTGCATCCCATAGCAGTCACTAAGCTACCTCCACAGTATGTGGAATACAGAAAATCACAGTTTTTTCTTTTCTTTTTTAAGTGACTATCAGAAAGGAAATAAAGCTGAGTATTTCTATGTCCCATTTTAGATATATTCTTTATATAATTCTCAAATTGGTTCTGTGAGGTATTCTTTTTTTTAATTTTTTTATTGTACTTTAGATGAAAGTTTACAGAGCAAATAGTTTCTCATTGAATAGTTAGTACATGTATTGTTTTATGACATTGGTTAACATCCTCACGACATGTCAACACTCTCCCTTCTTGACCCGGAGTTCCCTATTACCAGCTTTCCTGTCCCCTCCTGCCTTCTAGTCCTTATCCTTGGGCTGTTGTGCCCCATTAGTCTCATTTTGTTTTATGGGGCTGTCTAATCTTTGGCTGAAGGGTGAACCTCAGGAATGACTTCATTACTGAGCAAAAAGGGTATCTGGGGACCATACTCTCAGGGTTTCTCCAGTCTCTGTCAGGCCAGTAAGTCTGGTCTTTTTTGTGAGTTAGAATTTTCTTCTACATTTTTCTCCTGCTCTGTCCGGGATCCTCTGTTGTGATCCCTGTCAGAGAAATCAGTGGTGATACCCGGGCACCATCTAGTTGTACTGGACTCAGTCTGGTGGAGGCCATGGTAGTTGTGGTCCACTAGTCTTTTGGACTATCTTTCCCTTGTATCTTTAGTTTTCTTCATTCTCCCTTGCTCCCGAAGGGGTGTGACCAGTGGAGTGTTTTAGATGGCTGCTCACAGGCTTTTAAGACCCCAGACGCTACTCACCAAGGTAGAATGTAGAACATTTTCTTTATAAACTATGTTATGCCAATTG
>NW_004443987.1:14946431-14966690 GCF_000243295.1 Trichechus manatus latirostris
TGTTATGCCAATTGAGCTAGATGCTCCCCAAGACCATAGTTCCCACAGCCCTCTGCCCAGAAGTTTGGTCCTGTGAGATATTCTTATTCACATTTAACACATAAGGAAACTGAAGTTTAGAGTTGCATTAACTTGCCTGCAGTTAGACACCTAGTAAGTAGTAGAACTGAGATTCAAACCCAAGCCT
The DNA here is from genome assembly GCF_000243295.1 of Trichechus manatus latirostris. NCBI lineage: Eukaryota > Metazoa > Chordata > Mammalia > Sirenia > Trichechidae > Trichechus > Trichechus manatus. The sequence goes on from NW_004443987.1 coordinate 14,946,619, forward strand.
ATCTGGTTCCAAAGTCTAAGGCCAGTTCATACCACATAGTTTGTATGTAGAAGAGAACAAGTCCAGAAAGACTAGTATACAGGTTTAGTAACTTTGGCTGTGAGACACAGTTGGTATTTTAAGGTACTTTCCCAGATGTGATGTGAAGAACCGCTGTGTAAAGAAGAAAATGTAAATCAGCCAGAAAAGGAAGTGTGGACAAACGGAGAAGAACGTTTGGCACTGAGGTGCCAAAAATTCAAGATCCAAAAGCAGAAAGCAAGAATGAACTGATAAACATTTAAGAGGGCTTTCAAATATTTATGCACTTTTAAATCTAGAAACCAAACATGAGAATTCTTGCCATTAAGATCTGGAAGAGGCAAGATGGCATCATAAGCAGCTGCACGTCCACATCCTGCCACAATGAAAATAGAAAACTCTAAGCAGGGAGAAAAAAAAAAAAGATGAATTTACGTCTAAGAACTCTGGAAACCACTCAAAGAATTGCAGCATCTAAGCTAACACTGAATTGAGATGAAAGCCTGCTCGTGAATGATAAAAATATGTTCTTTTTTTCTCTTCTACAGTACATGCTCTCCTTCTCCAGGGTAGCGGGCACTATGGCAGGGACTCCTGCTAGAGTGGAAAACTGGGAACTGGGAACTGTTTCCAGACAGAAGAACATTCTCTGGCTTGAAAGTGTGTGAATAGACTTTACTTTTGCCAGTGGACTGTTGGGTCTTTCTGTTCATATCTGTCTGGGGGCTTTCTAAAGCACTGAGGAAGTATGCCCCTAAATTATACAGCATCCACACCTCTGCTGGACTGGAGGTAGGAAGCACTGAGCAAAGCCCACAGGGAGTGTTGCACTTAGTCTCACAAGATTAATTGGCGTGATTGAAGCATACCAAAGCATAGATTCAGCCTCTAAAGACTGAAGAAGAAGGGCTGGTGTGAGCATGTCTCACAAAATTCAGAACATTAATAGCAGTGTGGTGGCACAGTGGTTAAGAGCTTGGCTGTCAACCAAAGGTCGGCAGTTTGAATCTACCAGTAGCTCCTTGTAAACTCTGTGGGGCAGTTCTACTTTGTCCTATAGGGTCGCTATGAGCCAGAATCGACTTGATCGCAATGGGTTTGGTTTTTTGGAATTACACAAAACGGTGAAACAGGGAGTTCTGGAGGTCCGTCCTTTCACCTAGATAATAGCACTGGAAAGTGCAATTGGACTAAACTATTTTGGAACACTGGAACTGGATCAGACATTTAATTCAAACGGGGAGTGGTTGATAAAGAAACAAGCTACTGACCAGCTACCTACTGTCCCTTATTTCTCAGCCCATCTGCAGTGGTGTAATCAGTAGCCTGTGTTTCCAGAGTGGCTGTGTGGTGCTGGTTGGCTAGTGGGGACATTTTCCTCCAAGAATTTGGGGTTACACAGTGTGCACAGTTGGATTGGTCAGATGATGCCCTCAGGGATGGGCACAGATCATTGCAGCAATTTTGACCTTTCCCAAAAATGACTGCACTCTGCTGGTAGATTCAAAGAGCTAGAGCACCCTTTGGTGAAATGTTTCACAACACTGACTGACTGCAGAGATAACAGAATTGGAACACACACTTTCTGAAAATTAGCTTGGAAAAGATGCTAAACAATCAGTTGACTGTTGCCATCATTAGGTAACAACAGAAATCCCTGAGAAGTTGGACAAACAGATATTTTTCTACTTTTTGTGGTTTGTTTCCTCCCTGGAGTACAAGAAAATTTCCCTTGAAACACTAACTGGGCAAGGGCTGCGGAAAGGAATTCTCAGTGTTCATGCACATTTTGGAAGACAGTTTTTGCAAAATACTCAAGGGCAGTTGTTGAGCATACAGATTATTACAGCCTTCAATGGACTATAAATACATACATACATGCATACTGCAATCCCTAGGGAAGAGGATTAATCTAAGTATTAGAGATACCACATTATAATATCCCAATTTCAAGAAAAAATCACAAGGCATACAAAGAAACAGAAATATAGCCCACTCAAAAGAACAATATGAAGAGACAGAAATTGATCCTCAGATAATGGACAGATTAAAAAAAAAACAAAAACAAACAAACCTGTTGCCATCTAGTCGATTTCAACTCAATGGGTAGATTAGGAGGCTTTAAAACAACCATATTAAATAAGCTAAAAAAACTGAAGAAAATCCCAGACAATGAACTAAAGCAAATCAGGAAAACGATATGAGAACAAAATGAAAATTTCAATAAAGAGATAAAAGGTATAAAAAAGAATGAAACAAATATTGGAGCTGAAGAATATAATAAATAAAATAAAAATTCATTGGAAAATCTTAACATATTTGCAGTAGCAAAAGAAAAAAATCAGCAAATTAGAGGAATTCAAATTATTGACACTGAAGAATAACGAGAGCAAAAGATAAATAAAATGGAGAAAATTTTAATGGAATCATGGAACACTAAAAAACAAATTAGCATGTGAACCATGGAAACCCCAGAAGGAGATGAGCAAAAGGAAGAGAAAGAATATTAAAAAAATAATGGAAGAAAACTTTCCAAATTTCACAATGGACACAAACCTGCAAATCTAAGAACCTCAACAAACTCTAGTAAGATAAACCCAAAAAGATTCACAACAATACACATTATAATCACTCTCTCAAAAACAAAGGATAAAGAGAGTATCTTAAAAGCAGCAAGAGAGAAGTGAAATATTACATAAAAGGGGTCCTCAATAAGATTAAGTGCCATTTTCTCCTAAGAAATGTTGGAGGCCAGAAAGCAGTGGAATGACATATTTAAAGTGCTGAAAGAAAAGACCCATTAACCAAGAACACTATATCTGGCAAACATTTCCTTCAAGAATAAGGGTGAAATTAAAATATTCCCAGATAACAAAAGGTGAGAGAGTTTGTTACCACTAGAACTGCTCTACAAGAAATGTTAAAAGGAGTCCTTCAGATGGAAAGAAAAGGACACTGGAGAATAACTCATTCAAAGCCATAAATAGAAAACAAACAAAAAAAAAAAAAAGATCTTCATTAAAGGTAATTTCATGGGCAAGTATAAAGGCGTATTTTAAGGCATTTTTGGTTGGAATTTCTAATTGTTATATCCTTCATGTTTTATAATGACAAATGTATAAAAAATAAGTGTACATTTATGTTATAGGGCACATGATGCATAAAGATGTAATGGGCAACAAAAACGGGGTTGGAGGGAGGAGGAGTGGTATAAGAATAGAGTTTTTGTATGTTACTACATTTAAGTTGGTATCAATTTAAACCAGATTGTTATAGATGTAAGATTTTAAATGTAATCCTTATGGTAACCACAAAGAAAATATCTGTAAAAAATGTACGCAAAAGGAAAGAATAAGGGAATAAAAGCTGTTTACTAAAAAAATTAATTACACACAAAAAAGGCAATACTGGAGGAAATGCATGACAAATAAGGTATAAGGCATACAAAAAACAAAACAAAGTCTCAGAAGTCCTTCCTTATTGGTGATTACAGTGAATTTAAATGAACTAAACACTCCAATCAAAAGTCAGAAAGTGGCAGAATGGATAAAAAAAAAATGATCCAACTATATGTTGTCTACAATAGACACTTTTTAGAGTTCTTCATATTCTAGGCCTTTCAGGTGAGAGTATTTGCAGAAAAAAAATAAAGAGTTGAATTTCCTGATTTGGCTAATTAAGCTCATTTGCACAGGCACCTTCCAAATACACTGCAGGGGCCCTAGCATTGTGCTCACAGGGTTATATATTTTTGTGTTGTTTTGTTTTGCTTAGTTTACATAAACTACAACCAGTAAAGACCACTGTCTGTTCCCACTCTGACTTCCCATCCAACACACTTCTCATGCCAGGAAGGCATTTTTGGTATCTCATTAAGAGAAATTTGAATCGGAGATACATTTAGTTTGGGTTTAGTGGGATATATTTGTGTGATTTCAGTTAAGTTATTGCCAGCCATCCTTAAAAAAAAAAAATTGCTGTCGAATCAATTCTGACTCATAGCAACCCAATAGGACAGAGTAGAACTTCTCCATAAGGTTTCCAAGGAGCTACTGGTAGATTTGAACTGCCGACCTTTTGGTTAGCAGCCAAACTCTTAACCACTGCACCACCAGGGCTCCCTAGCCATCCTGGTGTACTCCTAATGTCTACTGTGTGTATTAATCCTTACACGAAGGTGCATTGTCAGAGGTCATAGGCAACAAACATATAGATAAAAACTATCATAGACGTACCTTAGGCAGTTAACTAACAAAACCTTTATTTTTCTGTAGTATCTTAAAAAGTAGGTCTACTTTTAAAAAAATTGATATTTATTGTGACTTATTTTCTCATTCTAAGTAGATTCTTACTTTTATACTTAAGAGGACTCCCAGCTCCCGATTATATAAACTTCAGGCCCCACAAATCTAGATTTTCCCTTGGACTGTAAAGACAATGGACAAGAAATTATCCTGACCTGCCATATGTATAACAACTTTGTGTACCACAATGAATAGTAACTTCTTAGAAAAATAAAATAGCTGAGGCCTGCAAAACTCTTATAAGTCTCAGTGAAAATAAATCAATGACATCACTTAGATAATCTTTTCAAAGTGTCAGTTTCTTAGCATTTTTTCAGATTCAACTATATATATAGTCAGAGTGACATGATATTTAGAAGGAGTTGTGTTCCCCCATACTTTGGCTGTGATAATTTCCTGTGAACTAATGGGTATTTGGCATTAGTCATTTTCTGTACAGAGGCAGGGGGCATGGATTATGAGAATACAAAAAAAGTAATCAGTTTTGGAGACTAGTCATTTTCTGAGGCACATAGCTGTTTATAGAATTCTATAAATGTACTTCTAATAAATGTCTGTTCGATGAAAATGTTATCTATCTGGGTTTCCTCTTGTGGATTGTTAATCACTGTATAATATCTCTATAATTTAGATAGCTAATACACTGTCATGTTATTTCCTTTTCCATATTTTATAACATTTTCATGAAAGAGTTTTTCTCATTATGTACAAATTTGTAAGTGTATAGTCCTATGCAAGATGTGACTTTAATGACTGAATCTGGCATCTACTCTTTTCCTTTACTGCCTGACATTTTTTAATTTTTTTCCTATTTACTTACTTGCATGTTTAGTATTTTCTTATTTATTTTTGGCTCTTTTGAGAGGGATGTCATCAAAAATTTCATCATTATTGCTAAGTTGCATGTTGCCGTGAATATCCGATAACTGTTTTACAGATTTTCCATGGTCTTTTTATACTTTTTGTTGTTAGTTTCCTCTATCTGTCTAGTCATTAAACATACCAATTCATAGGCCTACCTGTATATTTATTTGCCACAATTGAAGGGCTAGCATTTACACCTGGTTGTACAAGAGGGGTCATTCTAGTGAGTCAACATTATAAATATACTATTTGTAAATATTTTTTTCAGTTGATTTTCTGTTCCTTACATCATTGGCTGTCTCTTGACACTCTCCATAAATGTGTACTCTTTCTCTTTCTGCTCTAAATTAGAATACTTCAAGGTGATCTAATCCAGCCCCATGGCTTTAAAAAAAATTCCATAAATTGATGACTCCTAAAATCATTTTCCCAAGCCAGACCCTGCCCCTGAAATCCACATTCTAATATCCAACTGCCTACTTAATATCTTCACATGCGTGTCTAACAGTCATTTCAAATGTGACCTATGAATAACCAAACCTTTGATTTCCCCTCAAATTTTCTCTACCATCAGTGTTCAAACCTGAGTAAATAATACCATTATTCACTCAGTTCCTCAGAGCAAAACATTGGGAAAGAAATCTTAGATCCCTTTTGTTCTGTCACCGAAATCCAGTCCATCAGAAAGTCTTAAAATATATCCCCAAACTGATCACTTCTCACACCCATCTTTGTGAAGTCAGTCTGTAAAAGTAAATGACAAAATATTATCTTGAATATATACACCAATTTGTGGACCCCTAAGGAAATCCTTGGGCCCTGGTGGCGCAGTGGTTAAGAGCTTGGCTGCTAACTAAAAGTCTGGTGGTTCGAACCCACCAGCCACTCTGCAGGAGAAATGATGTGGCAGTCTGCTTCTGCAAAATGTACAACTTTGGAAACCCTATGGGGCAGTTCTACTCTGTCCTATAGGATCGCTATGAGTTGGAACTGACTCAAGGGCAACAGACTAAGGAACTCCTAAGGAGCCCTGGTGGCTGCAGTGGTTAAGTGCTCAGCTGCTAACTTAAAAGTAGGAGGTTTGGACCCACCAGCAGCTCCACAGGAGAAAGACCAGGTGATCTGCTCCCTTAAAGGTTAAAAACCACCAAACCCATTGCCATTGGTGGATTCTGACTCATATTGACCTATAGGACAGGGTAGAACTGCCCCTGTTCAGCTTCCAATGGTATAAATCTTTTTGGAAGCTTACGGTCATATCTTTCTCCCGCAGAGGGCTGGTGGGTTCGAACTACCAACCTTCTGGTTAGCAGCCAAGTGCTTAACCACTGCTACACCGGGCTCCTTCAAGATCACAGCCTAAGAAATCCTATGGGGCAGTTCTACTCTATCATATAGGGCTGCTATGAGTCCAAATTGACAGGACAGCACACAGCAACCACCACAACAAGGAGCTCCTGGCATTTAGAATATACAGATCTCGCATTATATGTTATCCTTAAACTTTACAATACCATAACATTAATAAGAGGGGCCGATCTAGTGTGGTATTTTGGGGTGAAGTGCTGTGCTATTTTTTGTTGCGTTAATTTGTTTTGGATCTCAGGTTAAGTTAATTATATCTGTCATTTCATGGCTTACTATCATTAATACACACATTATCCTTCTATTTACTGTTAACATTTTCTCCATCACACCCAATCCACAATCCCACTTCCCTACGCATTTAGGCATCTACTTTCATATATTAATATATGTTCTTTTAATTTACCTTCCATACGTTTTCTTAATTGTTAAAACAACCTTGAAAATATATAGTATTTTGGGAAATTAATATTTTTGTTTTATGTAAATGGTATTGTGCTATGATATTTATTCTTGCTGATTTTCATTGAGTTCCTTGTATTGTCTAGATATTAATCCTTCGTTAGTGATGAATGCTGCAAATATCTTCTCCCACTCTGCTACCTATCTCTTAACTTTGTTTATGGTATCTTTTGCAGAATAGAGATCTTGATTTTAATGTAATTAAATCCATTGTTTTCATTACGATTAATGCTTTTAAGGTCTTATTAGTAATACCTTTACCCACTTCTTATTCCAGAACACAGGTTCTTTAGATCTATAGTGCTTGTTCCCTTATATGCAGAAGAAACTGACCTTGACTATATCTTTTCTCACAGCAGGATCACAAAACTCTTGACAGGCCTTTCTGTGCCTTATCGATCCACAGACACCATAGAGACATCTTTAACATCCTGCAGACTCCACACTATTTCAAAGGTCTACTAGGCAATTTCTCAAACTAGTGTCCTCCCTCATAAATGTCCTGTGCTTCACACAAAAGGTACCAGCCTCTTGAGGGGGACGTTTACAATTTTCATTGACACTAGTCCTTTCAAGTTACTCCATGCTGCTAAATTAAAAACCATCTCCTTTGATGTGGTACTGTGTAACCTTATAGAAGCCTGCCACGTAGGTACTCTCCTTTCCTTTATAGAGCTCACTCAATAAATGCTTTTCATATAACTGACAGGCTTACACACCAAGATAGGGAAGGTATTCTTACTTGCACACATAGCTGACCAAAGATGGGATCTCGAATCTCAAATAGTCTTCATTCCCTTTAAGCTGTTCCATTGAATAAAGGAAATAGATACCACATTCTAGACTCTCTCAACTTGAAAATACATGATTTAATATATCACAACTGCTTCCCATAAAAGCATTTCATTCATATTGCAGCAAATTAAGGATAATAGCTCCTGCAATTATACAAAACCAGTTACTTAACATTTATCAGGTGGGCTCTCTGTAAACGATTTAAGCTTAGAGAGTTCCAGAAGTTCCCTTAAATTAAGCCTTTTAGGAAGAAATTATGCATGATCATCTTCAAAAAGATTTTGTTTTTGCTGGAAATTTTCGCTTGATTATTTCCTAAAATTTTAAATTAAAAAATCCATCACTATCTAAAACCTGTTCCTCTATAAAAGAGATTCGTTTCACTCAAGAGACATAATCCACTAGAAGGGGATTATTATTACCTTATAATCACAGTAGTCATCCAACTGTTTTCATGGTGTTAAAAAACAAATAATTTTTTTGGATGTACTCCTAAGCAAACTTATAATTCTTTGCATCATCTTGGAATCTGCCGCCTTTGTAAGACAATTCATACCATGAATAAAATTCCTACAAATTATGGACCCATTTCACCAATAATAGAGACAATTCTAACTTGAAAAGCTGTCTGACAGGAGATGTTTGTTTTCAATACAAATTTATATTAGTTATTGTCATGGATTGAATTTTGTCTTCCCAAAATATATGTCAATTTGGCTAGGCCATGATTCCCAGTATTGTGTGATTATCCACCATTTTGTCATCTGACGTGATTTTCCTATGTGTTGTAAATCCTACCTCTATGATGTTAATAAGATGGGATTAGAGGCCGTTATGTTAATGAGGCAGGACTCAATCTACAAGACTAGGTTGTGTCTTAAATCAATCTTTTTTGAGATATAAAAGAAAGAAGCAAGCAGAGAGACATGGGGACCTCATACCACCAAGACAGCAGAGCTGAGAGCAGAGTGCATCCTTTGAATCCCAGGTTACTGCACAGAGAAGCTCCTATACCAGGGGAAGATTGATGACAAGGACCTTCCTCCAGAGCCGACAGAGAGAGAAAGTCTTCCCCTGGAGCTGACTCCCTGAATTTGAACTTCTAGCCTACTAGACTGTGAGAGAATAAACTTCAGTTTGTTAAACCCATCCACTTGTGGTATTTCTGTTATAGCAGCACTAGATAACTAAGACACTATATATATAGGGCCCTGGTGGCACAGGGTTTAAGTGTTTGACTGCTAACCAAAACATTGGCAGTTCGAATCCACCAGCTGCTCCATGGAAACACTATGAGGCAGTTTTACTCTGTCCTATATGATCACTATGAGTCAGAATTGGTTGGTTGTTGTTGCTGTTGGTGTTAGGTGCCGTCGAGTCAGTTCTGACTCATAGCACCCCTGTGTACAACAGAATGAAACACTGCCTGGTCCTGTGCCATCCTCACAATCATTGTTAGGCTTGAGCCCATTGTAATCACTGTGTCAGTGCATCTCTTTGAGGGTCTTCCTCTTTTTTGCTAACCCTCCACTTTACCAAGCATGATGTCTGACTCCTATTGCATATTTTTGTGCATGATGAACAAATTTAATCATTGACAATATGTTTGCTAATATCTGGTACCATATAAGCAAACTGCTCGTATACTACTGTTACAGCAAGTTCAAGATAAGTTTTCTTATCCTTCAATGTTTATCTGCCCCATAACCTGTGCCGCAGCATCAAAATTATAAATTTCTTGACCTTTCAGCCACTTTCAGGTCTAGGTTGCACATTCATTAAAATATTTAGCGTGCATAATCACTGATGGTCTCTTTTTTCCCAGCAGGAACACCAGACTGTGACTGAGAGTTCCATACCTTACTGAATCAAAGACAACATGGATAAATTCTCTGTATCACCCAGCCTTTAAAGTAATTCCAAAGGTTTCCAAGTATTTCCTAAAACAAAATATTCTTAAGTGCCTGTATTCACACCAGAAACATAAGCCTCTGAAAGCTTTCATTATATTTTAATTTTACCTATTCTTTGACATTGTAATTTTAGAGTCCCTTGTCCCACTTTATCCTATACTCTCCTTTATAGAGTCCAACCAATAAATGGAATGCAACTTTGAATGAATCACAGAAAGAAATTTATTGGTCTTCTCTATATACCCATAGTTCATTTTGCAATATCTATTCCTCATGAGTGTATCAGTTAAATTAAATAGAAATTTTTAGTATGTACCACATATTTAAGCAAATAACACGCACCTTCTGCATTTGTTTGCCTGCGGCACCCTCCCCCCACAAGGCACCCTCACAAGAACTGCCATGCCAATTCTCTTGGACTTGTTGCTGTAAAAAAATTAGTGTAGTCTGCTAATGAAAATACCTCACGAGGGTTGGGGGTACAGTGCTGCTGGCAAACAAATCCAGAAGGTGCACATTATTTGCATGAAATACAGTAATTTCAATTCCACCCTCATGCTTTTAAACAAATTGTACTCTGGACATCCTTTCTGAACATTTAAAAAACAAACCATTCCCTTAAATATACCTGTGCTCATCTGAAGACTTAACAGTGTCCAGGAGAATTTATAAATGGGTCCCCAGGGCCTTACAACAATCAACTCCTTAACAGGGTTTTTGAACCTATCATATATCAACCTCATCCAAAGTAGAACAGCTTTGACTTACACAAGTCCACTTCTCATGCTATCAGGTCAGAGTATGTTCAGTTATAATAACAGCAAACTCAAGGAATTTGGCTTAAACAGAGAGGAATTTATTTTCATGATATAAAAAGAAGCACAGTGCACAGGAAGTTCAGGGTTGTTAATGAGACCCCACAAATGCCAACAGAGAGCCAGGATCTTTCCAATTTTCAATTCTGTCATTCTTACAGTGTAGAGACTTTCATGCTCAAGGAAGCTCAGTGGTTATATGATGACTGCTTGCTTCAAAACCACATTTCAGACTGGCAGAAGGAGGAGAGATAAAATGATAAATTGATTCTTTCCAGAGACATATTGCTTTTTTATTCAAAATGAATTCCCTCCCCAGAGATTTCCACCTATATCTCATTAGCTAGAATTGTGTTACACAGCTCCAAGTTCCAAGGGAAACTGGGAAATTGTGTGTTTCTTTTTTTTTTTTTTTATTGTTGTAGTGTATTTCTCTTTTTTATTGTTGCAGTTTAAGTGAAAGTTTACAGTTCAAGTTAGTCTCTCATACAAAAAATTTATACATGCATTGGTATGTGACCCTAATTCCTTTTCCTATACTGTGACAGCACACTCCTTTCCACTCTAGATTTCCCGTGCCCATTCAACCAGCTCCTAACCCTCTCTGTGTTCTCATCTCACCTCCGTACAGAAGCCGCCCATTTAGTCTCATGTATCTATTTGAGATAAGAAGCACACGCTTCAAGAGTATCACTTTATGTCCCATAGTCCAGTCCAATCTTTGTCTGAAGAGTTGGCCTCGGGAACTGTTTTAGTTCTGGGTTGACAGAGAGTCCAAGGGCCATGCTTTCTGGGGTTCCTCCAGTCTCATTCAGACCATTGAGTCTGTTCTTTTTACTAGAATTTGAGCTCTGCACCCACCCTTCCCCTGCTCCATCAGAGACTCTGTGTTGTGTTTCCTGTCAGGGCTGTCATTGGTGGTTGCTGGGCACCATCCAGTTCTTCTGGTCTCAGGCTGATGGAGTCTCTGGTTTATGTGGCCCTTTTGTCTCTTGGGCTAATATTTTCCTCGTGACTTTAGTGTTCTCCATTCTCCTTTACTCCAGGTGAGTTGGAACCAATTGATGCATCTTAGGTGGCCACTTGCTAGCTTTTAAGACCCCAGACACCACTCACCAAAGTAGGATGCAGAACATTTCCTTAATAAACTTTGTTATGCCAATTGACCTATATGTCCCCTGAAAGCATGGTCCCAGACCTCCTCCCTGGCTACTCTGTCTCTCAAAGTGTTTGGTTGTGTTCAGGAAACTTCTTAGCTTTGGTTTAGTCCAGTTGTGCTGACTTCCACTGTAGTGTGTGCTGTTCTTCCCTTTGCCTGAAATTGTGTATTTCTATTTGGGCACATAGACACCCTGAAAAAAAATTGAGATTATGCCAGTAAAGAATGGCGTAGTGGACTTTGAGTAGGCCAGCAGCAATTTAGTTACTTTGAAATAACAGTCAAATAATATAATAAAGATGGAGACCTATGTGTCAAAAATGCATGATAATTCTTCCCTTTATAATGCAAATATTATCCACATAACTAGGCTTCCAATATGCTGCAAATATGTAAATACTTGGAGACTTCAGTAGTAGTTTAAAAGTACTTTAGATTCATGTTCACGTCTCTTAACATGTGGAAGATCAATATGGAAGATTGTTGCCATTGATAAACACATTGCTCTCATTCGGAATTTTTCTCGAATAGCCTTTCTGTTACCTTTCACGGACACCATAAGAAAATTGTGTATTTCATAAAGACTCTACAGCAGAGATTCCCAACTTTCAAAATGCATGAAATCCTAATTGGATTTCCTTGCACATGTTGGATATAATCATTGAACATATATGTTTATTTTTTATGCCAGCATCAGGTACACCAGAAACTTAATTGGTCTTTCTGTACTTTAATAAATCAACATTTCTTTCAACTTAAAGAGGACACAATAATGACCTTTCCGTAATATGTGGGCCCAAAAAATGGCAATATAAGATTTCCTGACCTTTCACATACTGGTCATTTAACAGGGCCTCCAGTTCTTTTTACAGTTTCAAGACACTTCAAAACCACGTGGCTTATCCAATGTCAATGCTGAAATTGCCTAATCACTGATACAACTGATTGTTAGCCAGTCCCTCCACCTTACCAATGCACAGACACATGAGAAAATGTCTCTATATAATGCTGATTTTACAATTTTTTGAGGATACCTATGTACTTGTAACATAAAATATTTGCATAAAATAATTTTTATTCAAGCTAAAATACAAAATCATTGAGGGGGGGAAATCTCATTAGACTTTTCAATTTTACCTGTCCCTTGGGGTTCCATTTTGTATAGCTAAAAGACATACTATGTCTTTTATGTTTGATTTTCTTGACTATTGCTTTAAGTGACCACTGAATTACTGAAATATTTTAATGATTCTTAAAGGTCTTCCTCCATAAATTAGAGAGCCATTTAGATCTATTTAAAATAATAAGGTTTACTAGATACCATTTGAGCTAGGAAGAATTAACAAACTTCTGTCCAAGTTTAAACTAGATGTGGTGGTTTTGTCTAACTTTGTAAACTTCAGCAAAATTTTAACCTGAATTATATGCACCTTCTAATCTGTGCTGTGCACAACATGATTGATATAATTGATATCACTAAATTGCACATCTGAAAAATGTTGAATTGACAAATGATATATATTTTTATAACAATAAAAAATGAATAAATAAACCTGTATTCTCCAATACAGTTGCCACTAACTACATGTGGCTATTTAAATGTAAATTAAAATTAAATAACATTAAAAAGTCATTTCATCCATCACACTAGACACATTTCAAGTGCTCAAAACTGACATGTTGTTAGTGGCTACTGTTATTGGACGGCACAAAGATAGAACATTTTCATCATTGCAGAAACGTCTGTAGGACAGTGATGTTCTAAAAGAGACATGGTTTTATATATTCTCATGCAAGTTAGAAATAAGTTAATTTACCTACAGTCATTTGTTTGAAAGAGTAATGTCACTATATTTTGTTTTGAAGTCATTTAAATTAGAGCAAAAACACTTTGTTTTTGTTAAGTGTCATCCAGTCGGCCCCCAACTTATGGCGTTCCCATGCATAACAGGATCAGACCATTGTGATCCATAGAGTGTTCATTGGCTGATTTTCAGAAGTAGATCATCAGGCCTCTCTTCCTAGTCTGTCTTAGTCTGGAAGCTTGGTTGAAACCTGTTTAGTATCAGAGCAACACACATGTCTCCAGTGACAAATGGGTGGGGGCTGCCCATGACATGAATTGACTAGGAGTCGAACCTGAGTCTTCCCCATGGAAGGCAAGAATTCTACCACTGAACCACCAATGCCCTCCAAATCACTTCAACCATCTTAAAATTGGCAGATATTCCAGTTACTATGGTTGTATAACAAATAACCCCAAAACTCTATGGCTTAAAACAATAACAATGTTTGTTTTGCTCAAAAATTTGCAATTTATACAGTGTTTTACTCGGATTTGCTTATCTCTGTTCTACTCCACATAAGGGGGACTGGAATCATCTGAAGACTCGCTCACTCTCATGTTTAGTAGTTGATTCAGAATCTTGGTTAATACCTACCTCTATACATGGCCATTCCATGTGACCTAGGTTTCCTCACACCGTAGTGGCTGGATGCCAAAGACGATTGTCCCAAGATAAAGGGAGAGACAGGCAGAAGCCGTAGTGACTTCCACCTCATTCTATTTGTTGAGGCAGTAGCAAAGGCTAATGTCCAGGTTAAAGAGTAGAAGAAATAGACTCCACCTCTTGATGGAGAGTAGTAAGTTTCTGGAAGAGCATGAGGGATGACATCTCTGATCTGATTGCTGTGGCTATTTTTGGAAAATACAATCTTCTGCAGCAGTTTTCCACACTGATGTTCAATCTATATGCATATATATTTCCTTTCTATTTCAATAGTGATGTTACATTAATTTTAAGCATGTCTAAGGAGTGGAACTAGGAAATGAGGTGGGAAGGATAAAGACTTATCCTTTTGATATCACACATTTTTGTACTTTTGGAATGTTTAACATAATCTTGAATTATAGTTTAAAGAAAATTCTTCAAAATATAATATTGATATCTCTAAGCACAAGTATTACTGGAAATAAGCATGTACATAAACTGTTAAAGAATCAACTTCTTTTATAAATAAATACAATCAAGTCCAATGTCCACCAGTGACGGTCACTTGGTTGAATTATCATATATTTTTTCCATTCCTGGATCATTGCCGAAGTCTTTGCTCCACTGTCTACTACACAAGAACTACTGTGCTCAAAGAAGTTATTACCTACCTTGTTGCTCTCAGGCCAAAATGTCATCTACTGTGTATAAAATGCTTGCTGAAGAACAGTAGAGAATGGCAGAGAATAACATTAAAACTTCTATTTGATTTGTTGACCTTATAATAACTTGTGATATCATCAGTAGGCCTGCTGTCTGGAAGCAATTAAGAAAGTTCACTTGCACTGTGGAATTCGCTAGAATCCCCAGGCTCCTTCTTGACTTCAGAGCCCTGTCAAAATTGATGGTTTCTTCTCTGACCCTGTCTACATTTCCAACACAGTGATGCAAGGTCTCTCTGGTTTTAATCAGTACGGTAATACGACAAATACAATAAACCCAGGAACTTCTTAGAATATCCGTGTAAAATATTTCAATGTATCTTTGTTTTTGTTTTTTCATTTACAGACAAGAACAGTTAAAAAAAGAATAAGGTGTGTATTTGGGAGCAGAAAGGAGACACAAAGATGGAGAGTACAGAAATGAAAAAGATCTAACAAGAGTGACTAGTGAGATGCGGAGGTTAATACTAGAAGAATACACTTGTATTTCACTGTACACAGAGTAATCACACTTGCTTTGCACTATAACAGCATTTCTTATGATATTAAACTTTTTTCCCCTCTAGGTAACTAGTGCCTTTACTCATTATGGGTTGCACATTCTTGTGAGTTATGGATGGAGAAACCAACTGGTGAGAGCTCCCTCCAGTGTGCTGGAAGGAACTCTGCAGAATGCTCCTATAAGAAACTCATAACAGCAGCATGCATTTCTCAACAGTATAAGCAATTTCTAAAGAAAGTGTTTGACAGTACCAAGGGAGATGTTGGAAAAGAAGTTAATGCAATTCTATGCCAAGCTGAGTTAGTTCAGCCCTGAAAAATCACATAATGAGGTAATAATGACCAACAAAGTGGGTGGCTATTGTCAGTATATGTTGTTTAAAATTATGGGCGAAACAGGAAGCTTGGGGGAATATCAGCTTACAGTTACCTGGACTGGAAATACTTAACAGGGCAGTATTTTCCATTTTTCCCTTTCTATAGGAATTTTTTTCATGTTATCCAAGAAACTCAGACACAATATAATTTATGGAATTATTTTTGAAAATACAATTTTTAATTACTGAATGCTATAAAACAAGATGAAATTCTTTTCATTTCTTCAACTACTAGAAAAACACTATTTGTAATAGATAAATACATAGCAAAGTACTGTGAATTTTAATCAACGTAAAGGTGTTCCATTGAGTTCTTCTGTGGTTTAGTGAAATAATATAATTTGAACATACTGTACTTATTTAAATAGTCAATATGACTCTTATACTATTTGCCAGAAGGAATTTAATTTCAGGGTTCATATAAAATTTTATATATGATTTAGTTTTCAAGTCCCAAAGGTTTTATTAAATAGGCATATAGGACATCAGGGGACTTTTAAAAGACTTAATAACAAGTGCAATGTATTTAATCATTTTCCACATTTTTTTCAAGTCCCAAAGATAAAATTAAGCAAATGAACAATAAGTATTGTAAAATATATGCATTAAAATTAAGTTCAGATATAAAATTATAACTAAAAAAGAGATTATGGACTATGAAACCATGAAATCAGTACTATGGTAGACCCAGTGATTTACAAAACAGTATACAATACTAAATTAGAAATAAAATCAATAAATTAAAACTTTTGCAGCCAGATGGAAAATTGTTGTTGTTGTGTGCCATTGAGTTGATTCCAACTCATAGCATCCTTCTAGGACAGAGTAGAACTCTCTCATAGGGTTTCCAAGGAGTGGCTGGTACATTTGAACTGCCTACCTTTTGGTTAACAGCCTGAGCTCTTAATCACTTCACCACCAGGGCTCCAACAGATGGAAAATTGCTACGAAGTAATGCATGCCATAATGTCCTACAAAATATTCAAAATGTGGCACAAATTCAGCTCTGAGTTTCCTAATTCTTAAAATCAATCTTATTATCCATTATGTCTCTTTCTGGAACTCATGAGGAATTACTTTTAAATGATAGAAGCACTCAGAGAGTTTGGTTCCTTATATATTCTAGTTATTAAGGTGTGAAGTTCAAAAGAAACAAGTAAAGGGTGGTGGACTGTTTTTTCATTTGATTTCAGTAAATCTCTATGGATCACCTAGAAAAGAACCACTGCATCTAGCAATATGAAGAACAATTTTAGATGTGAACTAGTCATCTTCCCTACAGAAATTCTGTTTATCAATGCAACAAATATGTCTCGGACGCTAACTAGTCATCAAACACTACACCAGGCTCTGGAAATATACATTAAATTCAACTTTATCCATGCCCTAGAGCTATTCCTAGTCCAGTGGAAGGGATAGACAACTATGATACATCAGGTTAATTTTTTTATGGAAATGTAAGAACTAGAATAGAAACACAGAGGAAGAAACTATTAATTCTGTCTTGATTAATATCTGTCTCCTTATGAATTACAAGTGTAATATAAATTATGTAAATTTAGTATTTACTTATAGTGGGTTTCAGTGGATTTTATAATCAACTACTCAGGCATTATTTTAGTATGTATTTTCTTGTCTGAAAGGAATAACTAGAGTTATTCAGTTCAATGAATCCAGACAGGATATTGGCCTAAAGAAGTCCTGGGATTTTACAAAGTATGACATAGTATATTAAATAAGGTAGTCTTGCTGCTTCAATGGGTAAACCCTCAAAATATCATTTTTTTTCTTTTTAAAAAGCTTATTTTTGACTGACATAAAAGTCCAGTAGTGTGTTTTTGGTAAGTCTGTCTTTTCCAAAAGGTAATTCAGTTACTCAAACTCCTTCCATCTGGTGGCTCCCCTATATTCAATAAATAGCTACCTAAGTTTTTTTCCATTTCAGAAAGCCAAAGGAGAAAAGGAGCCTGGAGAATCATGTATGTGATGATTGTCTGAGTCAGGCCTGGAATTTACACACATCACTTCTCACATTCCATTGTCTAAAATTCAACAGCATGGCCACATATAACTTCAAAAGAGATTGGAAAATGCAGTCAAGCTTTGTGCCAGGAAGAATGAACAGATTTGATGAACATCTAACAGTCTGAACCACATATAGTAATAGAAAATATATACAAGCTAATCCATTTACACTAGCATTTCTTATGTAAATTGTCATACAAATTTCTTTCTCCAAGATATTTTTAAAATTTGCTTAGTATATGCAAAAGAGTTTACATCTATTATTTAGCTATCTTGTTTTCTAAACTTTGAATAGTACCTAGTTATTCTCACATATTTAGCAAAGGCAGCAAGATAAAGATAGTTTATAGAGTTGACCTAAATAATCAACATTTCTCCCCTAAAATAGTTGCTTCTTATTCTTGGTGTTTTAGTTTTCTTGTACTGGTATAACAGAAATATCACAGGTGGGTAGCTTTAACAAACAGAAATATATTTTCTCCAGTTTAGGAAGCTAGGAGTTCAAATTCAGGACACCAGCTCTAGGGAAAATTGGTCTCTGTCTGATCCGGGGGGAAATACTTGTCTCAGCTTCTCTAACCCTGGAGTTCCTTGGTTCCTTGGCAATCTCCACATGGCATCTATTTCCCCCACATTTTTGCTTGCTTGCTTCTGTGCCTAATCTACTCTTTTAATATGTCAAAAGTCATTAGGTTTAAGACACAACCTATACTGCAATGACCACATTAACATAACAAAGAAAACTCTGTTCCCAAATGGGATTATATCCACAGGTATAGGGGTTGGGATTCCAAAACATATTTGGGGGGGGGGGGACACCATTAAATCCATAACACTTGGATAAGTCAAACAGTTTAATGATATTACTTTTGTGATATTCAACAAATTTGGCAAAAATATATAGGAAGAGAAAAAGTAAAATATTGACTAGTATGAGTTCAGTAGATTATATATGATTTTGATAATTTCATGCAATTACTCCACTTTGTTATTATGGATGATTTAGAAATAGATAGGGAGATCCATGAATTTTTGTATTGGTTTCAAATACACATAGATTGGTTAGTTTTAATAGTTTTCTTTGTGATTTTCTTTTTGCTTGTTTCTTTGATTTTCTTTGTTTATTTTGAATAAAAGATAAATATCTTGTACAGAAATTATTTAAAGAGGGAGATTAAACCTAATGTTCCCAGATTAATCACCCAGGGATAGTTTAATTTAGTTTATCTCATTTTTCTAATGTTTAGATTCTAGTAGGTGACATTTGTCGAGTACCTACATGTATAAACTCATTAAACTTTCACAAAAATCATAAGTTATAATACTCTCATCACTTTACAGATGAGGAACTGGCATTATGCCAAAGTATTAATTGGCATTATGTATATTAGTACTAAGTATTAATTGGCAGAGCATTCTGGCTCAAGAGTGCACACTCTTAACAGCTACACACTCTTGACTCTCTCCCAGTCTCTTGATAGATAGATGACATAAATATATATAAATCTATCTATCTATCTATCTATATAGATCATGCTTGGTAAAGTAGAGGGTGAGTGAAAAAGAAGCAGACACTCAATGAGATGGATTGGTGCAGTGGCTGTAACAATTGGCTCAAATACAGCAACGATTTTGAAGACGGCACAGGACCGGACAACTTTTGTTCTATTATGCATAGGGTTGTATGAGTCGGAGCCAACTCGATAGTACCTAACAACAACAACAATATAGAAAGAAAGGAAGGGAAGAAGGAAGGAAGGAAGGAAAGAAAGAAGGAAAGAGGAAAAGATGGAAGGAAGGAAAGAAGAAAGAAAGAAAAAAGAAAGTTTTATATTACAATATACATTCGTAAAACACCAAAGAAAAACATGTTAGTTTCAAGGCTATTTTTTAGGAGTCAAATATTGCACTTATCATATTTTGTCATTATTACATTTTTGGACCAAGAAACAACATAATGATAAATGGAGAAAAGACTGAAGTTGTCAAGGCTTTCATTCTGCTTGGATCCACAATCAACACCCATGGAAGCAGCAGTCAAGAACTCAGACGAAGAGAGGCTCGGCAAGATGGCGCTCTAGGCAGAAGCGCCACGCCGTCCCTCCACAACAAAGATCCGAAAAACTAAGCCAAACAGAGAATCAACAATCCTGAAACCCTACAACATCAAATGAAGAGATAAAGAACTCAGCCGAACACCAAACGGAGTAAGAATACTGAAAGAGAACAGAGAGCGAGGAGAGATTCATGCAGAGGT
>NW_004443987.1:14973007-15007352 GCF_000243295.1 Trichechus manatus latirostris
AGAATTTAGAGGGTTAAAATGTTGTGGGGTTGTTAACCAATGTCATAAAACAGCTTGTGTGTTACTGTTACATGAGAAACTATCTGTTCTGGAAGCCTTCACCTGAAGTACAATAAAATATTAAAAAAAAAAAAAAAGAACTCAGAGGATGCATTGGATTGCGCAAATCTTCCGCAAAAGATCTCTTTAAAGTGTTAAAAAGCAAAGATGTCACTTTAAGGACTAAGGTGCACCTCATCCAAGCCATGATGTTTTCAACTGCCTTATATGCATGTGAAAGCTGGACAATGAATAAGGAAGACCAAAGAAGAATTTGATGTCTTTGAATTACGATGATGGCAAAGAATATTGAATATACCTTAGACTGCCAGAAGAATGAATAAATCTCCCTTGGAAGAAGTACAGCCAGAATGTACAGCCAAGCAACTGTGAGGATGGCACAGGACCAGGCAGTGTTTCGTTCTGTTGTACATAGGGTCACTATGAGATGGAACTGATTAGAGGACACCTAACAAAAAAGAAAAAAACCATTTTTTGTGCCTTAATTGTTTTTTGCACTATATTGCAAGGTTCTTGAAGTAAGAAATTCTTCCTGTTCATCATGATTTTTTCTACAGTGTAGTGCATTTAGTCAGTACTTAACATGTATTGAAATTATTTTCCAACACGGCTAGGCATAAGAGTATGAATCTCAGGAGAAAGCCTGTACTATTGACTCTAAGTCATTTTTAAAAATATCTTGTAGTTTATGGAATAGAAAGGGATAGCTTATGCTCATTGTTAAAAGGGTACAGAGCAAAATGTGAAGTTATAAAATTCTTTCAGTTAACTTAATCTTTTTTGTCTAAAATTATGTGTTGCCTGTACACACACACACACACACACACACACACACACACACACATATACTTTTTACTTTTATCAAGACATTCTTTTGGTGTTTTGTCACCCTGACAGCTTTGCTCTGCCAATGACTTTCTATCCTGACACCTGATAAATTAGTGATGGGAGTAGAGGTTAGACTATGCTATTTTAGAACATATGTGACTCACATCATGAATCACATTCTGGCATTCTGTAATGAGAGATCAATAATGTTTACACAGAGAGATCCTATAGTGTTTTATAAATGATAAGAGGTTAGTGTAAAGTGTAGGAGACAAAGTACTAATCATATTTCTGCCTGAAGGAATTTATTTTTGCTTGTTTTTTTTTCTAACTCACACTTTGAACATGTAAATGTGTAAAGATGGAAATACATACAAATATAGAGTTTGTTGACCTAGTGCCCCTTAAAAACGGATATATTTATTTTCTATTGTAAAGTATGTGACATTGTCATTATGCTTTCTCCCATTAATTTATCTTTTAAACATATCTTCATCAAAATCCTTCCTAAATCATAAAAAATTTCAATATACTTAATGAAGAGAATTACTAATTTTGTATTGTAAAGTACAATTTCTGAAGCACTTATAAATAGGCTTTCTTTACATTAGGCCAATACTTACAAACTTATAAAATCTCATGCGACTAATATGGCTAAACGTGAGGCTTTTTGAGAATATGAGATAGGATATAGGCTGGAAAATGTGTCTACTGTCATACCGTGCTAAATAGTTTTGAAATAGCTTGCAAACAGTAGAAAGCTATCAAACATGTTGATCAGGAAAGTTATATAATGAGAGCTTTGTTTAAGAAAGAGCAAGTTGATGGCAGTGAGAAAGATGTATTAGAATAAAGAGAAAAAGAAATCTGCAAGTTCCCCTTCTACCCCAGTAATAGTTAATATGTACTATGATTAGGTTCAGATATGTTGTAATGTGAGCAGTCATCCAGGTGGTGATACATAACAGAAAGTTGAAATTTCAATTTTTAAAAATATTTTCATGTAATTTTATTTATTTTGTTGTTGAGAACATACACAGCAGAACATGTATCAATTCAACAGTTTCTACATGTACCATTTAGTGACATTAATTATATTATTCAAGTCGTGTAACCAGTCTCACTCTCCTTTTCTGAGTTGTTCCTCCCTCATTAACATAAATTCACTGCCCCCTAAGGTTCCTATCTAATCTTTGAGTTGCTGTTCTCAATGTGATCCCATATAGATAGTTCTTAAAAGAACAAAATGTTCAATGCAGACATTGTTTACTAATTAAGCTAAACTACTGTTTGGTTTTAAGAAGACTTCAGGGGTTAGCAGTGATGAAAATATCACCTTGATTAAAGGTAAGGGTATAATTGCTGTTAATAAGTTGTACACCTGTAAAAAGCTGGATTGGCAAAAGTTGTGTGATAGATATATTTACAACAACAATAACAAAAAAAAAGAGTTGCTGCTGAGGCTGTTTATGTACAACAAAAAAACCTCATGGGATTTGGTTTCTAGGTTTGGAGGTTTAGGGTCATGATTTTATGGGAAAGCTCAGCTAGTTGGCTTAATAACATGTTTAAAGCTTCTTTTCTACCTCCGTGTTTGATGTGTAGTGCCTGGGGTCTTAAAAGCTTGCAAGCAGCCATTCAAGGGACAACATTGGACAGTATTTGCCTGGATAAACAGAGGAAGAAGTGGAATGTGTGGCTAAATGCCTCCAAGAACAAATGCCTACTTTGCCACGAGACCAGAAGAACTGGATGATGCCCAGCTACCATTACTGAACATTTTGATCAGAGATTCCATAGAAGAAGCCTGATAAAAAGGGGGAAAACACAGAACAGAATTTCAAATTCTCATGGACTCCAGACTTCCTGGAGCAATGAACATTGAATGAACCTCTGAAAATAATGCCCTGAGATACTCTTTAAAGCTTAAAACAAAAATATCCCCTGAAGTCTTCTGAAACCAAACAAAAGTTTAGTTTAACTTGGAATTTCAAATTTTTAATTCAGGAGAGTAGCCAACCCTGGAGACAGAGATTTGAGTCATACACTTACATAAAAACCTAGAAGTTGGAGTTATGATGGTATAGACTGTATGAGAGTGCAGGCTGAGTTTAAATTTCAATTTTATTTAACATATACAGAGTATCTACTTTGTGCCGAGAGCAGTGATAAACTCTGAGGACAAGAATATCAACAAGAAAAGATCTTTGCCCTTAAGGATCTCCTAGTCTAGCAATAGAGACAGACATACAAATAATCACAAAGATTTCTTAATATCCTAAATAATAAAATAATGATGACTCCTAAGAGATGTTAATAGGTGTTTTGATGGTCTATGATCAAATAAGTTTTGGTAATATCGTCTACTAAATTTTACCTCAGAATATCAATAAACAATAATAATAATAAACCATTTACTTACCTTGTATGCTAGATCTTGTGCTAAGTATTGTTTGTGGAATATCTCTTTTAATCTCCGTAGTAATCCTATGATTTACATATTACTATCCACATTTTTCGTGATTAGTAAATCAAGACACAAAGTTTTAAGTAATCTACCCTAAGTTACACAGCGATATGGGTATTTATTTTATTTTTTTCTGAAATAAGTTCTTCCATTTAAGTATTGTGTGTTTTGATGAAATGAGTTTTCAGCTGAATAATATATTACAAACCACAGCATAACATACCAAGAAAATCTAATCACAGAGACAGAGCTTTTAACCACTACACAACACACTAAGATAGTTAAGATAATGAAATGTGTAACAAACTTGATAATAGAGTGGGAGGTTTTTCAAAAATTTTTGTTTCTCTAATCAATACTTTGATGTCTCTGCTAAATGTGGACGATTGTACAAAGCCTCTGTCCTATGTTAAATGTGGTATTCATGGATGATAAATCATAGGTATAAACAGAGCTAGTACCACGTTGTTGAACTAACTTCTTTCTGGCTGAAAATTTTAATTTCCAAATGTTCAATTTAAAGTTATGCAGATTGTGAAATCAATGTGGAAAACAAACAAAAAGAACACTTTATTCTCGTGTTTTTGTTATGGTAGTCATGAAAATTGAAACACTAATGGACATATGCACTCTTTCTCTAATTTCCTAATTATTATTATTTATAATGATGTTGTTGTTGGTTGCCATCCAGTAGGTTCTGACTCATATTCACCCCATGTACAACGAACAAAACACTGCCCCATCCTGCACCATCCTCACAACCATTGCTATGTTTAAGCCCTTTGTTGCAGCTGCTGTGTGAACGTGGCAGACATCTAAATGCAATACATTTTTTTATTTCTTGACTGCTACTTCCATGGATGTTCATTGTGGATCAAAGTAAAATGAAATTCTTGATAACTTCCATATATATCCTCCATTTATCATGATGTTGCTTATTGATCAAGTTGTATTTTCGTCTTCTTTACGTTGAAGTGTAATCTACACTGAAGGCTGTAGTCTTTAATCTTCATCAGTAAGTGCTTCAAGTTCTCTACACTTTCAGCAAGCAAGGTTGTGTCATCTGCATTTAGTGGGTTAATGTGTCTTCCACCAATCCCGATGCCACATTCTTCTTCATATTGTCCACTTTCTCAGACTATTATGCTCAGCATATAGATTGAACAAGTACGGTGAAAAGACATAACTCTGACACACATCTTTCCTGATTTAAAACCACACAAGATTCTCTTGTTCTGTTCAAATGACTGCCTCTTGTTCTATGTACAGGTTCTGCATAAGCATAATTAAATATTCTGGAACTCCCATTCCTCACAATGTTATCCATAATTTGTTATGATTCACATAGTCGAATACCTTTGCATAGTCAATAAAATACAGGTAAACATCTTTCTGGTGTTCTCTGCTTTCAGGCAAGATCATGTGACATCAGCAATGATATCCCTTGTTCCACATCCTCTTCTGAGTTCAGCTTGAATTTCTGACTGTTTGCTATCTATGCACTGCTGCAACTATTTTTAATTATCTTTGGCAAAAATTTACTTGTGTGTGATATTAATGATATTTTTTGATAATTTTCGCATTCTGTTGGATTACCTTTCTTTGGAATGAGCATAAATATAGATCTCTTCCAGTCTGTTGGTCAGGTAACTGTCTTCCAAATTTCTTGGCATAGACAAGTGAGCACCTCTAGCTCTGCATCCTTTTGTTGAAACATCTTAATTGGTATTCTGTCAATTCCTGGAGCCTTGTTTTTCTCCAATGCCTTCACTGCAGCTTGAACTTCTTCCTTCAATATCACTGATTCTTGATTATATGCTACCTCCTGAAATGGTTGAGTGTCGATAAATTCTTTTTGGTACAGTGACTCTGTGTATTCCTTCCATCTTCTTTTGATGCTTCCTGTGTCATTCAATATTTTCCCCCATAGAATCCTTCAAAACTGCAACTTGAGGTTTGAATTTTATCTTTAATTCTTTCAGTTTGAGAAATGTTGAGCGTGTTTTTCCCCCCTTTTTTTCTAACTCCATGTCTTTGTACATTTCATTATAATACTTTGTCTTCTCAAGCTATCCTGTGAAATTTTCTGCTCAGCTCTTTTAGTTT
The DNA here is from genome assembly GCF_000243295.1 of Trichechus manatus latirostris. Lineage (NCBI taxonomy): Eukaryota > Metazoa > Chordata > Mammalia > Sirenia > Trichechidae > Trichechus > Trichechus manatus. Next base: position 14,978,469 of record NW_004443987.1, read on the forward strand.
ATCATTTGTTCCATTCGTTATAGCAGTAGCATCACTGTGAGTCGGAATCAACTGGACGGCAATGGATTTTTGGTTTACTCTACCTTTAAGAGTAAGTTTCAGAGTGCCATAAGATGAACTCTTCAGGTTGGATGACACTCAAAATATGACTGGAGAAGAGCTGCCTCCTCAGAAGAGAGTTGACTTCAATGACGTGGGTGGAGTAAAGCTTTCAGGAGCTTCATTTGCTGAGGAGGCACAAATGAGAAGAAACAGCTGCAAAAATCCATTAATAACAGGAACATGGAATGTATGAAGTGTGAATCTCGGAAGATTGGAAGTCATCAAAAATCAAACGGAACACACATACACATCAATACCCTAGGCATTTGTGAGCTGAAATGGACTGGTATTGCCCATTTTGAATCAGACAATCATATGGTCTACTATGCAAGGAATGACAAATTGAAGGGGAAGGGCATCACATTCATTGTCAAAAAGAACATTTCAAGATCTATCCTAAAGTACAATGCTGTCAGTGATAGCATAATATCCATATGCTTGAAAGGAAGACCAGTTAATACAACTATTATTCAAATTTACACACCAAACACTAATGCCAAAGATGAGGAAATTGAAGATTTTACCAACTTCTGCATTCTGTAATTGATCAAACATGCAATCAGAATGCATCGATAATTACTGGTGATTGGAATGCTAAAGTTGGAAACAAAGGATTGATTGTTGGAAAATATGGTCTTGGAGATAGAAAGGACACTGGAGATCGCATGAATTTTGCAAGACCAACAACTTATTCATAGCAAATACCTGTTTTCAACAACATAAAAGGTGAATATACATGTGGATCTGACAGGATGGAAAACACAAGAATCAAATGAACTATATCTATGGAAAAAGATGATGGAAACGCTCAACATTATCAGTCACAACAAGGCCAGGGGCCAATTGCAGAACAGACCATCAATTGCTCGTATGCAAATTCAAGTTGAAGTTGAAGAAAATTAAAACTAATCTGCGAGACCCAAAATACCACCTTGATTATATTCCCCATGAATTTGGAGACCATTTCAAGAATAGATTTGATGCATTGAACACTAATGACCAAAGACCAAAAGAGTTGTGAGATGACATCAAGGACATCACACTTGAAGAAAGTAAAATGTAATTGAAAAGACAGGAAAGAAAGAAAAGACCAAAATGGTTGTCAGAAGAGAATCTAAAACTTGCTCTTGAATGTAGAGTAGCTGAAGCAAATGGAAGAAATGATGTATAATGATAGAACCTTTGAATATATGTCAATCTTCTGAGACTCAAGATTTTCCAGAATTAAAAATACAAGAAGCTGGACTGTATGAAGAATGGGGCATATGGACTGGAGTAAGACTCATTAACAACCTACGCTACGATATGCAGGTGACACAACCTTGCTTGCTGAAAGTGAAGAGGACTTGAAGCCTTACTGATGAGGATCAAAGACACAGTCTTCAGTATGGATTACACCTCAACATAAAGAAAGCAAAAATCCTCACGACTAGACCAATAAGCAACATCATGATAAATGGAGAAAAGATTGATGTTGTCAAGGATTTCATTTTAGTTGGATCCACAATCAAAACCCATGGAATCAGCAGTCAAGAAATCAAATGACACATTGCATTGGGCAAATCTGCTGCAAAATATCTCTTTAAAGTGTTAAAAAGTAAAAAGCAAAGATGTCACTTTAAAAACAGTGGTGCTCCTGACCCAAGCCATGTTGTTTTCAATTGCCTCATATGCATGTGAAAGCTGGACAATGAATACGGAAGACTGAAGAAGAATTGATGCCTTTGAATTATGGTGTTGGTGAAGAACATTATATATACCATGAAGTGTCAGAAGAATGAACAAGTCTGTCTCAGAAGCACAGCCAGAGTGCTCTTTGGAAGAGCAGATGGCTAGACTTTGTCTCACTTAATTTGGACATGTTATCAGGAAGGACCAGTCCCTGGAGAAGGACATCATGCTTGGTAGAGTAGAGGGTCAGTGAAAAAGAGGAAGACATTCAATGAGATGGATTGATACAGTGGCTGCAACAATGGGCTTAAGCATAACAATGACTGTTGTTTATTAAAAAATGTAGTTTTGTCAACATAAAAAATTATTCTGCTAAATTACAGCATTTTTACCTCTTTTATAAAAAATATTTGTCTTTTTCACCTTTTCCATTAGCTTATGTACCTCCTATATTTTAGAGTACCTAAAGTCCGTATTCATTCCTGGTATTTACTAGTCAAATGATGTTGCATGGTCATTTCTGATTTATGTGATTCACTGCTATTCATTTAAAAATAATAATTTTACCTGTATATGTAACAGCATTATTTCCAGGAGCAAATGGATAAATTATAAAGAATTATACAAAAATGTTATAATAATCATAGTTTTTTTATTAATATTTTTTATTGTACTTTAGATGAAGACTTACAAAGCAAACTAGCTTCTCATTAAACAATTAATATACATATTGTTTTATGACATTGGTTAACAACCCCTGACATACCAACACTCTCCCCTTCTGGACTTAGGTTCCTCATTACCAGCTTTCCTGTCCCCTGCTCCCTTCTCATCTTTGCCCCAGGGCTGGTGCGCCCACTTAGTCTCATTTTGTTTTATGGGGCTGTCTAATCTTTGGCTGAAGGGTGAATATCAGGAATGATTTCATTACTGAGCTAAAAGGGTGTCCAAGGGCCATACTCTCGGGCTTTCTCCAGTCTCTCTCAGACCAGTAAGTCTGGTCTTTTTTTTTTTTTTGAGTTAGAATTTTGTTCTACATTTTTCTCCAGCTCTGTCTGGGACCCTCTATTGTGAATCCTGTCAGAGCAGTCAGCGGTGATAGCTGCGTACCATCTAGTTGTGCTGGACTCAGTCTGTTATTACCATTAGTCTTTTTGACTAATCTTTCCCTTGTGTCTTTGGTTTTCTTCATTCTCCCTTGTTTCAGATGAGCTGAGACCAGTAGATCATCTTAGATGGCCGCTCACAAGTTTTTAAGACCCCAGACACTACTCTCTAAAGTATAACATGGAACATTTTCTTTACAAACCATGTTATGACAATTGAACTAAGTATTCCTGGAGACCATGGTTCCCACAGCCCTTAGCCTAGTAATTTGGTCCCTCAGGGAGTTTGGATGTGTCTATGGAGCTTCCATGACCTTGCCTTATACAACTGGTGCTGGCTTCCCCTGTGTTGTGTACTGTCTTACTCTTCACCAAAGTTACCACTTATCTATCATCTATTTAGTGTTTTTCCCTCCCCAGCCCACCCTTCCTTCCTAAACATCAAAGATTATTTCTTTTTGTGTGTAATCTTTTCATGAGTTTTCATAGTAGTGGTCTCATACAATATCTGTCCTTTTGTGATTAACTCATGTCACTCAGCATAATATCCTCCAGATTCATCCATGTTGTGAGAAGCTTCACAGATTCTCATTGCTCTTTACTGTTGCATAGTACTTCATTGTGTGTCTGTACCATAGTTTGTTTATCCATTCTTCTGTTGATGAGCACCTAGGTTGCTTCCATCTTTTTGCTGTTGTGATCAATGCTGCAATGAACATGGGTGTGCATATGTCTATTCATGTGATGGCTCTTATTTCTCTAGGATATATTCCTATGAGTGGGATTGCTTCATCATATGGTATTTCTATTTCTAGCTTTTAAAGGAAGAACCATATCGTTTTCCAAAATGGTTGTACCATTTTGCATTCCCACCAGCAGTGCATAAGAGTTCCAATCTCCTCACAGCCTCTCCAACATTTGTTATTTCCTGTTTTTTTGATTCGTGCCAGTAATGTCAGAGTGAGATGGTATCTCATTGTGGTTTTGATTTGCATTTCTCTAATGGCTACTGATCTCCAGCATTTCCTCATGTGTCTGTTAGCTGCCTGAATGTCTTCTTTAGCGAAGTGTCTCTTCATATTCTGGGCCCATTTTTCAATTGGATTATTTGACTTTTTGTTGTAGAGATGTTAGATTTTCCTGTAGATTTTAGAGATTAGACATTTGTTGGATTTGTAATAGCCAAATTTTTTTTCCCAGTCTGTAGATTCTCTTTTTACTCTTTTGGTGAAGTCTTTTGATGAGCATAAGTGTTTAATTTCTAGAAGATCCTAGTTATCTAGCTTATCTTCCGGTGTTTTTGTATTTTTAGTTATGTTTTGTATCCTGTTAATGCCATGTATTAGGGCCTCTAGCATGGACTCTATTTTTTTTCTTCTATGATCTTTATAGTTTTTTGTTTTATATTTAGGTCTTTGGTCCATTTTGAACTTGTTTTTGTGTATGGTGTGAGGTATAGGTCCTGTTTTGTTTTTTTGCAGAGAGACATCCAACTTCGCCAGCACCACTTGTTAAAAATACTGTCATTTCCCCATCTGATGGACTTTGAGTCTTTGTCAAACATCAGGTAACATAGGTGGGTGGATTTACATCTGGGTTCTCAATTCTGTTCCATTGGTCAATGTGTCTGTCATTTTACAAGTACTAGGCTGTTTTGAGTACTGTAGCTGTGTAGTAGGTTCTGAGGTCAGGTAGTGCCAGTCCTACTTTATTCTTTTTCTTCAATACTGCTTTACTTATCGGGGGCCTCTTCCCTTTCCATATGAAGTTAATGATTAGTTTTTCCATTTTGTTAAAGAGTACTGTTGGTATATGGATCAGGATTGCACTGTATTTGTAGATTACTTTGGGTAGAATTAACACTTTCACAATGTTAAGTCAACTTATCCATGAGCATAGTATGATTTTCCATTTATGTAGATCTCTTGGTTTCTTGCAGTAGTGTTTTGTAGTTTTCTTTGTATAGGCCTTTTACATCCCTGGTTAGATTTATTCCTAAGTATTTTATTTTTTTAGCATTATTATAAATAGTATTGTTTTCAGATTTCCTTTTCATCATTCTCTTTATTGATGTATAGGAAAGCCAACTGATTTTTGCATTTTCATCTTATATCCTGCTACTCTGCTTCATCTCTCTAGTAGTTCCAGTAGTTTTATCTGGAGTTTTGGGTTTTCTATGTATAGTATCATATCATCCCCAAATAGGGACAGTTTTACTTGTTCCTTACCAGTTTGAATGACCTTTTTTTTTCTTGCCTTATTGCTCTAGCTAGGACTTTCAGCACAATGCTGAATAGGAGTAGTGTAAAGGGCATCCTTGTCTTGTTCCTGTTCTCATGGGGAATGTTTTCAGCCTCTCTCCATTAGGAATGATGTTGGCCATTGGTTTTACATAGATGTCCTTTATTATGTTGAGAAATTTCCCGTCTATACCTATTTTATTGAGAGTTTTTATCAAGAATGGGTGTTGGACTTTGTCAAATGCCTTTTCTGCATCGAGATGATCATGTGATTCTTTTCTTTCCTTTTATTTATTCAGTGGATTATATGGATTGATTTTCTAATGTTGAACCATCCTTGCATACCTGGTATGAATCCTACTTGGTTGTGGTCTATTATTTTTTTGATATGATACTGAATTCTATTGGCTAGAATTTTGTTGAGAATTCTTGCATCTATATTCACTAGAGATATTGGTCTGTAATTTTCTTTTTTTGTGGTGTCCTTGCCTGGTTTTGTTATCATCATTATTCTGGCTTCATAGAATGAATGTGGAAGTGTCGCTTCCTTTTCTATGTTGTGAAATAGATTGAGTAGTACTGGTGTAAGCTCTTCTCTGAATGTTTGGTAGAATTCTCCTGTGAAGCCATCTGGGCCAAGGGCTTTTTTGTTGGGAGTTTTTTACATTTCTTTTTCAGTCTCTTCTCTTGTTATGGGTCTGTTCAGATTTTCAACATCACTTTGTGTTAGTTTGGGTAGGTAGTGTGTTTCTAGAAATTTGTCCATTTCCTATAGATTTTCAAATTTTTTGGAGTATAGTTTTTCATAGTATTCTGTTATGATCCTTTTTATTTCAGTTGGCTCTTTATAATGTCACCCATTTCATTTCTTATTTGGGTTATTTGTGTCCTCTTCTGTTTTTCTTTTGTCAGCCTGGCCAGTGGTTTGTCGATTTTATTGATCCTTTCAAAGAACCAACTTTTGGTTTTGTTGATTCTTTCTATTGCTTTTCTAGTCCCTATTTCATTTATTTCTGCTCTGATTTTTATTATTTCCTTTATTCTGGTGTCTGTGGACTTCTTTTGCCATTCTCTTTCTATTTGTATAAGTTGTGTAGGTAATGTTTTGATTTTGTCCCTTTCTTATTTTTTTGATGTGTGCATCTTTTGCTATAAGTTGACCTTTGAGCGCTGTGTTTGCTGTGTCCCAAAGATTTTGGTATGATGTGTTTTTAGTCTTGTTTGATTCTAGGATTTTTTTTTTTTTATTTCATCATTGATTTCTTCTATTACCCAGTGATTTTGAAGCAGGGCATTATTCAGTTTCCATGATATTTTTTTCCTTACTCTTCCTGTTATTAATTTCTACTTTGATGCTGTTATGATCAGAGAAGAGAGTCTGTAATATCTCAATGTTTGGGATTTTGTTGAGGGTTGTTTGTGGCTGCTTTGTGGCATAAGATGTAGTGTATTCTGGAGAATGTTGCATGTGCATTGGAAAAGAAAGTATACTTTGCTGCTGTTGGATAGATTGTTCTATATTTGTGTATGAAGTCAAGTTGGTTGATTGGGTTTTAGAGCTTCTGTATCTTTGTTGACTTTCTTTCTAGGTGTTCTGTCCTTTGTCAAGAGTGGTGTGTTGAAGTGTCCTACTATTATCGTGCAACTGTCATTTTCTCTTTTCACTGCTGTTAAAGTTTGTTTTATTTAATCTGGAACCCTGTCATTGGGTGAATAGGTATTTATTATTGTTATTATATCATGGTGGATTGTCCCTTTAATCATTATATAATGCCCTTCTTTGTCCTTTATGGTGGATTTTGTCTTAAAGTCTATTTTATCTGAGATTAGTATTGCCACTCCTGCTCTTTTTTGGTAGCTGTTTGCATTATATATTTTTTACATCCTTTGATTTTTAGTAAATTTACATCTTTCTTTCTAAAGTGTGTCTCTTGTAGACAGCATACTAATGTGTCCTGTTTTTTTATTCTGTCACTCTCTGTCTCTTTATGGGTGCATTTAGTCCATTTATATTCAATGTGATTATTTACGGGTATAAGTTTATTGATGCCATTTTGTAGTGCTTTTTTTTGCGGTGCTGACTTTTTTTTTTGTTTGTTTTACTTATTCTCCTATGCTGAATTCTTTTTTGTTTTTTGTTTTTGTAGATTTTGTGTTTACTGAGACATTATGTTTTCCTTCATTATTTTGATTACTAGGTTTGTTAACTTTCTTTGTGGTTACCTTGAAATTTACCGCTATCTTTCTAAGTTTGAACCAGTCTTTTATTGATATTGCCTTGACTTCTTGTCCTTTTGGAAGTTCTATACATACATTGTTTATTCTCTCTTTTGTTGTTCTGACATTGTTGTCATTTACAGATTAATCTCTCTGGTTTCCTGTTGTAAATTTTTTAGTTTTGATTAATCTTTGAGAGTTCATTTCCTAGGTTATTATCTGACTGATGTGGTCTTGCATCATAGAGTCAAACTGTTGTCTGATTTTGTTGGTTCTCTAACGAAAGATTCCCTTGAATAGTTCTTGTAAGTTTGGTTTGGTTTTTACATATTCCCTTAATTTCTGTTTATCTGTAAATGTCCTAATTTTGCCATCATATTAGAGCTGGAGTTTTGCAGGATATATTTTTCTTGGTTGCCATTTTTTTTCTTTCAAGGTTTTATATATGTCATCCCATTGCCTTCTTGCCTGCATGGTTTCTCTGAGTAATCACAACACAGTCTTATCTTTTCCCCTCTGTATGTGACTTTTTGTTTTTCTTGAAATACTCTTAGGATTCTTTCTTTGTCTTTAGTTTTAGCAAGTGTGATTATGATATGTCTCAGTGATTTTCTTTTGGGGTCCATCCTATATGAGGTTCATTGAGCTTCTGGAATGATCAGCTTTTCCTCTTTCATGATATTAGGGTAGTTTTCTGTCAGTAATTTTTCAATGATTTTTGCTGTGTTTTCTGTTTTCTCCCTGTGTTCTGGAACTCCAGTCACATGTAGATTGTTGCTTTTTATTGTATTCCACATTGCTCTCGGGGTTTCTTCATTTTTCTTCATTCTTTTCTCTTATTCTTCCTCAAAGTGGGATGCAAGAATTTGTCTTCCATTTTACTGATTCTGTCTTTCATTGTTTCAAACTTGCTCCTCAAACCTTCTATGACACTGTCGATTTCTGAAATCTTGTTGTGTACCTTTCAGATTTTTAATTTTTTTTGGTATGGTTTCTAGTTGTGTGTTTGTTTTGGCCTTTTTTTTTTATATTACATTCCTGAATTATTCCATTGTTTCATCTGTCTTTTCCATGATTTTGCCTTTTTTTCCTTATTTTTGTCTGCTTTTTCCTTCGTCTCTTGGATTGCCCTGAATATTAGATAGTAGATAGACTATTTTGAATTTCCTATCAGGTAGTTTCCGTGACTTTTCTTCTACTAGAAGGTCATCTGTTGTTTTATTTTGAACGTTCACTGGAACCATCCTGTCCTTTCTTTAATATGTTTTAATATTGTCTGCTGTCTTTGGGATATTCAGTAATTATTTTCTTCATTTATTGGTTGTACGTTTGTTTGTATTTTTCTTCTTTTTTGTTTTATTTGGTTATGTCTGGGCAGGCTGGCTTGGCATTTTTTGTTGTTTACTCATCTATGGGCATGATACTTCTCACCACCTTGCCCAATGGGCAGTGCCAGTTGCTCATCAGGTGCTCTGTCTCTAGCTGGGGGCTCCGTGAAGCTGCCTTCCAATATTTCCTGTCCACCATTCTTGGTGGCTGAGGGGACCAAAATGGTGAATCCAAGCTGCGTTAGCTTATAGGGAACCATCACTCTGTAGCTTTCCACGTTCTCTGTTGTCTGTCAGTTTCATACTCCATTCAGTGCTTGAAAGAGTTTTTTATCCCTTCATTTGACACTTAGGGTTCCAGGATTGATGTTTGTATCTGTTTTACTTAGTATTTCAGGTCTTAGCTGTGGAGGGACAGTGTGGTACTTCTGTCTGTAGCGCCATGTTGTCTCTGCCTCCTATAATAATGATAGTTTTCATTATTCTGTTCTCCATGGTCCCTTACAATGTATTTTGCACATAGTAGGTATTATTGTTTGAATGAAGAGTAGATTTAAGATAAAATATTCCATAAATTATTTGCCTTTGAAACCTTATTTTGTTTTTCTCTGGAATAAATACTTCCATTTAAGTATGGTGTCTTTTTAAGAAATGAGCAATAAAATTGCAGTTTGAGACCAGGTTCATATTTCACTTCTGTCACTGACTAACATTTTTTGTCTTTAGATAAATCTTTTCACATCAGTGAGCCTTAACTTCCTTATCTGATTTCTCAATGTCTCAACAGCACACTTTTTAAAGTTTTCTGCTGAATATAACAAAACATAGCATAGCATACCAATGCCACAACTAAATCTCTCCTAAATCCACTTTCTATTTCTAGGACACTATTTTGTATCCTGGTAAAAGGCTGCTGTGCTAAATTTGTGACAAAATAATTACTATTCTGGTAATATATGTATGTTGTAAACAACAAAAAGATTGTTTGAAACTTTCTTGTGGGATCCAAAAGAAATAGTACTGTAGTTGTTTTCAGCTTTTCAGACACACAGCCAGAGCCTTGTCAAAATGTAACAAAAAAACAAATTTTAATGAGTATAGATATTTAACCTGTACAGATATGCATTTAGAGAAATTTCAATATGGAATGTACTTTTTTATTATTATTCTTTAAGGAGTTTAAAATCTAAATGATGACAAAAGACATACAAATCACTTCACTTACCTATGACAAATAATTGATATGTGTAAAATAAGTTCTATCTATACCATGTGTTAAAATTAATCAAAATTTGAGCATAAGATTTATTCTGAGAGTTATTTTGTATGCATATAGGGAGACCATTTTTGATTCCAGAAAAAATTAAATTGTTCGAAGGATCTAATTACAGTGAGGCTTAATAAGAGAGGAGGAGGGAAAATATAGAAGATCAAACATTGGCTAATCTTAACGTGATTGATTAAATCCTGCCTTCCCCCATTTACTGAGATCAACTAACATCAGTTTACTTCTGGCCTGGCTGCTGATAATTTGGCCCTCCACCCTTCTGGCCATGAGGCTTTTTGAAATTTAAATTAGGAGGTAATGGTTTGACAACTATCCTTTTATAGCAGGGTAAAAGAAAAGTACATTATGGTAGAGTAGTTTCTGGCAGGCTTTCCAGTTTGGATTAGGCTTTTTATGGTTATTATTTGGTTTCATGGATAAAGAAAACTTAAAATCAGAGTAAGATGTCTGTTACTAATTTTCCTATTAGACACATGTAATAGCTGAAGGAATCACAGTAAATGAAAGCTTTGCATGATCTGAATGAATCAGAAAAGGCTCCCAAGAAGAAGAAAGTTTTGAGTGTGGCTTAAAATGAAAAAGAAAGAACCAAAAACTTAATAATTGGTGGAGTTGAAGGGTCGATAAGAAAAGAATCTCAAGGGGAATCAGTAACCAAAATATGAACTTCATGAGATAAGCGTGTAAGAATGGTGATAACAAAGAGCAGAAGGAACATGTAGGATGCAGGCATTCAAGTCAGGCTCAGATTTTTGTTGTAATTTTAAATTCTTAAAGTGTTGATGTGATGAAAATAATGTCCGAGGAAAATTAGTTATCAATTCTATTGACTAGCAAGTACAGAGATTGACAGCAGGTACTAAGGTTAGAAAAGAGCCTCGTGACTTCACTAAGAGCAGAGAGGAGCCCACTAGTCAATTTTAACAATGGATTATAAACGTATGAGGGGGGAGAATAGCATTAAATATTTTAGCAAGGATGAATGGTATTCCAGAAACACTAAAGGAAAATTAAATGCAAAACAAATAGAAATTTAGCCAAGAAATTTTGAATTCAAAGTCTTTGAGACAGAGAAATCACCTACAACTGCATTTTTTTACGCCCTATCTCACTAGCACAGGAGCCCTGTTGGCGCCAGTGGTTAAGCATTCGGCTGCTTACCAAAAGGTCAGCAGTTCAAAATCAATAGCTGCTGCTTGGAAACCCTATGGGGTAGTTCTACTCTGTCCTATAGGATCGCTATGAGTCAGAATTGACTTGATGGAAGTTTTTTTTTTTTTTTTTTTTAATCTCACTAGCAAGTGTACGAAAAGTACAAATGGAAAATAAATGGGTAAATTCCCCAGGTGAAAATAGGGGAAGGAACTCCCCTACTCCACTGATTTTTCTAGATTTTACTTTAGATAACTTGTAGTTGTAAATTCTTTGCCTTTCTAAAAGGTATATAAAAATAACTTCAGATAATTCTCCTATACCTTCCTGTTTTTCCTGGAAGGAGATTAGCATAAACTAAGGTGGCCCAGCCCTATCTCTGGGCCAGAAGAATTAGAAAAATTAACAGTTATCTTCAAAAATATGAATCTAATGATTGTATCCCCTTACCTACATAGTGGTTAAGATTTCTTTCTGTTTTTGCAATCTCTTTAGCAGATTGCCTATGATGCATCAAATTCTGTTAATGCTTAGTCAATAAAAAATAATGAATTTCTTATGTTCCTCGTTGGCTTACCCCAGAGTCAACTTTATGTCTTATCCCAGATTCTACCTCCAAAAGTCCATTACCATTCACACATAACATAGCTAAGAAAACAGAAATGATAAAGAGACCTGATCAGGAAATAATTGAGAACTTGGGTAAAAGACTGTCCCCACATGAAGGCAACCAAGATGAACTAGTCACCTGGAAAAAGGGATACAATCAAGGTGCTAAGCTGATGAATGTCAACATAGGAAGGGAAACCAAAGTACCATATAATTTACATTTTTCTTGATTCAGTGTCAAGAAAATCACCCCTTTCTATTTGGATCTCCAGCAAAACTGATGCTATTGAGAAGCTACACAGGCCTCCCGGGCAAGCCACATGTCTTTCTCACTAGCTGATATTACTCATTTAAAGGATTCTTTTCCTGTACCCTAGAAGTTTGCAGAGGTATTCTGCAGCGTGTTCTTAGTTTACAGCCCCAAGTATGGTCATGTACACTGGCTGCTGTGTGGCGTTCTGCAATCAGCTGACTTTGCTCCTTTGGAGCAAGTACATCAGGGTCTGGAAGATCACCACATCGAAGATGTGGTGGCCAAGGGAAGCCAACTTGCCACCACCCCATCACAGCTATGGGAGAGCTAAGGACTTTGGACATACATTGAGAGAGGTTTCTAATAGCTGTCCTTGAAGCTTTTCTGCAAAGGTGAGCTGGAAGAAGTTGCAAAGGGTACCCAGAAGATTGGTTCCCCATTGATTTCCATCAGTGGTATGTTGAGTCTTTTTCAAAATTTATTGACATGGATCTAAGGGCTAATCAAAATTGCCCTCTGGCCCTAACAACCTTGCCTCAGCCTTCTTGCTGACTATTCACAGCTAAAGAAAAGGTGGTAGGATGCAAGGACAGACTATTATTCAAAACTTAGCAACAGCTACTCAGTTTTGGGACAATCTAGAGAAAGATGAAGAAATGAAAGAAAAAAAATTTAAGAACTGCCAGGTTAACATCTCAACAAAAACTGTTTCCTAAAAGGAATAATTCCTACTCTGGGTGTCCCATGAAGGGAATAAAGGAAGAGATACTGTATATTATTGAAGGAAGCCAGTGCATTTGAAGACAGATGGTAAAAAGAGAGTGGAAATTGTAAGTTATTATTGAAAGATGTCAAGCTGTGAGAAGAGGGATTGTAGATAATGACTGAAAGATGCATGAACTGCAGGAAGGATGGAATATGGAAGTCCAGAAAGCTAGGGAGTAATTGACCAGTGACTCAAAATTGACAAATTTAGGGAGTCTTGGAGGTGGGAAATGATGATAGTGGTGATACTTATTCTGAAATTTCCTCGGGGATTTCTAACTTTGCATCTGGTTAATACAGATTGTTAGTGTTTTGAGTCAGCCTTATTCCTTTTCCTGTTTGTTCCTTTTCCTCTGTGGTTTCCATATAGATAGGTCCTCTGAGAAACATGCTTTCTTACATTTCTTGATTTTCCTGTAAACCTATTGAGAAGAAACCTGCTGTGCAACTTAAAGGCTACCAAATAATCTGTTCTTCAGAGGGTATCTGTGGAGCTCCAGGGAACAGGCACTGATCTGGCTATTATATGCCTTTTGAAGTAAAGGGATATGGCACAAAGTGGCACTCTCACACCATGCTGGTGTTAAGCACCTTGAGCTGGAATGATATTTTGTTGGGCTCTAGGAAATAATGGTACTGGTTTAATTTGAGATATAGAACCAATTAAAAAAAAAAAAAGATTACCAAATGAACAAGTCATGGCCATGTGTAAAGCAATATCATGTGTCAAAAGCTTAATTAGAAGGAATGAAACTGGTTATAAAATAATTAGACAATTGAGGGATGATTTAAAAATTAAGATAAAATGTCACTCACCCTGTAATATGCCATATTTCCAGTAAAAAAAATGAAGATCAATTTAATATAGTTGAACACTGTCCACTGTATTTGTACAAGATCTTAAAGAAGTAAAAAAATTTGTTGTTCCATTTACTCCTATAGTTTCTTACCCTGCAACTATTGTGACTTCTGTACTGTCATCTGCAGTTTTTCTGTTTCATCTGTTTTTCTTTTTCTTTCTTTATGTCTTAGCTGGTGCGTCTAAATTCTTGTTTGTGTTTGTTTACTAAGGAATTTGGTATATGTGATGCAGATGGAAATTTTCAAACATGGAGACAGTCATGTCAGGACGGGAATAATGGGATCAACATGCATTCCCAGGAAGCAAAAGGTCAGGATGTAAACAATTTGTTCCTGGGAAGAATATGTATAACTGAACTGGCTGGTGCCACTCACCTAGGGGATAAAACTCACTCGCCCTCAGCCAAATCACCAACTTTTTCATAAAAACCTCTAACTAAATAGAGCTAAGCAGAGTGCTTTGTATTTTTTCTAAGAGCTGCCTAGCTAGAGCTGTATTATTTGTGAATAAAACTATTCTTTCACTCTTAACAGAGTATGAGATTTTCTTCTTTGACACTTCTGGTGTCAGAAGAGAGACTTCAAAGGTGCATTATAGTTGATGACCCCTGGGGGCACCTGGACTGAGCTGCTTTGGGCTCTCTGCTTCTGTGAATTCTCGGGAATCATTTAAGGTAAAAAATATCTCGAATCCAAGCTCTACCCCCTTGTGTTGATATCTCTTCAAGTTTTATTGTGGATATGTTTTTATTCTTGCAAGTAAAAGTTTGTTTTGCTGTAACTTCATTATAAAATGGGAAATGCTGTGTCTAAAGGAGATTTGGAGCCATCTTCTGGGATTCCTGCTTACTACATGAATAAGCACTATGGTCTCTTATCGTGCATGTTCAGTTCTGTCTGGCATTATCTCACTCAAGACAGTTTGGAAAATCAGTGGCCACTTTGGGGTTCTTTTGATCTTTCTAAGTTAACTTTTCTGCTCAGTAAATCAGAGAACCGAGGCTCCCAGATTAAACAGTCTCAGATGGATGCCTATTCTGATTGGTATCTTGAGGTCTTTAAGACATCAAGACAGTAAAATTGCTTCCCTGCAGGATACTGTCTCTAAATTAACTAAGCAGAATAAAGAATTACAATGTCATATTTCAGCTCCTACTCCTTATTCTCCCCTGCTAGCTGCTACTTCTTTACACCCTTCTTTTCCTTCTTATTCCTCTGCTAACACTTTATCTGAACTTTCCATTTTCCCTAAAACAAACAAACAGTACATAAACCTTTGCCTGAAATGTCCTTTAAAATTCACCCCAGCAGTAATGCCAAAGATTCCCCTTCTATCACTTTTGTTCCATGGGCAATTCAAAATTATGTAACATTGTGGGAGATTTTCCTAAACTCCATGAGGATCCCTACAAATTTTCTGAAGAATTTAAAATCCTTGTTGAAGCCTACCAGCCTGTGCTTCCAGACTTATATCAACTTGTTCACATGATTACTGGCCCAGGAGAATCCAAATTATGACTAAAACAGGAGGAACAGAAAGATCTCAAGGACAATCTAGCCTTAAATATTGATAAAATGGCCACAGAGCTGTTGGAAGACTCTCAGGTCATGAGTAAAAAATTGCTAGAGGCTGTTCCAAAGAACTTTTCTCCATTAATTGTCCAGACTAAAATTCACTATAGTAAATAAGATAAGATGAAAGTGTTTATGATTTTCAGACTCAGATGTTCCAAGTTTTCCAAATACTCTGGACTTACTTTGACTACAGTTGGTGCTTCTGGAGCTTTCAATGCTGTTTTCATATTTGGTCTTAAGCCTGATATCTCAGCCTTAGTAAAGACATCTATTAAACTGGGAGATAGCTCTTATTGATGAGCTAACCAACTTAGCTTACACACTTTTCCAGACTCTTGAAGACGAAAAGGTTTCTAAGTCTAATAATTAATGGCCCTTCAGTAACAATAATTACAAGCTCCCAGTCAAAAGAAAAATACTAAACCTTCCAATTACACAAAGGTGTGTATTTGCCACTATTGTAAAAAAAAACCTGGCTATTGGAAAAATGAGAGTTAAAAAATAAACAAAAGATTGGCATAGCCACTTGTCTTAGGCTGGGTCCTCTAGAGAAGCAAAACCAGTGAAGTGTATAATTGCATATAGAGAGATATATATCAAGGAAATGGCTCATGAAGTTGTAGAGGCTAGCAAGTCCCAAGTCCATGGGTCAGAGGTCAGACGTCAGGCTTCTCCTGACTCATGTAGCTGCAGGGGCTGATGAACCCAAGATCCACTGATCAGACGTCAGGCTGCTGGCCCAAGTCCCAAGAACTGGTTGCCAGATGCTGATGAGTCAAAAGCAGGATCTAGAGCAGAGCAAAAACCAGTGAACAATGCCAGAAGTTCCACATATATTGGATGCAAACCACACCCCCAAGGAAGCTCCTTTTCAACTGATTGGCTACTCACAGCAGATTGCATCACAGAAGTGATCACATTGTATCAGATCTCATCATGGAGGTGATTACATCATTCTGTGACTACCAAACTCCATAACTGCCAAACTGCTGAGAATCATGGCCTAGCTAAGTTGACACACAACCCTAATGATCACAGTCAAACCCTTGTAAACTTGGTACCTGTACACATCTCCTTAAACCATACATAAGCTCTGAATAAAGACAATTACAAAGTCATACTTGCGCCTAACATAATACCACTAACATGCATACAACTGAAAATGCATTAACCCTCTTTACATCTCATATTTTATAAGTGAAGTAAACAAAAATGTTTGATGCACACATACAAGGCAGAAGTACTCATGATAATTCCAGTCCTCATTTCTGCAACTCGTCATGTGGTCATAACTGGTATTTAGAGCTACTTTCTTCCACCAACCATTCTGTATTCCCTTTGCCTTCACCAAGCACCTTAGCTGGTTGTGGTTCTTTGCCTGTTGGGGTGACCCAAACTTTCATTCCTGAAGGATCTGGACCATTATCAGTCATGTTGGAATTGGGTTGCTGTAGTTTTCCATTGACTTTAATCACAGGGCATGATAGTACTAAGAAACACTCTAGGCATACTGTTCTTTACCTCCATTTTGTAATATCAATTCGATTTCCTCTTGATAATCAGGATCAGTCAAACCAGCCAATATGGCAACTGCCTTCTTTGTTTGTTGATCCAGAGGCACAAGGATCCCAAAGTGGCCAGGTAGCATTCTTAACTTAGAGTTCAATGGAATAAGTGACATGTCTCCAGGTGGGAGCATTCTTCCCTTTGGAACTAAGACCTCTAGACACGCATAGCGTAGGGTCATGGGAACAGGAAACAAAAATTTTGTGAGTTGTTTCACTAGAGGTAATAGTGAGTGGTGCCATTCCCATTTACACCCCTTGATTCCTGGACCTATAAATCTTGGCTATGGGAGAAACAGCACCATATACTGGATGCTGGTTTAGAGCATATACAGCTTCCTGGAGAACATTTCCCCAACCCTGCAAGGTATTGTCACTTAGTTGGCACTATAATTTTATATTTAGGAGGCCATTCTACTGATCTATCAAGCCATCTGCTTCTGAATGATGGGGAATATGGTAAGACCAGTGAATTCCAAGAGCATGGGCCCAATGCCACACTTCATTTCCTGTGAAGTGAGTCCCTTGATCTGAGGTGATGCTGTGTGGGATACCATGATGGTGGATAAGGCATTCTGTAAGTCCATGGATGGTAGTTTTGTTGGAAGCATTACATGGAGGGAGGGTAAATCTGTATCCAGAGTAAGTGTCTATTCCAGTAAGAACAAAACATTGCCCTTTCCATGATAGAAGCTGTCCAATGTAACCAACTTCCACCAGGTTGCTGGTTGATCATCTTGAGGAATGATGACATATTGGGGACTCAGTGTTGGTCTCTGCTGCTGCCACCATGGCCACTTTGTTCAGGAGTCCATTGGGAAATGAGGGGAGTGGATAGGGAAAGAGGATGACTGGTTTCCACAGAATGCGTCATCCTATCCACTTAATTGTTAAAATCCTCCTCTACCAAGGTTACCCTTTCTTGAGAATTCACATGAGACACAATATTTTCATTTCTTTGGCACATTCAGAGAGGTTTACTACATACCTCTTTACCATACCTCCTTGTCTCCAATTTTCCAACCACGTTCCTTCCAAGTCCCTGACCATCCAACCAGACCATTGGCCACAGCCCATGAATCAGTATAAAATCGAACATTTGGCCATTTCTCCTTCCAAGCAAAGTGAATAACCAGGTGCACTGCTTGAAGTTTTGCCCATTGGGAGGATTTTCCTTCATCACTGTCCTTCAGGGAGGTCCCATAAAGGGGATGTATTGCTGTGGCTGTCCACTTTCTAGTGGTGCCTACGTATCACACAGAATCATCCGTAAACCAGGCACAACTTTTCTCTTCTTCAGTCAACTGATCATAAGGAAATCCCCATGAGGCCATAGGTGCAGACCGGAAGACGGCAGATAATGTGACTGGAGTGGAGATCATGGTCATTTGGGCCGCTTCCTCATGTAATTTACTTGTGCCTTTAGGTCCTGCTCTGGCCTGATCTCATATATACCACTTCCATTTAATGATGGAGGTTCACTGTGCATTTCCAACTTCATGGCTCTGTGAGTAAGAAAACATCCAGTTCATGATGGGTGCCTCAGGCTGCATGGTGACTTGGTGGCCAATGGTTAAGCGTTCAATCTCTACTAAGGCCCAGTAACAAGCCAAAAGCTGTTTCTCAAAAGGAGAGTAGTTATCTCCAGAGGATGGCAGGACTTTCCTCCAAAATCCTTAGGGTCTGTGCTTTGATTTACCAATAGGAATCTGCCAAAGGCTCCAAACAGCATCTCTATCTGCCATGACACTTCAAGCACCACTGGATCACCTGGATTATATGACTCAAGTGGCAGAACTCTTTGCATGGTAGCCTGAACCTGTTTCAGAGTCTTCTTTTGTTCTGGGCTGCATTCAAAATTAGCAGCTTTACAAGTCCCTTGATAAACAGACTGGAGTAGCACACCCAAATGAGGGATATGTTACCTCCACAGTCCAAAGATGCCCACAAAGTATTGCGCCTATTTTTAGTTGTGGGAGGCACCAGATGTAAAAACTTATTTTTCATTTTAGAAGGAATATCTCGACATGTCCCACACCACTGGAACCCTAGAAGTTTCACTGAGCTGGCAGATCCCTCAATTTTTGTCAGATGAATTTCCCACCCTCTAGTATGCAAATATTTTACCAGTTAGTCTAGAGTCATTGACACTTCTTCCTTACTAGGTCCAATCAGCATAATGTCATCAAGGTAATGGACCAGTGTGACATCTTGTGGAAGGGAAAGTTCGTCAAGGTCCTTGCAGACTAAATTATGGCATAGGGCTGGAGAGTTGATGTAGCCCTGAGGTAGGCAACTGAAGGTGTATTTCTGGCCTTGCCAGCTCAAGGCAAAGTGTTTCTGGTGGTCCTTCAAAAGTGGTATGGAGAAAAAGGCATTAGCCAAATCAACAGCTGCATACCAGGTACCAGGAGATGTATTAATTTGTACAAGCAATGAAAATACATCTGGAACGTCATCTGAAACTGGAGTCACCAGCTGGTTAAGTTTTCAATAATCCACTGTCATTCTCCAAGATCCATCTGTTTTTTGCACAGACCAAATAAACGAGTTGAATGGGGATGTGGTGGGAATCACCACTGCTGCATCCTTCAAGTCCTTGGTGGTGGCATTAATCTCTGCAATTTCTCCAGGAATGTTCTATTGCTTTTGGTTTACTATTTTCTTAGGTAGGGGGAGTGGTAATGGTTTCCTCTTGGCTTTTCCTACCATAGTAGCCCTTACTCTACTTGCCAGGGACCCAATGTGGGGGTTCTGCCAGTTGCTGAGTATGTCTATTCCAATTATGCATTCTGGAACTGGGGAAATCACTACATGATGGGTTCGAGGACCCACTGGACCTACAGTGAGATGGACATGAGCTAAGACTCCATTAATAACCTGACCTCCATATGCCCCCACTCTGACTGGTGGACCACAGTGACATTTTGTGTCTCCTGGAATTAGTGTCAGTTCAGAGCCAGTATTCAGTAATCCCCAAAATGTCTGATGATTTCTTTTTCCTAATGAACAGTCACTCTCGTAAAAGGCTATAGATCCCTTTGGGGAAGGCTGAGAGAAAGAGTAACAGTATAAACTTTTGACAGTGTAGTGGAGTCCTTTCTCAAGGGGACCCAGTCTCCCCTTCATTCAAGAGGTTGTGGATCTGTAAACTGGTTCAAGTGTGGGATTTGACTGAGGGGACATCACTGTCTATTCTGGCGATTCGAGTTAGACTGCCATTCACATGACCTAGAATTCTTCTGCTTGTGCAGATCAAGTAAATATTTAGTAGATTACAAACTTTTACTACTAGGGACATCATGACAAAGTAGCCAACTTCATAAGCCCATACAAGTCAGACTATTCTGATTACTGTTTTGACTCCACTGTCCATTATGGTAACCACGTTCACCTTGTCTTTGTTAATTGAGTGCCACCACTTGGTCTCTACCACCACAGGGTCCAGTCAGTCCCATTGTGGTTAGGTGTCTTAATTCCATTAGGGCAGTTCCCACTCTGTGAAATCTGACTTACATAAAATAGCAATCATAGAAGTCTTCAAGGATGCTGGAGCTCCCTTCA
Source organism: Trichechus manatus latirostris (assembly GCF_000243295.1). NCBI lineage: Eukaryota > Metazoa > Chordata > Mammalia > Sirenia > Trichechidae > Trichechus > Trichechus manatus. Next base: position 14,998,765 of record NW_004443987.1, read on the forward strand.
TAAATTTGTTCCTCACCATTGTGGTAAATGGTGTGTCCTCTGAGCGCTCTTTTTGTGGGTTGGTGGGTCTCACCTGATAAATCCACTCTAATATCCCAATTTCCCTAAGCCTTTGGAAACCTTCTTCTACAGTATAACAAGGCAGGTATGGTACTTCAACTTGATTTAGTGTAGGCCACCTCATAATCCATGTTTCATCAACCCAACCAAATAAACTATTAGATCCTTTCCTAACTTCTTGAGCTGAAACTTGAATGAAGGATCTGTGCTTAGTGGACCCATAACAATAAACTCAGACTGATCCAACTTTATGTTCCTTGCACCATTATCCCACACCCTTAATAGCCATTCCCACACATATTCCCCAGATTTCTGTTTCTACATATTAGAAAAGTCGAGCAGTTCTTTGGAGTGTAGCATATATCCTCCTGGGTCACACTTTGTACTTTGCCATTTGGGGCTCGCTGGGACTTAAGTCTAGTTATAAGTGTAGAAGACAAAATGGGTGGTGGAGATGTGTTCTAAGAACATTCAGCAAAGTCTTGTATGGCATCTGCCTCAGGCGATGCCCTAGGCAATGACTCAGACAAAGGCTCTTCAGACACAGCTGAGTTAATCTAATCAGATGGGGATGGAGAGGCTAGTAGTTTTACTAGGGAGGGTGGCTTAGCAGACAAAGATGGAGTAATCTCTTGAGACAGGAGTGAGAGGGCTAGTTCTGTTGACAGGAATGATTCAACAGAATTTTGGGGCTCAGTGTCCCCAGCTTCCTGATTATCTGCCCATATGTCTCCATCCCAAGTTTCAGGAACCCATTTCTTCCTAATCAATGCCTTCACTTTAACTTCAGATGCACATGAGTTTGGGAATGCAGTTGCATTGTAATTCAGTCACTGTTACAATAAGACTCTGGGCTTGGTTTTCGACAGTATCAGCTCTGTTACTAAAAAAAATAAGACTTTCTTTCAAGGCACAAGTGGAAACTTTTAGGTTGTTTATGTGGCATGTAAACTTTGACTCTGAAGGCCTGAGCTCATCTCTTTCTTTCATCACTTTGTCTAGTAGAAAAGGACCGACCAACAAGCTTCTCTATACTTCTCATTATGACAAAATTGTGGAAAGGTATCAAACATGCAATCACCCAGAACCTCGCCTCTCACCAATAATTGATCTTTTGGTGGTGATATTTTGCATATTTCTATTGACACCTCATGCCATAGATTAGCAGTGCCCTCTTTACTACTGGAAGAAGAGTCATCAACATGTTTAAGACTAAGCAGACTTGAGAACAAATTTCGAAAACTCATCCTTACAATTTTGTTTCTCTAGAACTATTCTTGGTACCAAACGTCGTAGGTTGGATTCTCTAGAGAAGCCAAACCAGTGAAGCTTATAAATATATATACCAAACCCATTGCTGATAATTTGATTCTGACTCATAGCAACCCTATGGTACAGAGTAGAACTGCTCCAATATAGCTTCCAAGGATCGGCTGGTGGAGTCGAACTGCCAACCTTTTGGTTAGCAGCCATAGATCTTAACCACTGTGCAAGCAGGGCTCCATAAATACATGTATATAGAGAGAGATTTATATCAAGGCAATGGCTCTGCCATTGTAGAGGTGGGCAAGTACCAAGTCCATGAGTCAGGCATCAGGAATCAGGCTGGAAGCTTCTCCTGACTCACATAGTTGAAGAGGTTGATGAACACAAGATGCACACATCAGAAGTCAGGCTGCTGGCCCAAGTCCCACGAACTGGAGGTTAGATGCTGACGAATTAAATGCAGGATCCAGAGCAGAGCTAAAGCCAGTGAACTTTGCCAGAAGATCCATATGTATTGGATGCAGTCCACACCCCTAAGGAAATTTCCTTTCAACTGATTGACTACTCACAGCAGATCCCATCATGTGATCACATTTTATCAGATCTCATCATGGAACTGCTTACCTCATTATCCAACTGCCAAACTACTGAGAATCATGGCCCAGCCAAGCTGACACAAAACTTTAATGATCACATTCCCCTTAAAAAAAAATCCTACGATCTGATTCAGAATTAAGTGTCTCCAGGGACAAAACAGGGACTTTTCCTGTAGTGACTCTTAATCTTCAAGGAGAAACTGCTTTATTTATTAATGGAAAGCCTTGCCAAATTTTAGTTGACACTGGTGTTACACTGTTTGCTATTAACCACACTTGTTTACAAAAGTCCCTGCCCCAGAGTACGAAAACCATGAATGTACTACTGAGAGTCACCACTCAGAAACAAATATTGTGATTCCTTCCAAACCTGTTCCAATATCTCTTGGCCCTGTAGAAGAGTTACACTCTTTTCTTGCCTGATTCTGATACTCTCATCAATCTATTGGGAAGAGGGCTTTTATCCAAATGGAATTGCCATTTACAATTTAATGAAAAGCAGAAAATATTGAGTCTGCCTGATATCCCTAAGTCGACAGAGATAGGCTCTGAATTAGGCAATATTCAGGAAGAAGAAGCCATTTGCTATATGCAAGCACTTTTCATGCCTCTCCAAAATTCGACCCAGCCCAGTCTTCTCCCTTCTGATATCTTTTCTCTAGTTCCTGAAACCTTATGGGCCACCACATCCATAGATGTAGGTCGAGTTTTTTCTGTTGAGTTGATTAAATTCAAATCGTTTTATCTAAAACCGCCAAAAAGTCCCAGTATCCACTCAAATGAGAAGTAAAAGAAGGACTAGCTCCCATCATAGAAAATTTCCTTTCTAAAGGATTAATTTTCCCTTGTACCAGCCCTTGTAATACTCCTGTTCTTCCAGTTAAAAAACTAAATAATAGGGGCTAGAGATTTGTTCAAGATTTGCATGCAATCAACCATATTGTTCTTCCAAGATTCCCAGTAGTCCCTAATCCTCATTTATCACTTTATAATGCCCCTTCAGAAGCAACTCATTTTATGGTTGTGGAACTTTGCAGTGCCTTTTTCAGTATTCCTGTGCACTCTGAAAGTTAGTATTGTTTTGCTTTCACCTGGGAAAATCAACAATTTATCTGGAATGTAATGCCCCAAAGATTTCCTGAATCTCCCATCTATTTTTCTCAGATTCTGCAGGCACATTTTCAGCCTTTACAGTTTACAAACAAATCAACATTGCTGCAATATGTTGATGATTTGATAGTTTGCTCAACCTCCCAGCAGGGCAGGCCTGCCTTGACAACAGTAGCTTTATTACAACATCTGGCTGCTGGTGGACATAAGTTTTCCAAAGAAAAATTACAATTAGCTCAGCCTTCTGTTAAATATTTGGGCCACTTACTTTCTGAAAGGGGCCCTGGTGGCACAGTGGTTAAGTATTTGGCTGCTAACCAAAAGGCTGGCTGTTCGAATCTACCAGCTGCTCTTTGGAAAACTTATAAAGCAGTTCTGCTCTGTCTGATAAGGTCGGTATGAGTCAGAATCAACTCGAAGACAATGGATTAATTTCTGAAGAAGGCATCACTATTAATCTTAATCAGAAAGAAGCTATTCTTGCCTTTCCTATACTCAGAAGAAAGAAACAGCTACAGGGGTTTCTAGGATTCTGCAACTATTGTTGAACCTGGATTCTCAATTTTTCTTTGTTGGCTCAACTTTTATGCAAATATTTAAAAGCCTCTGAGCTGGATTCATTACAAATTGCAACATAAGATTGAAAGGCTGTAGTTCAATTAAAAGGGGTTTTAATGAACACACTCATTCTAGGTCTTCTTGATTACCACCTAGATTTTTCCTTATTTGTACATAAAGCATTTGGAAATGCTTTAGGTGTACTAACTGAAAAACATGGAGGACAACAAAAACCTGTAGGTTATTAAAGCCTATAGCTTGACTCTGTAGCCAGGGGACACTCTCCCTGCCTTAGGGCTTTGGCTGCTACTGCAAAACTAGTGTAAACTACAGTAGCTGTGGTGGTGGGAAACTTTTTAGATCCTATATGTCTCATGCTGTATCTAACTTACTTACATCTGCCTTGACACAGTATCTTTCTGCCAGCAGGCTCACTTTCAATGAAGTTCTCCTCTTGGCTGTGTCCAATATTATACTACTTTCTGTGGCCTGTTTACATCCATCTACTCTTCTCCCCACAACTAATAAGTACAAATGTCCAACACATGATTGTCTAGACTTGAGTGAGCAACTTTTAGCCCTTTGAAAAGGCTTAAAAGAGACGTCTTTAACTAATCCTGATTTTTTTTTTTTGTGGGTGATTCTATTTAAAACTTGATCATACTAGTCCCCACTATCAAGCTGTATATGCTGTTATGACTTCTACTGAAGCCTTTGAAAGTCAGGCTCTCTCTGAAGCCACTTCAGCCCAGCAAGCCAAATTAATTGCCTTCACTAGAGTTGCGGAAGGAGCCCTGGTGGCAAACTGGTTAAGCACTCAACTGCTAAGTGAAAGGTTGATAATTCAAACCCACCAGCCACTCCGCAGGAGAAAGATGTGACAGTCTGCTTCCGTAAATATTAGAGCCTTGGAAACCCTATCAGTTCTACTCTGTCATATAGGGTCTCTAGGAGTCAGAATCGACTCCATGACAACGGGTTTTGGTTTTAGAGCTTGTAGAGTTGCTTCAGAAAAATCTGTTAATATTTTTTACATCCAGTAGATACTATTTTGGAAAGTGCATGATTTTGGCACGTTATGGAAACAAACAAGATTTTTAGCCTCTTCCAGAAATGCCATAAAAAATGGAGCTTTAGTAGCAAACCTTCTAGATGTTCTATTACTCCCTTTTGAAATTGCTGTGATAAAAATACAAGCTCACCAATCAAAATGAGTACCCCAAAGTGAAGAAATTAAAGGAAATACTCTTGCTGATATGGCAGCCAAACAAGCTACTTGTCTTAGTCATCTAGTGCTGCTATAACAGAAATACCACAAGTGGATGGCTTTTAACAAAGATAAATTTATTCTTTCACAGTTTAGTAGGCTGCAAGTCCAAATTCAGGGCATCAGCTCCAGGGGAAGTCTTTCTCTCTCTGTCGGATCTGGAGGAATGTCCTTATGATGCATCAGTCTTTCCTTGGTCTGAGAGCATCTCAGCTCAAGAACCTCAGGTCCAAAGGACATGCTCTGCTCCCGGCACTACTTTCTTGGCGGTATGAAGTCCCCCAACTCTCTGCTTGCTTCCCTTTCTTTTTATCTCTTGAGAGATAAAAGGTGGTGCAGGCCACACATCAGGGAAACTCCCTTTACATTTGATCAGGGATGTAACCTGGGTAAGTGCGGTGTTACCATCCCATCCTAATCCTCTTTAATGTAAAATTACAATCACAAAATGGAGGACAACAACACAATACTGGGAATCATGGCCTAGCCAAATTGATACACACATTTTTTGGGGGGATATAATTCAATCCATGACACTACCTCTCAAGTTATTTCTGCACGTATAAATAAAGGGACTCTAAATTTGTCTATTGATAACTCTAATCTTCATGAATGAACTTTATAAAGATTTTTAAACATCAACAATTAGCCCAAACAGACGAAATTAAGGCATGGAAAAAGGCAAGCTGTTACCGAGATCCTGTCAGTAAATTGTGGACTGGGCCTAATAAGAAAACTGTCATAATCAATTTCCTACATGTTTCTATGATGCAAGCCTTACATGAAGGCTCCTACAGGGGACAAGATAAAATGATAGAGACCTTAAAAAAATTATGATGTTATGGATTGAATTGTGTCCCCTAAAAGTATGTGTTGTCATTCCTAACCTCTATGCTTGTGGTTATAATTCCATTTGGGAATGGGTTGTCTTTGTTATGTTAATGAGGCAGGATTAGTGAAGCGTGTATCTTGAGTCAATCTCTTCTGAGATATAAAAAAGATTAAACAAGCAAGCTAAGAAGCAGAAACGGGGAAGAGACATGCCAAGACACAAGAAGAACATCCAGGAGCAGAAACTCAAAAGAGACAAGTACCTTCCTCTAGAGCCAACAGAAAGACTTTCCCTAGAGATGGTGTCCTGATTTCAGAGATCTAGCCTCCTCAACTGTGATAAAAAAATCTGTTTGTAGAAGCCAGCTACTTGTGATATTTCTATTACAGCAGCACTAGATAACTAGGACAGGTGGGGAAACTTTTTTCAAGGCTACCAAACATGTTGCCACCCATAGTCCCGTTTCCCTTGCTACAATCCCAAAAAATATCTTAAATCCCTACGTGTACAATACCCTTTACTTTCCAAGCCTATGCCTGAATGGAAGCTAGATTGATTTCAGCTTCCACCCTCAAATGGTTATAAATATGTATTAGTAATGATTTGTAGATTTTCACTTTGGCTAGAAGCCTTCCTCTGCCATTGTGCTACTGTAGCTTTCGTAGCAAAGAAACTTCTTGAAAACATCATACCTACCTGGGGAGTGGAGAAAACTCTTTGTAGTTACTGGGGAACTCATTTCACCAGTCAAGTCATTCAAGAACCGTGTGGAGTTTTTCCCATTTATCAAAGGTTACATTGTCCCTATCATCCTCAGTATTCTGGTCTAGTAGAGAGAACAAATGGAATAACAAAGATCTAAATAGAAAGCTTTGTAAAGCTTTAAATTTGTCCTGGACTAAACCAAACCGGTTGCTGACTATTCGATTGTGAATCATAGCGATGCTATAGGACAGAGTAGAACTACTGATAGGGTTTCTGAGGCTGGAAATCTTTATGCAAGCAGACTGCCACATCTTTCTTCCACTGAACGGCTGGTGGGTTCAAACTTCCAACCTTTTGGTTAGCAGGCTGGTGCCTAACCACCATGACACCAGGGCTGCTTGTCCTGGACTAAGGTCTTTCCCTTAGGTCTTTTAAATCTGAGGTCCACGACATTTGAATCTCACAAACTTATTCCCTATGAAATAATTAGTGGGAGACCCATGGTCATTCCTTATGTTGCCTGCACCAATCCTAACATTGTTCAACCTGAATTATGGAAGTATTGCCAGTCTTTAATTCAATATTCTAAAGAATATCTTTCACAGGATAGAGAAGGCTTTGACAAACAGAAACTAGACTCCCAAAGTCTGCTTCACATCGCCTCAGGAGAATATGTATATTGGAAGAGAAACCAGATAAAAGACTCATTAGAACCTTGCTGGAAGGGACAATGCTTAGTCCTACTCACCAATCCATGTGAAGCCAAATTAGACGGACTAAAACCTTGGATCCCTTCGTCACAATTGAAAAAGGCTAAGACTCTTCTTTGGGCTAGCCAATCCACCGTTTATTGAGTGTTACATTTAAACGTCCTTGTGGCCAGAAGTAGAAGACATCTGAGCCAGATGGCTGACCCAAGACCCTGGACCAGGCCTGAAAATTTAACTCTTTAACTTTTTTTTCTTTTTACCTTTGTTACAGTCATGCTTCTACTAATGTTTTCCTAGATTGGGCAGATGCTTATGTTCACCATTTTAAAAGGTCTAACTGTTGGATATGTGGTGCCCTTTCAACCTCAAGTCAGTCTGGCCTTCCCTGGTGGGTCTCTCCACTACAGGGATATGATTATGTTGCTCTTGTTCTATGGATACTAGAACAAGGGAGAAATAGTTCATTACTTCAGGAAATCACTATTACTAGTTTTTCCATTGATAAATGGCCTCTTTTCAGATCTGAAGGAATCTCAGGCCATAAGTTAACCGTTAGTCTTAACACAACTGTTACTTTACTAAACAAAGTTGCCCAAGAAGAGCTAGCTAAAGAATCTTCCAAACCCACAAATAGTACTCCTCATATTATAGGTCCATATCAACAACTGTGGGATGGATGCATCTGGTTAACTCCTCAAGTGAGGAGACTAAGTCAGGTTGCTACCCTATACTGGGAACAATCTAACCACACCCATATGAATAACCCAGCTATTACCAGACCTATGGGATGGCTTCCAGTGTCTGAATGTGCATCAGTTATAACCTTACAAGCTACTGACTGGTTTGCCACCAACTAGCTATGATGCTCAGGTATCTGTTGGGTAGCCCCTAACAACACCTTTTGGCTATGTGGACCAACCTTTGGTCCTGGCTCCCACCAGGCTGGATTGGAAGATGCACTTCAGGCCTGAGATGGACTCAAGGATGTATTTTAACTGAACTTCTTTTACCAACTCATGTACCCATATTAAGAGCTTAAGGGTTTCGATCATTGTGTCATTGGCCTGATCATTTAGCAGTGGTGTTTGCACATCAGAGCCCTGATGGCATAGTGGTTAAGAGTTCAGCTGCTAACCAAAAGGTTGGCAGTTTGAATCCACTAACTACTCCTTGGACACCCTATGGGGCAGTTCTACTCTGTCCTATAGGATTGCTGTCAGTCAGAATCGACTCAACGGCAATGAGTTATTTGCACATCAGGTAGGACTTAAAGATCTTATGGTACATGTAGAAATGTTAACCAAATACGTACAAACTGCCTGTCATGGTTTGAATTATGTCCCCCAAAAAATGTGTGTATCAGTTTGGCTAGGCCATGATTCCTGGTATTGTGTGATTTTCCTGTATGTGGTAAACCTGCCTCTATGATGTTAATGAGGGAGGATGGGTGGCAGTTGTGTTAGTAAGGCAGGACCTGATCTACA
>NW_004443987.1:15007452-15029332 GCF_000243295.1 Trichechus manatus latirostris
TGGCAGTTGTGTTAGTAAGGCAGGACCTGATCTACAAGACTGGATTGTGTTCTGAGGCAATCTCTTGAGATATAAAAGACAGAACTGAGCAGTAAGACAGGGAGACCTCATACCATCAAGAAAGCAGTGCCAGGAGCAGAGCACGTCCTTTGGACCAGGGTCCCTGCTCAAAGAAGCTCCTAGTCCTGGGGAACATTGATGAGAAGGCCAAGAGAGAGAGAAAGACTTCCCCTGGAGCTGACACCCTGAAATTGGATTTTTAGCTTACTTTGACTATGAGGAAACAAACTTCTCTTCATTAAAACCATCCACTTGTGGTATTTCTGTTGTAGCAGCACTAAATAACTAAGACACTGCCCTAAATGACAGTGCCCATGGGCTTCAAGAGATCAGTACCAAAATAGCAATGATGAGAAAAGTAGTACTCCAAAATAGAATGGCCCTTGACATTCTCACTGCAGCCTAAGGAGTTATCTGTGCCATAATAAAATTTGATTGCTATGTCTATATTCCTGACAATAGTGTTAATATTACACTCTGTTAATCATATGCAACATGTAGTATCTTGCCTTAATGATCTTGTTTCTTCCTTAACTGATATTATAAATAATTGGCTTTCTTCTTGGGGTGAATGTTGAAAAACATTGCTACTTTATTTTGGAATCTTTATATTCCTCATCATTTCTATTATTGTAATTATAAAATGCTGTTTTGCTTTAGTTCAATGCATTTTATCCATAAATGCTGTACTTCAAAACAGAACCTCAAATTCATTCTGTCCAGATCAGTCATGGCTAAGGAAGCATCACTGGAACTGACTTGAAATTTTAAAGTTATGGTGAACCAGAAAGCCAGAAAGGGAAAACTTACAGGTCAAAACTCTGCTGCAAACTTAATCTCCCTCTTGGAGAGCAAGGGCAGTGAATGCATTACATAGCAACCAAATCTCTTGCCCTCAGATATTGAGCACAGTCTGAAACAGTGCTGCCCCACTCAAAGATGGTGGTGCCCTGCTCAAAAATGGTGATGTCCCACTCAAAGATGGCAGCTGACTGTGTTGCTTTGAATGTGTGTCCCTTTCCTATAGTCCTGCCAATAATCCAATCTCACATATTAGGCTCCTGAAAGGGCTTACTATGTCTTTTCTGGGTCTCCCCTTCCAGGGCTTCAACCCACAATTTTTCCTGTTACAGGTACTCTGCCAAATCTGCCAAATTGTAAAACTTTGGGTCTGTTCCTGTTTCACTTTTTTGGCCATGACTGAACTGGTTCAAACCAGTTCAAAACCCAGCTTCAAAACTATTTGGCCCTTCCCAGAAAATCATGCTAGTTCCATAGGCTTTCACCATTGATCACGTTGTTTAATCATTTCCTTTTTGTCTCCTTGGGCATGTTTCATCTTGATCTCTATCATTCTGTCCTGACTGAGAAATGTTCTTCGAATGTGGCCTTGTCTGTCAAGATGTTCTCCATAAAACCTACTGACCCTGAAGATGAGGCTTATTAGTTCAGCAAGGTGAAGTTTAAAAAAAAAAAAAAAGCTGAAGCTCCTCAAGAAGACAAAGTCCTTGCAGAAGAAAGGCTATACCATTGTAAGTGATCAGTGACCCCTAGTGGAGGCTTGATCCAAAGGGGGAAATATACAGACAGAAATATTAAAAAATGGAAGGGATCATCTCAGGGCAGGAATGGTGGGATCAACATGTGTTCCCAGGAAGCAACAGGTCAGGATGTAAACAATTTGTTCCTGGGAAGAATGTGTCAGGATATAAAGAATTTGTTTCTAGGAAGAATGTGTACATTCTTATCTGCGGCTTTGCTTTCAGTTGTTTTCATTACCCACTCTCAACCACTGTCTGAAAATGTTAAATGAAGGCATAACATGATGAAATCTCATGCTGTCCCTCTCGATCTTCACATAATTTTATTACAGTATATTGTTATAATTTTGCTTATTTTATTATTAGTTATCGTTGTTAATCTCTTACTGTCCTTAATTTATAAATTAAACTTTATCATAGATATGTATGGATAGGCCAAAACACAGTATATATAGAGTTCAGTACTATACCCTGTTTCAGGCACCCATGGGGGGTCTTGGAACGTATCCACAGTAGATAAAGAGGGATTACTGTATAACTTATCCAACTGGAGCCACCCACCTAAGGGTTAAAACTCACTCCCTCCCAACCAAATTTCAAAGGACACCAAAGCTAAAGTTGAATCAATCATTTACCGCCTATCTTTCCTTTATTCTCTATGCATAAAAATCTCTAACTCAGCAGAGACACCAGAGTGCTTTGTATTTTTATTCAGCACAACCCAGCTCGAGTTGTATTTTTCCTCAATAAAACTCCTTTTCTTTCACTCCTAACAGTATGAGATTTTCTTCTATGACAGTGATAAAAGATTCCTCAAGATTTTGGGGACTCTTACTATTTTCACTGGTCATTTACAGGAAACTTAGAGAAATTTGTCCCACCAGAAGAATCTATTATTATTTAAAATGTAAATGATTTGTTGGTAGCATAAAAAAAAACTAAACAGTAATGTAAAATTATGCCCTTATGAAGCATAAGGTCTCACTAGACAAACTGCAATATTGCCAAATGAAGGTAAAATAATTAAAGCATCTGCTGTCAACTGAAGTTAACAAAATGTTACATTCTAGTAGTCAGCTCATTTTGCAGAAGAAAGGACCTATTCCTGTTTATAATGCATATTTGGTAAAATTTGCTGATGTGACATGTACTTAGGATAAAAATGACTCAATTAAGGCTCCTTATGCTGTGGTGACATCATAAAATTTTGTAAGCTTATGTTTCATCTGAAATTAGGTCTACACAAGTAGATGAGTTAATAGCAGTTATTAGAACTGTAATTCTTGGTTCTGGATTTAAAGTGAATATATACCAACATTAAAAATGTGTTTGGTGTCTGTCATGCATCAGGATGAGTATGAAAAATAAAATAAAAAGGGGGATTCGTCACTTCAGTGGGGACTAGTTTATCTCAAGGAAAATTGATAGTTTGTTTGCTACAGGCTTTACAACTGCTGCTCAGATATCAGTAATTCATTGTAACACTCACACAGGACAAAATTTCTAAATGACAAAATTTCTAAAGGAAATGGTTTTGCTGACAAGGCTGCAACAGCTGCTGTTAAGCCATGGCAGACCTCAAACTTAGAAGCCCTACTTTTAATGCAGCAGGGAACTTGTTCATTTCCAAAAGTATGCTTCACAAAATAAAATGGTCAGTTGGATTTAAAAAAGTAATAAATGAAATTCTACTGAACTATGGGAATTACCTAAGAAAATTTATTGTATCATATACCTTATTTACTTGGTTAAGCATTGTTGTATTATTAGCAAAATCATGAGTAAAAATAATGTTAAAGGCACTGAACTCTTACTATGCCTACCAGAAAGATGGAACTATTAAAAACTTATTTAAAAGATGTAGTATTTGTCAACAAAATTCTTTACAGTATTCTTCCAAAGTAAGTATAGGAAGCTTTCCCTGACCAATTCTGCAAGGAACCTTGTGACAGTCAGTTTCATAGAATTAATCCCTATGGAAGGTAAGAAATTTTAATGTACTTGCATGTATGTTGTCTGAGTGGCATAAAGTCTTGCACAAATGATAGTGTAAAGGCTCTTTTAAAAAATGTAATTCCTATTTTGGGATATCAGAATATTAAATCAAACAGAGTAAGTCATTTTATTTCACCTATTGTCCAGGAACTATGCAAAAATATCTGCAGGTTTTGATAAACTATCATATTCCCTATCATCCTCAGTCCTCCGGGCAAGTCGAGCAGATGAATTAAACTTTTAAAAAATTCATCAGCAAAAATCCAGCAATCTACCAAGCTGAAATGTTTCAGAACTTTACCATTAGCCTTGTTAAAAAATTAGAGAGACACCTGCAAGCAAACATGGAATTTCTCTCTTTAAATTTACCATTGGTTGACCCATGAATTTGGGTCTGAAGCCATGTTCTGTGTCTGACTTTTCTGAGTCTTCTCATAATCATGTTCAGTACTTAAAAGGGTTTCTCTCTCTTCCCTAGAAACCCTGAGACTAAAACTCATAAGGACCTGGAAGGAACTACCTGAGGAAATCTTACACCCCTCTCCACTAGGAGATTTCATCTACATGAAGGTGTTTCAGGTTGGGGGTGTGGGGAGGAAGGCAGCTGTGATTGCTTTGGAAAGGACCTCTTCAAATGCTGCTAATCAACCATTTGACTATTAAAGTAAAAGAAAAGCCCAGTTGGATTCATGCTTTCCATGTGAAGCCAGCACCAATGGCGAACTAGACTGTGGTTTCCATAGAGTAATGGATATTGGTACTAAACTAAACTGAAAGGAGATAGTCTAGGAAGTTTGACTAGAATTCTCATAGACAGCCTTATTGTCCTATTCATGGGAATGGTTACTTCAATTATGTTAAGAATTACATTTTATTTTACAAAAAGCAGATTATTTGTTATAGTTTGGAAGGTTTAAAAATCATAAGACTTTTCTTATAAGTAGACAAAATTATAAATTATTTACATTTAAGGAAACAATTGACTATACTGAAAGGAATAGAAAAGAGAAATGTCTGATTTACAGACGAACAAAAATCTGTTATTCAGATAGGGACTGCAGAAGATAGCTCCAATGTCACTTGATTAACTTTGGGATGTAAGCTGCCTGGATGTTGTTATTGTTAGGTGCTGTCCTATCACTTCCAACTCATAGCAACCCTATGTACAACAGAATGAAACACTGTCCAGTCCCACACCATCCTCACAATCATTGCCATGCCTCAGCTTATCATTGCAGCCACCGTGTCTATCCATTTCATTGAGTCCTACACCATCCTCACAATTGTTGCTATGTTTGAGCTCATTGTTGCAGCCACCGTGTCAGTCCATCTCATTGAGGGTCTTTCTCTTTTTTGGTGACCCTCTACTTTGTAAGCATTATGTCCTTCTCCAGGGACTGGTACATCCTGATAACATGTCCAAAATATGACAGACGAAGTCTTGCCATCCTCACTTCCAAGGAACACTCTGGCTGTACTTCTTCCAAGACAGACTCATCCATTCTTCTGGCAGCCCAGCATATATTCTATATTCTTCGCCAACACTGTAGTTCCTCTTCAGTCTTCCTTATGCATTGACCAGCTTTCTCATGCATATGAGGTGATTGAAAATACATGGCTTGGGTCAGAGACACCTTAGTCCTCAAAGTGGCATCTTCACTTTTTAACATTTTAAAGAGGTCTTTTGTAGCAGATTTGCCCAATGCAATGCACTGTCTGATATTTTAACTGATTCTTCAATGGGTGTTGACTGTGGATCCAAGAAAAATGAAATCCTTGACAACTTCAATCTTTTCTCCATTTATCATGATGATGCTTATTGGTCCAGTTATGAGGATTTGTGTTTTCTTTATGTTAAGGTGTAATCCATACTGAAGGCTGCAGTGTTTGATCTTCATCAGTAAGTGCTTCAAGTCCTCTTCACTTTTAGCAAGCAAAGTTGTGTCATGTATCTGCATATTGCAGATTACTAATGAGTCTTCAGTGCATCAAATCTACTCTTGAGATGATCTCTAAATTCATGAGGGAAATAGTCAAGGTCATTTTTTGGCTCTTGTGGAGCTGCTCTAATTTTCTTCAGCTTCAGCTTCAACTTGCATATGAGCAATTGATGGTCTGTTCCGCAGTCAGCCCCTGGCTTTGTGCTGACTTATGACTTGAGCTTCTCCATCGTCTCTTTCCACAGATGCAGTCAATATGACTCCTGTGTATTCCATCTGGCAAGGTCCACATGCATAATCACTGTTTATGTTGTTGAAAAAAGGTATTTGCAATGAAGAAGTCATTGGTCTTGCAAAATTCTATCATGCGATCTCTGGAGTCCTTTCTATTACCAAGGCTATATTTTCCAACTAGCAATCCATCTTCTTCACTTCCAGCTTTTGCATTCCAATCACCAGTAAATATCAGTGCATCTTGATTGTGTGTTTGATCAATTTCAGGCTGCAGAAGTTGGCCAAAAACTTCAGTTTCCTCATCTTTGGCATTAGTGGTTGTACGGAAATTAGGATAATGGTTTTATTAATTAGTCTTCCTTGTAGGTGCATGGGTAATATCCTACCACCGACAGCATTGTACTTCAGGATAGATCTTGAAATGTTCTTTTTGAGGATGAATGTGACGCCATTCAATTTGTCATTCTCAGCATAGTAGACCATATGATTGTCTCATTCAAAATGGACAAAACCAGTCCATTTCGGTGCACTAATGCCTAGGATATTGACCTTTACGTGTTCCATTTCATTTTTGAATACTTCCAATATTCTTAGATTCATACTTTGTACATTTCATATTCTGATTATTTGTGGATGTTCACAGCTGTTTCTTCTCATTTTGAGTTGGCCATCTCAGCAAATGAAGGTGTCGAAATCATGACTCCATCCACATCATTAAGATCGACTCTACTTTGAGGAGGCAGCTCTATTCCAGTAGTAGTTTGAGTGTCTTCCAACCTGAGGGGCTTATCTTCCAGCACTATACCAGACAATGTCCACTGTTATTCATAAGGTTTCACTGGCCAGCTTTTTCAGAAGTAGACCATCAGGTCCTTCTTTCTTGTTTGTCTTAGTCTGGAAGCTCTGCTGAAATCTCTCCACAATGGGAGACACTGTTGGTGTTTGAAATACTGGTGGCATAGCTTCCAGAATCACAGCGACACGCAAGCCACCACAGTATGACAAACTGACAGACGTGTGGGGAAAATCCAATATAAATAGATAAAGGTTGATGGCTAGTATTCATGGAGATTTAGTTTGTTGTTAAAATAATATAACTGTTGAC
The DNA here is from genome assembly GCF_000243295.1 of Trichechus manatus latirostris. Taxonomy (NCBI): domain Eukaryota; kingdom Metazoa; phylum Chordata; class Mammalia; order Sirenia; family Trichechidae; genus Trichechus; species Trichechus manatus. Next base: position 15,014,328 of record NW_004443987.1, read on the forward strand.
TGTGAAAAACAGCCCATGGGACGGGTTTGTCTTCAAGACAATTAGAGCCATGTGTGTTAAGTAATGAAAATTCAAGCTACACTCTTGAACCTGTGCCTCATAATAAAACTGACACTAGATGATGGCATACCCACTGCCCTCTGGTCAATTCCAACTCATAAGGACCCTATAGGACAGAGTAGAACTCCATATTGTTTCCAAGGCTGTAAATCTTTACAGAAGTAAACTGCCACATCTTTCTCCCTTGGAGCAGCTGGAGGGTTCTAACCACCAACATTTTGGTTAGCAGCTGGGCACTTAATAGCCACTATGCCACCAAGGGTCCCTGGTGGTAAAGTGGTTAAGAGCTCAGGCTGCTAACCAAAAGATTGGCAGTTCAAATCCTCCAGCTGCTCTTTGGAAACCTGATGGGGCAGTTCTTCTCTATCTTATAGGGTTACTATGAATCAGAATCAATATGATGGCATCGGGTTTGGTTTTTTGGTTTATGCCCCCAGGGGTCTTAGATAATGGCATGGGTGTCTTTATATTTCCCATCTAAGAAATATTTATTTGGTAAGATGAAACAATTACTAAAAGGCTTAAATTATTATGTAAATATGTTACTTATGTGATTGACCCAAACTAAGGAGAAATTCATTAGGCCTTGCAAGAAAAACTCTTAGCTAAAAGTTTATATTATCAGCTCCAGCACTGTTACTCCTTAGGCTTGGATTGTGTAAAATTTAAATTAACAATGAAATAATAATACAAGCAATAAGGATGTCACAACAGATAATAAGATTAGTGTGTGACTAAGAAAAAAATTGGTGCATTGATAATCAAGAATCTGGTTTAAGCATTCACCATTAGTATTATATATTTAAAGGTTATTCTCCCAAGGCAAAAAAACATACTGAATTTTTTAATTCATCCTATTGTATTTTAGTAACTGCTTTGTTTTGCATTTTACTATGGAATTACTGGATATTTAGATAGCTGAAACTTGCTCAAAGAAAAGTAGAAATGACAATGGAAATAATAATGCTACTATTTTATAGTAATGCGTGGGGAAGATTGTAAGGACAAGTACAAACGGAAAACAAATGGGTAAATTCCCCAGGCAAAAATAGGGGAATTAACTACCCACCTCCATTGCTTTCTCTAGACTTTGCTTTAGATAACTTGTAATTGTAAATTCTTTGTCTTTCTAAAACGTATGTAAATGTAACTTCAAGTAATTCTCCTACACCTTCCTGTTTTTCCTGGAAGGAGATTAGCGTAAATTTAGGTGGCCCAGCCTTATCTCTAGGTCAGGAGCATTAGAAAAATTAACAGTTATCTTTAAAATATGAATGTAATCATCGTACCCCCTTACTACACAATGGTTAAGTTTTCTCTGCCATTTCTTTAGCGGATGTCTGTGATGCATCACATTCTGATAATACCTGTTCAATAATGAAACTTTTCTTTCCTTCTATTTATTGTGAACAGAATTTCTGGGTTGGGATCAGATTTTGTTACTAATAACTTTTCTCCAACACAAGGATGTCTGAAAGTTTTAAAATATTTATTTTTCTGTTTTCATTGATATTCAAGTTTGCCTCTTTATTGTACCAATCTAGTCTAATGACACTTAAATTCAAAACTAAACCTTTAAAATGAGAAAACATTAAAGACTGATTCACACTAGTATGACAAATAATAGCTATTGTGATGTCAATATCTATATTCTATCATTAATTTGTGGAGTTATTCATTTGGTTAGCTTGTGCTCAATGATCTCAAAGGAAAAATTGATATTAGTAGCAATTGCTTTCTTTAGAGCTATATTGAGCCTGGTGAGCTTTCAATATTCATGTTTTGCAATCTCTTCAGTTCACTCTACCTAGAGAAGCAATCTTGGTGACTGTACCTGAACTATTTTATCTCAACTCTATTTATTTTTCACTTAAGAAAAAAAATAAAAAGGCCAGAACAAAAGAATTCTTATGTAGTAATTAGTATCTTAATAGCCAAGTTAGTTTTCATTTTCCTGTAATTTTGGTGGCTCAGTGGTTAAGATTTATGGCTGCTAACCAAAAGTTTGGCAGTTTGAGTCCACCAGCCGCTCCTTGGAAACACTATGGGGCAGTTCTACTCTGTCGTATAGGGTCGCCCATGAGTTGGAATCAACTCAATGGCAACGGGTTTGATCTCAAAGGAAAAATTGATACTAGTAGCAATTTGGTTTCATTCTCTGGAGATGTTATGTTTGGGCCAGTCAAAAGCTTAAATACAGTGGAAAATCAACAGATTTTGTGAATGCTAAAATTACAGTTTTATCCAACTCCTGCTAAATATTCCAGAACTTGGGGGAGTTTAGAATTAATCTATATGAATAGTTTGTTTCTCAATGAAATAAATAAATGTTTTCAGTAAAGAGATGTTCTTTCAGCACAGATTTCCTGACATAGATAAGTAAATGAATACTGAAGTTGGGTTAGAAAAACGGGGTGCAAGTTCCATCTCCATACTAATAAGCTCAATGACCGTCAGCAAGTTAGATAATATTTCTGTACCTCAGTTTTCTTACCTATAAAATGGAAAAAATAAAATAAAACATCTATGTGCCCAACTCACAGAGTTGTTGTACTGAAAAGGCTCTTCAACTCTTTTAAAGTAAAATCAGAGATTTACTAAAACTAATGTATCATTTGAATGGGGATCATGAAAACCTCAGAGTCTGAAGCTCATGGATCCAAGGAAGGGTGTGCAAATCACATATAGTTACAGTGCCATAGGAGGAACTGCAAAACACAGTATTCTGATTGGTTTACAGCGATTGAGGTCAATCAAAGATGGGACAAAGCAAAGCATGGTTTTTAACATTTTTGGTTGCATGAATACAACTGGAATACATTGATTGGCTAAAAGACATAATTGCACTGTATGTGGTCATGGAGGGGGTCTCATGTGTGTCACAAAATGATGGCATGATGGATATTGTCAGGAACAAGTTGTTAAACATTACCTTGTTCAGAGCATAAGATCTCCTGGGGAGATCTAACACAAAGAGTTTTGATAAGGTTTGGTTACAGACCTCAAGACACGTAATATCTACGTTCTTAGTCTGACCACAAAGAAAAACATTTCCTTAATGACAAGGTTGGTTCCTATGCAACAGGGGCTGAATCTGAGTGAAAGGTTATACTGAGCGTTAGCATTAGTTCAGCCATTTTACTTTAGGTCAGATGCCACTTTTGATTTTATATCCCATATCATTCCCTTCTTTTGATCAAGGATTTTAAAGAACATCCTTTGATCACACTTATGGTCATACTGTCTTCTGCATGGCTTTGTCAATATGTTGCTCCCAGATGGTGATTCAACCTTTGTAATTTATGCCTTTCTGGTTTTTCACATTAAGCCTCTTTTTTTCTCCATAATCAGGAAATGCCGGTATCTTGGTTGCCGGGCAGCTCTGGTTAAACACTTGGCTGCTAACCAAAAAGTTGGTAGTTTGAACCCACCAACCATTCCATGGGAGAAAGATGTGGCAGTCTGCTTCTGTAAGGATTTACAGCCTTGGAAACTCTATGGGGCAGTTCTACTCTAGTTCAACTCAACAGCAATGAGTTGTTTTGGTTTCACAGTAAGCTGTCTTTTTATGAATGGATACACATGGGAGTTCCCTACGGTCCCTAAAGTACATTGGCCTAGCATATTCCAACCATCTGAACATGGCAAAGCCCAAGTATAGCTTGACTCATTGGAATTTTTCCTTAAATAATCTGATCCTCCACATCGAAAGACATATCTAGATGGGGCACACAACATATTTGCCCCAGTTTTAATATTAAGAGATAGAATGTACTGATTGACCCTTTCAAAGCAATTTACAGTTAATGAATCACCACAAGTGGATAATTCTCCAAATTCTAGGGTATCCCAGAGTTGGGCACAGACTGACAGATTTTGATTGTTTTTAAAACAGCTATCTACTGTGGAATAATATTGAGCACCATTAATAAAAAGATTGCATAGTGTGTATAGAATAAAACACTCTAACCACCTACATGTAAGACTGAAACAAGGAGTTGGTGGGTAAGTGGATAATTGTGGAGATAGCCATAATTTGACACAAATAGCTTGTTTAAATGGTTTTTCAAAATCAGTAGTAAAATCAGGTGTGGATAGATAGTCTAATACTGGTACAGCGAAAGGATCGGTAAGATCTTGTGTAGACCAAGGGCAAGAGTGACGCATTCAGCATTCGGTTAAATTGCTAGCACTGACTACTAATTGAGTTAATTTGATAAAAGAATTTTCTTGCCAAGCAATAGAGAAAAGAAACAAGAAAGGGACTAAAACAGTGGTAGGAGTCATGATTAGAATACGAATACCAAAAAGGAATAATACCACAAATATCCAGAAAGAATAACTACACCTATAATTACTAAACTAAGTCCAAAAAACTCTAAAGCATTGCATAAATGTTTACCAAAAAAAGAAAAAAGCTATTAAAGTATACAACAGATACAGAATAGCTAAAGCTAGATGGATAGCAGTAGAACACAGCCACTTGCATGTTCTAGTTCTGTGGCCTGCGGCAAGCTATCCACTCTCGAGCTCTCTCAATCATCTACTTTGCGTTTGAGCACTGAGTGAATTTCACTTTGAGTCCTTCTGTGGGTTGACTAGTCCAAACAGGTGATGTGGCCTTTTCTGTTGAGATAATTGGATCCATACCTTAAAGTCCTGTAATTTGGTAGCTCAAGGATTAGTTAAGAGGACTAGGTATAGAACTTCCAGTGAGTCTCAAGTGAATCCTTAATTGGTGTCTCCTCCAATAAACATAGTCACCGGGCATAAGTGGAGACATTGTAAGTGATTCAATGCCTCGGCTATCAAATGCTTGCCTGAGGAGTTTGACATGCTCCTGGGTAAAATGAATTAAGGCCTGACAGTATTTTAATAAATTGGCTTAAACTAAATTTGAATCAGCAGCCTCTGATAAATAAGGTAAATTCATTGGCCAGCCTGTAATTATCTCGTAAGGGGTCAACTTATCAGGGCCAAAAGGGGTGACTTTCAGGTTCATTAAAACTATAGGCAGGGCCTGCAGCCACGTCAGAACCATCGAAAATGAAAGTTTTGTCAATTGATTCTTTATGATACCATTGATCCATTCCACCTGTCTAGAGAACTGAGGGTGGTAAGGATAATGGAGCCACTGAAAAATGGGAAATATTCTACATATAGCAGTTATTACTTGTGAAGTAAAGTGAGTATCTTGATCACTGCAAAGGATGGCTGGAGCTCCCCAAGTGGGAACGACATTTCCCGGTAATTTCTTAGTCACAAAAGTTGCCATAGCTTGGCGAAAGGGAAAAGCTTCAACTCAATGTGAATATCTGCTAATCGTGACTAAAACAAAATCACCATTGGAGGGAGTTAGTTGGATAAAATACATCTGCCATTCGAGCATAAGTCCAGATGGCAGAGGGTGTCTTCCTTGTGAAGGGTGGTAGGTTTTACCGAGGTTATACTCAGAATAAACAGAGCACTGACTCACTACTTGATGCGGCCTTCCAAAAGTGTCCACAAAAATATTTACATAAAATTCCAAGTGTCTTATCCTTGCCCAAATGGTCTTTCATATGAAAGATCATGAACAAAGCAATGTGTAAGTCCTTGGAGATTACTGGTTTTGAATCTGGCCCTTTCCAAAGGAAAGTATTCTTATTAATTTTACAACAGTCCTTTTTCCATTATTCCTTCTCATCATCAGGGGCCTTATTCTTATGACTAGCTAAGTTCATACTAAACAACAGGTTTTTTGTCTAGGATCTTCAGTTAGTAAACTGGTGATCATATCTGGAGGGCTGTTGCAACAAAAGTGAAATTTGTTATGAACAGATTTCACATTTGGGGCAATGTCAGTAGGAACGGCTATAAAGGTCTGAGTGAGAAGTGCTCAGCATCATAAAGGTTCTTGTCTTGTTGGAAGCCATGAAGCTAAAAGATGATATGTGGTTGGCAGCGGGCCCAAAGTTTCCCTAAAAATGTCATTCCAAAAAGTCAGTGAGACTGTCACCAGGCATTTCGGGCTTCTCGGTTAAACAGGCTAGGAGCAAACGGACATGAAGGCAGGTAGGCAAAACAGGTCTGTCCCCAAGATCAATCCACAGGTGTATAGTGGGATCCTGATAACATTCATTACATGCCCAGTTCTTAATCTCTTCTTCAGAGGCCAGCTGCTGATACTTTCTAAGGATACCAAAGAAATCAGGCAAACAAGAAATATTAAGAAGTTTTGGGTTAAGTTTTGCTAATCCCAACTTTACTTGATTTATCTTTTTTAAGAAATTAAACTGAAAAATTGGAAGATGACCCTAATTTTATTTCCCTTATGCCCTCTTTTTTTTCTTGATCACAACTGGGGCTATCATGAGCAGAAGATAATTGAGAAGCAACCTGTCTGGTGGCTGTCAGCTGAAATATTCCCTTTAATTTCTTCAGTCTGGAGAACATTTTTAGGTTGGTGTTCTTGGATTTTGATTACTGCAATTTTTGAAGGGAGTAAGAGAGCTTCTAGGAGGTCAGCCACCAAAGGGCCATTCTGACTCTGGGTTCCAGAGGATGTCAGAAACCTCCTTTGTTTCCATAACCCATTGCTGGCAAGTTGATTCCGACTCACAGTGACCATATGGGACAGAGTCGAACTGCCCCATAGAGTTTCCAAGGAGTGGCTAGTAGATTTAAACTGCCAACCTTTTGATTAGCAGCTGTAGCTCTTAACCACTGTGCCACCAGGGCTCTTTTGTTTTCATAACATCCCGAAATCATGGACTATCCAGAATCCATACCTATAATCTGTATAAATGGTTACTGACTGTCCAGAACCAGCTTGCAAGCCCTGGTGAGAGCAATCAATTCAGGTTGTTGGGCACAAGTGACTTCAGGAAGGAGGAAGGGCACCACTCGCCAAAACTTCAGTGAACATAATGACAGTATAGCCTCCCTGATAATGAAAACTATAAGTATCTGGTTTTAAATATGACCCATCTATAAAAAGGATTGAATCAGCATTAAGGAGGGGGGTTTCCCGCAAGTACCACCTCGGGGGGGGGGGTAGGTAGTTTGTCTATTAAAACAAGGCAATCACGAAGGAGAGTATCCATGTCATTGAATAGAGGTAAAAGGGTAACTGGGTTCAAAGAATTCACTGTGTGCAGACGAATGTTAGATTCAGCCAGAAAGAGAATTTTATAAAAGGTTATTCTACTAGCTGAGAGATGTGGAGTTAATGTGGAATTTAAAATAGCAGCAACAGTACGGGGAGCATACACATCTAAAAATTTTCCAAGTACAATATCTACTGTGGCTTTTACTAATCAGGCTGTTTTCTCAACTGCCCTGAGGCGGGGGGGGGGGGTGGTATCTCCTGGCCACTGGGTCCAGCTGTAGACTGTAATACCCCACAGGTCGTTACTGATCTGCATGAGTCTGTGTGAGGACCCCTAAAGCATTTATGGCTGTTTAAAGGACATACAGGGAAAAATCAAGATTATAGATTGGGAAACTAAAGCTGGAATATTAAGTATAGACTCTTTTAGCTTTGAAACAGCCTTAATGCCTTCCTCCAAAAATTGGAATGGGTCAGGTGCAATCTCCTTTAAAAACTGATATAAAACTTGGGCTATTAATGAAAAATTAGGAATCCATGTGCAGCAATAGCCACAGAGACCTAAAACTCTCATAAACCTTTCTTAGTAGTTGGAATAAGAAAAGCCAAAATGGCATCATTTATTTTTGGATCTAAGAAAACCCTCTGTGCAAAGATAATGTGCCCCAAATATTTTATGGCTAGTAGTGCTAATTGTAGTTTTTCTTTGGATGCTTTGTGACCTCTGGTGTCCAAAAGTTGCAATAAGACATTATCTTGTAAGCAAACTTCTAAAGTCTTAGAACAAATTAACAAGTCTTCCATATATTGAAGCAAGGTGAAATCACAGGCAAATTGTAAATATTGTAAATCAACATGTAAAACTTGGGAAAAATGTGTAGGACTTTCAGTATACCATTGGGTCATCACTGTCCAGGTGTAGTTTTCATTGCCGCAAGTGGAAGTAAATAAATATTGACTTTAGAGATGCACTGGGACACTAAAAAAACACGGCAAAAGTTTACTACAGTAAAGTGAGGGGTCTCAGGTGTAATATTAGAGAGGAGAAAATGAGGGTTAGGATCTATGGGGAACTGTATGAAAACTATGTGATTAGTAGCATGTACTTCCTGCACAAAATGCCATTCCTGGTTCCCTGGTTTCCTCACAGGAAACACAGGAGTATTACAAAGGCTAGTACAAAGGATAATAAGCCGTTTTGCTAAGAATTCCTGAATTATAGACTTCAATCTTTCCCTCACCTCTCATTTCAAAAAGGATTGGGGAATTTTAGGCAGCGGTTTAGAAATATCTATTTGAATTTTAATGGACTCAGTATATTGGACCCAACAAACATCACTGGAGGATGCAGCTCACAGTGCTTCTGGTACCACAGAGAGGCAGTTAGGAGCAGTAGTTGGGGTAAAGGTGTCTTCCTGTGAGGTCATGGTAAGCCCCTGAAAGAAACATAGGGTGGCCTCACTGAATGTGTGTTCTTTTACCTCAGATTGGGAAACATCAGGTATCCCTTGAAGTATCTCTCCTTGTTCAATACAATGCAAATGACAATTTCACTTTGATAAGAAATCCCTACCTAACAAATTAACAGGAGTTGATGAGTTTAATAAGAAGGGATGCATATCCTCAATGGGTCCCAAAGAAACTCTTACTGGTTGGGAATGAACCAGAGTCTGTTCATGATTTGAAACCCTCAGTACTTTAGAAGTTTTTTTTTTTTTTTTTTTACTCTGAGTTAAAAGTTTTTGAAAACTTGTGGGGTTAATAGCAGAAAGAGTAGTTCCTGTGCCAAAAAATAATTTACACGGTTCTCCGTTAATTTGGCAGGTTGTTTCTCTTTATGAATTGACAGCAACTACTGGAAAAGCCTCAAAAGTATCCCCAGAACTCCTTAATTTGGGCTTGGGTGGTGCTGATGGCAAAACACCAACCTCGTTCTTCAATTTAAGGCAGTCTTTCTTGAAGTGTCCTGGGTTTTTGTAATAATTGTAAATGTCAGGAACTCCTGTTTGTAGAACCATGGGTCTATTCCCACACCAGGATTTGAATCGCTTATTACAACCAGGAGATTGAAATTGTTGTAACTATAATGCCATTAATTTATTCTGCTGGGTTTTAATCTTTTGCTTTAACTCCTTAGCTCTTTGTTCTATGATTTGGGCTAATTTAGAGGCCAAGGTAGTCAACTCTGAAGTTTCAATATTTCCCCAATTTAATTGATGACATTTAAATAAATGAGTCAGTTCAGGGTAGAGCCCTCCACCAAAAATGGTATTAAAAATGTTTCTGGCACCAAAATCTTCAAAATATAACCCAAATATTCCATAAAACAATTAAGTAAGTTATCCCTACAGTATTAAACATTTTTATCTTTGTCCTGCTTGCAAGGTTGAAACTTAGCCCAATTTATCTTTGAGAAACATTCAATTAGATTTGCAACAATAGCTTCAGTCTGAGTTAGTAATTCTATACCTGGGACACTAGCTTGGTTAGATAATGATTTCTCAGGTTCTTTCCATTTAGCTTATTCTATTCGTCTTTGAGCAACCCTAGGTCACAATAGCATGTGTAATAGATTATATAAATATGCTGGTACAGGTTCATAAGTTTCAGCCAAAATCTTAAACTCCAGACAATACTTTTGAGGATCTTTGCAAGGACCAGAAAATTCTTAACAATGGTGTGAAGTTCTGCTTTAGTCCAGGGGACAAAAATAACCTAAGGAGGTCCTTCTCCTGACTTTGGATATTTCATATTGAAAGGCATTTCAACTACTGGTTTAGCCATAGATACTGGCTTAGCCTCCATCTTTTCTCATTCTATCTTTTCTTTTGAGAAATAGGCTAGTTCTGGCAAAGAATTGTCAGAATGGGAGGGCAAAGAGGGATAAAAAAAAGCAGCATCCAATGAGAAGCAAGAGAAAGAGAGGAGGCCATAGCAGAAGTACAGGTTTGGCCTTGTATTTCTTTAATTTGTTTTGTTTGTCTAAACACAGTATCTTGCAGTGGGGCAAATCTATCACTTTTTCTCTTGGAAGCTTCCAATAACCAATTAAAATAGGCTTTGCACTGGTTCTGATTGTTCCGATAGTCTTTAGCCTCTAACTTGCTGTTCATAAATTACTTTAGTGAGTTCAAAACTGCCCCAAATCCTCCAGGGATTTCCTAGATTCTCTTTAGTAAGTGAATGCCGCTGCCCAAGATATTGAAATGAATGTGGGCCACAGTTTCTGACCATGTAAGCAGCGGGAGTCTTAGAGGGAGATCAACTATGGTCTTTGGAGAGAACTGATAATTACTGGTGATTGCAATGCAAAAGTTGTAAGCAAAAAAGAATAATCAGTAGTTGGAAAATATGGCTTTGGTGAGAGAAACGGTGCCAGAGATCACATGATAGAATTTTGTAAGACCAACAACTTCTTCACAGAAAATACCTTTTTTCAACAACATAAGACTATACATGAGGACCTCACCAGATGGAATACACATGTGTGGAAAAAGACAATGGAAAACCTCAATATCATCAGTCAGAAAAAGGCTAGGGGCCAACTGCAGAACAGATCATCAATTAACTGCTCATATAGAAGTTGAAGTTGAAGCTGAAGAAAATTAGAACAAGTCCATGAGAGCCAAAGTATGACCTTCAGTATATCCCACCTGAATTTAGAGACCATCTAAAGAATAGATTTGATGCATTGAACACTAATGACCGAAGACCAGACTAGTTGTGGAATGACATCAAGGTCATCATATATGAAGAAAGCAAGAGGTCATTAAAAAGACAGGAAAGAAATTAAAGACCAAAATGAATGTCAGAAGAGACTCTGAAACTTACTCTTGAAAGTCGAATAGCTAAAGCAAATGGTAGAAATGATGAAGTCAAAGAGCTGAACAGAAGATTTCAAAAGGCAGCTGGAGAAGACAAAGTAAAGTATTATAATGACATGTGCAAAGACCCTGAGTTAGAAAACCAAAAGGGAAGAAAACACTTGACATTTCTCAAGCTGAAAGAACTGAAGAAAAAATTCAAGCCTCAAGTTGCAATATTGAAGGATTCTAAGGGGAAAATATTAAATGACACAGGAAGCATCAAAAGAAGATGGAAGGAATATATAGCTTCACTGTACCAAAAAGAATTGGTCGATGTTCAACTATTTCAGGAGGTAGCATATGATCAGGAACTGATGGTACTGAAGGAAGAGTTCCAAGCTACACTGCAGGCATTGGCAAAAAACAAGACTCCAGGAACTGATGGAATAACAACTGAGATGTTTTAACAAAGGGATGCAGCTTTGGAAGTGCTCACTCACTTATGCCAAGAAATTTGGAAGACAGCTACCTTGTCAACCAACTGGAAGAGATCCAGATTTATGCTTATTCCAAAGAAAGGTGATCCAACTAAAAGCAGAAACTACCAAACAATATCATCAATATCAAGCACAAGTAAAATTTTGCTGAAGATCTTTCAAGAGCCACAGCAGGGACTACTGGGCAACATGGCACTGTAGAGAGGCACCATGCCATCCATCCACAGCAAAGATCTGAAAAACTAAGCCAAACAGAGAAAACGTAACTCCTGAAACCTTAAGCATCAAATGAAGAGATAAAGAACTCAGCCAAGCATGGAATGGAATAAGAAACTGACAGAGAACGGAGACTTAGGAAAGATACATGCGGAGGTCCCCTATCAGCTAATGCAGCACTGATCCGCCATCTTGGACTCCTATTGGAGACTGGTGAACAGAGGGTATGGGAAAGCAGTTTCACGGAGCTCCCAGAAGGAGACAGAACAACTGGTAACCAGCGATATATGCTTTCCCACCCCCCACCCTTCTTCACCCCAACTCGGCCTCCTCTGCTTCCTGCAGCCAAAGTCTCTTGGCTGGGAAGCACTGGCTTCACTCCAGTGCTGCTTGGATTCCATCCCCCCACACTGGCTGGCTACCAGAGTGACTTTTGTTGGCTGCTGGTGTTGCTTTTTTCCACTTCTTTTGATTTCTTCCATACCTCTCATAACCTCCTCCTCCTTTCTCTCAAATACCTGGCTCCATGCAACAACTTTGCTTCTTCCTGAAAGGCTGTGAAATGCTGCTCAAATGTGAAACTGCTTCCCAGCCCATGCAGCCATGCTGGTGGGATCCCGGGGCTTTTGTTTGTTTCTTTGTTTTGATCTGTTTGTTTGTTTTCTTTTTATTTTCTTGAATTGGGAGCCTGTTCTAGCCGGGCAGTAGTGTGCGGATTGGGACCTCCCCCCTCAGATTGTGCAGATGCTCAGAGGGATCCCTGAGGGCATTTCTTTTTTCTTGTTTTTGGAGAGGCGGGTTTCTTGTTATTTTTATTTGTTTATTTTATTTTCTCTCTTTCCCTTTTTATCTTTTTTCATTACTCAGTTTCTCATCTCTATATACTTACCTTCTCTTCCTGTCTCCTGAATACTTGGCACTGTGTGACACCTCTACTCCTTGTAGCCAAGCTGTACTTCATGGCCTGGGAACAACTTCCCCAGACCTCGCAGCCACACTGGTGTGATCCCTGGGGGCTTTACATTTTCTTTCTAATTTGTGTTTATTCTTTTTTTATTCTCTAATTCTCCTTTTTGTTTTTCTCCTTTTCTCAGTCTCTCATATCTCCACTCCAATGACATGCCGTCTTAGCACACTTTTTTATTTCTATGTTTTTGGCTTCTGTTCATCTTTCCTCCCTCTCCTCTTTCCCAAACCCAACTTAGTTCCACACTTCAAAATATCCCCCCTCCATCCTGCATACCTGCAACATATGCTAAACATCACACCCACAGCAGCACAGGAACAGCCAACCATAACCTGCCCTGCACTATTCCCAGGCTGCCCTGTTGGCCCTAGTATGTGCCACAAACAAACCATCCCAGCAACTCCTCATCAGCTAGACCTACCCTGCTGTACCATATCTGAGGGACAGACCCTGTCAACTGGAGAAGGAGGTGAAAAGAATCATGCCCACAGACGAGCAAACAACAAAGAACACAGAACCGGTCTGCTCAGACATAATCAAGCAGGACAAAACAAACAAATCTACAATCAACAAACAAGGCAAATAACTGCCAAATGCCCCAAAGACAGCAGACAACACCAAAACATTTACAAACACAGGACAAGATGGTGGCAGTAGATTTCAAAAATAAAACACCAGATGACATTCCAGTAGAAGAAAAAGCGCTAGAATTACCTGATAGGGAATTCAAATCTCTAATATTCAGAGCTATCCAAGGGTTGAAGCAAAAAGTCAACAAAAATGAGGAAAAAAAAGAAAAATTCATGGAAAATACAGACACAAAATGGAAGAATTCAGGAAAATAATGCAGAAACAAAATGCTAAAATAAATTCACAACTAGAAATCATACAACAGAAATTAGAAATCCAAAAGATAAACAACAAGATTTCAGAAATGGACAGTGTCATAGAAGGGCTGAGGGGCAGGTTTGAAATGGTGGAAGACAGGATTAGAGAAATTGAAGATAAACACTAGGATACAACTCTGTTTGAGGAAAAATCAGAAAAAAGAAGGAAGAAAAATAAAGAGAACCTGAGAATTATGTGGGATACAATCAAAAGCAAAAATTTGCAAGTGATCGGAGTTGCAGAACAGGGGAGAAAACAGAAAACATAGAGAGGATCATTGAAGAACTGCTGACAGAAAACTTCCCCAATATCATGAAAGATGAAAACCTGACCATCCAAGAAGCTTGACGAACCCCATATAGGATAGACCTCAAAAGAAAATCACCAAGGCATTTCATAAACACACTCGCCAAAACCAAAGACAAAGAATCCTGGGAGAAGCTCGAGAAAAACAAAAAGTCAGATATAGAGGAGAAACAATAAGACTAAGCTCAGATTATTCAGCAGAAACCATGCAGGCAAGAAGGCAATGGCATGACATATATAAAACCTTGAAAGAAAAAATTTGCCAACCAAGAATAATATATCCTGCAAAACTCTTGTTCATATATGATTGTGAAATTAGGACATTTCCAGATAAACAAAAATTAAGGGACTTGTAAAAACCAAACCAAACTTAACAAGAATTATTAAAGGGAGTCCTTCAATCTGAGATCAAACAAAGTCAGCTCACAGACTGAATCTAGGACACCGGATCGTACCAGCCAGACACCAGTCTAGGAAATGAACTCTCAAAGACTATCCAAAACCAAAAGAAATACAACAGAGAATCAGAGAAGTTAATCTGTAAAAGACAGCAACATCAGAACAATAAAAGAGGGAATAAATGGTGTAGGTATAGAACCTACTGATGGAGAGGAAGGCAAGGCGATACTAAGTAATAATACACTGCTTCAAAACTTAGGAACATAAGGGTAAATTTCAAGGTAACCATAAATAAAGTTAACAAACCTACTCATCAAAAAAAAAGAGGAAAACCATAAAGTCTCAGTAAAAACAAAACCCACAAAAACAAGAGAAATGAAAAAATCCACAAGCAAAAGGAATTCAGCAAAGGAGAGTAAGAGGAACAAACAAAACTTCAGCACCACAAAAAAAAGCACTACAAAACGACAGCAATAAACTCACACCTATCAATAATTACACTGAATGTAAAATGTCTAAATGTATCCATAAAGAGATGAAGAGTGACAGAATGGATAAAAAAAACAGGATCCATCAATATGCTGTCTATAAGAGACGCATCTTAGAAACAAAGACATAAATTTTTAAAAAATTAAAGGAGGAAAAAATATATTAAGCAAACAACTACCAAAAAAAAAAAGAAGAGTGGCAATACTAATCTCAGATAAAATAGACTTTAAAACAAAATCCAGCATAAAAAAAAAGGACACTATATAGTGATTAAAGGGGTGATCCAT
>NW_004443987.1:15031222-15032996 GCF_000243295.1 Trichechus manatus latirostris
TACAAAGAAAACTACAAAACACTACTGCAAGAAACACAAAGGGATCTACATAAATGGAAAAACATCCCATGCTCGTGGATAGGTAGAGTCAACATTGTGAAAATGGCAATTCTACCCAAAGCAAATTACAAATACAATGCAATCTAGCCCAAATATCAGTAACATTCTTTAAAGAGATGGAAAAACTAACCATTAACTTTATATGGAAATGGAAGAATCCCCGAATAAGTAAAGCACTAATGAAAAAGAAGAATAAAGTAGGAGAACACACACTACCTGACCTCAGAACCTACTATACAGCTACGGCAGTCAAAACAGCCTGGTACTGGTACAATGACAGATACAATGACCAATAGAACAGAACTGAGAACCCAGATGCAAATCCATCCACCTATGATCATCTGATCTTTGACAAGGGCCCAAAGTCCATTAAATGGGGAAAGGACAGTGTTTTTAATAAATCGTGCTGGCAAAACTGGATGTCCATCTGCAAAAAAAAAAAAAAGAAACAGGACCCATACCTCACATCACATACAAAAACTAATTCAAAATGGATCAAAGACCTAAATATAAAGCCAAAAACTATAAAGTTCATAGAAGAAAAGGATGAATCCTAGAGGCCCTAATACACAGCATTAACATGATACAAACCATAACCAACAACACATAAACTCCAGAAGGTAAGCTAGATAACTGGGATCTTCTAAAAATCAAACACTTATGCTCATCTAAAAACTTCACCAAAAGAGTAATAAGAGAACCTACAGACTGGGAAAAAAATTCTTGGATATTGCAAGACAGACAAAGGTCTAATCTGTATAATCCACAAGAAAATCCAACACCTCTACAACAAAAAGACAAATAATCAAATTAAAAATTGGGTAAAGGAAATGAACAGTCACTTCACCAAACAAGACTTTCAAGAGGCCAACAGACACATGAGGAAATGCTTGTGATCACTAGCCATTAGAGAAATGCAAATTCAAACCACAATGAGATACCATCTCACCCCAGCATTACTAGCACGAATCAAAAAAACTGGAAATAACAAATGTTGGAGAACCAAAAACACCTGAAATAACAAATGTTGAAGAATAAAAACCACTGGAAATAACAAATGTTGGAGAGGCTGCATGTAGATTGGAACTCTTATGCATTGCTGGTGGTAATGCAAAATGATACAACCATTTTGGAAAATGATATGGTGCTTCCTTAGAAAGCTAGAAATAGACTTACCATACGATCCAGCAATCCCACTCCTAGGAATATATCCTAGAGAAACAAGAGCTATCACACAAACATATATATGCACACCCATGTTCATTGCAGCATTGTTCACATTAGCAAAAAGATGGAAACACTTCCTTTTCTTGAGTTGGGAGCCCTTTCTGGCCAGGCTGAGCTGCATGGCAGGGAGACTCCACTTCGGCTTCCACAGACGTGCAGAGATATCCCTGAGGGCATATTTTTTTTTTTTTCTGTTTCTTTGGGGGCATTTCTTATTGTTTTTTTTTTTAATTTGTTTTGTTTTCTTTTTCCTCTTTTTCCCTTTTTGTCTTTCTTCATTTCTCAGTTTCTCATCTCTCTATATCTTCCTTCTCTTTCTGTTCAATGAATACCTGGTGTTGTATACCTCTACGCCTTCTATCCAGGCTCTACTGCAACACCTGAGAGTGACTTCCCCAGACCTCATAGCTGCACCGGTGGGATCCCTGGGAACTTTGCGGTTCTTTAACCTTTCTGATACTTATTTATTCATTCTTTTCTTTTCTTC
>NW_004443987.1:15040062-15055100 GCF_000243295.1 Trichechus manatus latirostris
AAGCAGCAGTCAAGAAGTCCTCTTGTGGACAAGGAAGCTGGTGATAGGGAACCCAAGGTTGAGTAAGGATATTGTTGATGTGTTGTGAGATTGTTAACTATTGTCATAGAGCAACATTTGTAGTAACTGTTAAATGAGAAACTATTTTGTTCTGTAAGCCTTCATCTTAAGTGAGAATAACAGCAGAATTTGAAGAGTGTAGTCAATGTCACTGAACTGTGCATGTAGACATTTTTGAAATGGTGTATTTTTGGCTATGTTTATTTTCACCAAAAAAAAAAAAAAAAAAAAAGAGGTTGAGAAGTTAGAGGGTTGAGATATTCTGGGGTTGTTAACCAATGTCATAATATAACATATGGACTTCTGTTTCATGAGAAACTATTTGTTCTGTAATCCTTCCCCTGAAGTACAATTAAAAAAAAATAAAAAAAGTTGGAAACTCCTAGATGCCCATCAACAAATGAATGGATAAACAAGCTATGGTACATAACATCCAATGGAGTATTATGCAATGATACAGAACAATAATGTATCTGTGAAACAGCTCATAACATGGTTGATACTGGAGGACATTATGCTGAGTGAAATAAGTCAATCACAGAAGGACAAATATTGTATGAGAACTCTACCGTAAAAACGCATGAAAAAGTTTACACACAGAGAAACAATCTTTGTAGGTTACGAGGGAGGGGAGGGGTGTTAGGGGGGAAATACTAAATTAAAAAGAAAAAAATGAGCCGCTGCATCAGAGTATCGACAGGGAACTGCAGAAATTCAAGTCGGATTGAGAACAGGACGCGGAACCGGGGATATCATTGCTGATGTCAGATGGATCTTAGCTGAAACTAGAGAACACCAGAAATCTGTTTACCTGTGTTTTATTAACTATGCAAAGGCATTGGACTGTGTAGATCATAACAGATTGTAGATAACGTTGTGAAGAATGGGAATTCCTGAACACTTAATTGCGCTCACAAGGAACCTGTACATAGATCAAGAAGCAGTCTTTCGAACAGAACAAGGGGATGCTGCATGATTTAAAGTTAGGAAAAGTGTATGTCAGGGTTGTATCCTTATTTAATACATACTTATTTAATCTGTATTATGAGCAAATAGTCCGAGAAGCTGGAGTATATGAAGAAGAATGCAGCATCAGGATTGGAGGAAGACTAATTGACAACCTGCTATATGCAGATGACACTACCTTGCTTGCTTAAAGTGAAGAGGACTTGAAGCAGTTACTGATGAAGATCAAACACTATAGCCTTCAGTGTGGATTACACCTCAACATAAAGAAAACAAAAATCTTCACAACTGGACTAATAAGCAACATCATAATAAATGGAAAAAAGATTGAAGTTGTCACAGATTTCATTTTTCTTGGATCCATAACCAATACTCATGGAAGAAGCAGTAAAAAAATCAGACAATGCATTGCATTGTCAAATCTGCTACAAAAGACCTGTTTAAAGCATTAAAAATAATGATGGCACACTGAAGACTAAAGTGTGCCTGAACCAAGCCATGGTGTTTTCAACCACCTCATATGCATATGAAAGCTGGACAATGAATAAGGAAGACCAAAGAAGAATCGACGCCTTTGAATTATGATGTTGATGAAGAATATTGAATATACCATGGACTGCCAAAAGAACGAACAAATCTATCTTGGAAGAGGTGCAGTCAGAATGCTTCTTAGAAGCAAGGATGATGAGACTTCATCTCATATACTTTGGACATGTTGTCAGAAATGATCAGTCCCTGGAGAAGGACAGTATCCTTGATAAAGTAGAGGGTCCGCGAAAAAGAGGAAGACCTTCAATGAGATGGATTGACACAGTGGCTGCAACAATGGGCTCAAGCATAGCAAGGATTATGAGGATGGTGCGGGACTGGGCAGTGTTTTGTTCTGTTGTACGTGGGGTTGCTATGAGTTGGATCCTACTTGATGGCACCTAACACTTTTACTTGCCACCTGAGAATTGGCAACATCTTACATGTTAGATGTTGCCACTTTTCAGGCTGCTGGAGTATGAGATCTCCCCACCCTTGTTGCTGCTGCAGAAAGTGCCAACACCTGCCAGAAACTGCCATACTTTGAGATCCAGAAACATGAAGTTTCTCTCTTCTTCCTGACTTCTGATCTCCTGTTAGTGACTCCTATTGCCAGAAAGTACTAGGAAAACTGGTTGAGCAGTGGTGACAAAGCGGTTAAGTGCTTGGCTGTTAACCAAAAGGTTGGAACCCGCACCCACTTTGCAGGAGAAAAGTTTGGCAGTTTGTGCTTGAAAAGATTTACAGACTGGGAAACCCTATGGTGAAGTTATACTCTGTCCTTTAGGGTTGCTATGAGTTGGAATCGACTGACGGAAATGTGTGTGTGTTTTTTTTTTTTTTTTTGGTTTTTAGTCCTGGGCTAAGCAGTACCTCCTCAGTGGATCCAGAACCAACTGCAACAGCCAGGGCAGGATCCAGTCCAGGATAGTTAGCATCCTGTGATCTCGGGTATTACCCATTCTTCCTTTTTGATTCTCTAGGCCTTTTCCCCACCGCATCATTACTGTTTTGCTCAATTACATTTTATAGCACCTTAGAAACCAATCATTTCCGTTTAAATTCTAAGGGGGTTCTTTTTTTTTTCCTGACTGGAACGTGACTGATACATTCATACTCAATAATAGTGTACTTATTCAGAGTAATGAATTGATTATTTCTATAGATTTCAGTAAAAATAAAAATAATTTAAATAATAAACAAAAGATACATGACTTTGAAAATGAAAAATTGCCTCAGAAATTTTAAATTGTTTCCATGTGAAATGTTGTCATATGCGGCAAAATTACATGAAAGACAGTGCTATACATGGTATAAATTGAACATATGATTTGCCGGATGAATGAACTTAAATAAAACATGAAGTATCCATATCTAACGCAAGCCAACTATTTCTCCTTTTTGAAATCTGCACGTCTTTAATTACCTTGTGTGTGAAAATCAGTTGAATATTTTTAGCAGCTTAATTATTTGATTACCTTCATGTCAGCATTACCATTACCATACTCCACATTGGAGTTGTTTCAGAAATATCCAATAATGCATTATTTTTCTTCAAAATCCTACATAATTTTTGGGTTAGAAAGAATATTTTTCTTTAAAGTTGCATACCTTACAAAGAATTTTAAGCCATTGAGCACTCTCCCCAAATGAAATTTCAAGGTGATATAAAGCGTAACTTAATTTCCTGTCTTCATTCAACAATATTGTTTTTCCTAAAAGAAATCAATAAACTTTTTTACAGTTGAAAAACAAATAAAAAAGAAATACCTAACTAGAAATTATAGCTTTACAATGGACTATATCATTTATTCAAATATTTTGAGAATATACATATCCATCAAAGGATGATATGTATAGTATTTTTCTCTCATTTTGAAAATTGTTTCTATATAGTAACACTTTGAAGAACTTAATGAGATAGCTTTTGCATGTGTGCTGAAGAATACAGAAATATTTAATACAGAAAAGTGGACAACTGTAGAAAGTTCTCCCTGAAATGGAACTGAATGCTAGATAAAGCATACATCTTAGTGCATTAATGATCAGCCAATAACGGGGATGTTTTTAAGAGCTCACTCCACCAAGAAAAAAAAAGAAAGAAAGGAAGGCAGGAAGGAACAAAAGAAGGCAGGAACGAACGAAGGAGGAAGGAAGAAAGAAAGAAGGAAGGAGTGGTCTGTAGCCAGAGTTAAGGGTGGTTGCTGATTGTACTGAGATCAGAATAGTAAAGGTTATATAAGTAGGATTATATAATATTTGTCCTTTTGTGACTGACTTATTTCACTCAACACAATGTTTTCAAGATTCATCCATGTTGTAGCATGTATCAGGACTTCACTTTTCTTTACGACTGAATAATATTGCACTATATATATATATATCACGTTTTATTTATCCATTCATTTGTTGATGGACACGGGTTGTTTCCATTTTCTGTCTACTGTGAAAAATGCTGCAATGAACATTACTGTACAAATAGCTGAGTCCCAGCTTTCAAGTCTTTTGGATATATACCTAGGAGTTGAATGGCTAGATCATATGGTAATTCTATGTTTAATTTTTTGAGGAATGGCTAAAATGTTTTCCACAGTGGCTGCACCTGGATGAACATTCCAGTTTCTCCACATCCTCGCCAACATGTGTGGTTTTCCATTTTTGTTTTCATCATAGACATGCTAGTGAGTGTGAAGTGATATCTATTTGTAGTTTTGATTTGAATTCACTTCTTTTTATGGTAAAATACTATTCTACTATGTGAACATACCACATTTATTTATCCATTTATCAGTTGATGAATATTTTGGTTGTTTCTACTTTTTTGCTATTATGAATAACACTGCTATGAATATTTGTGTACAGCTATTTTGCTTGAACAAAAGTTTTCAATTCTTTTCATTTTGTGTATATAGGAATGGAATTGCTAGATCATATGCTAACTCCATTTTTAACCCTTTGAGGAACTGCCAGATGTTTTTCAAAGTGGCTGTACCATTTTACATGCTCACCAGCAGCGTATGTGGGTTTCAGTTTCTCCACTTCCTCACCCAAACTGTTTATTATTTGTCTTTTTTATTACAGCCATCCTAGTGGTGTTGAGTGTATCATTAAAAAAAATTGTTGCGATCTATCCTGAAATACAATGCTGTCAGTGATAAGTAAATATCCATATGCCCACAAGGAAGATTAGTTAATACAATTGTTATTCACATTTACACACCAACCATTATACCAAAGATGAAGAGATTGAAAATTTTTATGACCTGCTGCAATCCGAAATTGATCAAACATGCAATCAAGGTGCATTGATAATTACTGGTGATTTGAATGCTAAAGTTGGAAACAAAGAAAAAAGATCAGTAGTTGGAAAATACAGTCCTGATGATGGAAATGATGCCAGAGATCACATGGTAGAATTCAGCAAGATCAAAGAGTTAGTCATCAGAAATAGTTTTTTTTCAACAACACTATCGAGGACTATATATGTGGACCTGGCTGAATGGATTACACAGGAATCTGACTACATCTGTGGCAAGCAATGATGGAGAAGCTCAATATCATCAGTCAAGACAAAACCAAAGATCAGCTGTGGAACAGACCATCAATTGCTCATGCACAAGTTCAAGCTGAAACAGAAGAAAACCAAAGGAAGTCCACAAGAGCCAGCATATGAACTGGGATACATCCTGCCTGAAGTTAGAGACCATCTCAATAATAGATTTGATGCACTGAAAACTAATGGCCAAAGTTCAGAAGGGTTCTGGAAAGACATCAAAGATATCACATGTGAAAAAAGGAAAAGGTCATTAAAAATACAGGAAAGAAGTAAGAGACCAAAATGGATGTCAAAAGAGACTTTGAAACTTATTCTTAAATGCAGAATATCTAAAGCAAATGGAAGAAATGATGACGTGAAAGAGCTAAACAAGATTTCAAAGGGCAGCTCAAGAAAACAAGGTAAAGTATTACGATGAAATGTGCAAAGATCTGGAGTTAGGAAACCAATAGGGAAGAACAAGTCAGCGTTTCTCAAGCCTAAAGAACTGAAAATTCAAGCCTTGAGTTGCATTACTGAAGGATTTTATGGATAAAAATTGAATGACATATGAAGCATAAAAATAAATAAGTAAATAAATAAATAAAAGATGGAAGGAATTTATACAGTCACTGTACCAAAAAGAATTGGTGAATGTTCAACCACTTCAGGAGGTTGCATATGATCAAGAACCACTGGTACTGAAGGATGAAGTTCAACTTGCACTGCAAGCATTGGTGAAAAACAAGTCTCCAAGAGTTGAAAGAATATCAGTTGAGATGCTTCAACAAAGGGATGCAATGGTGGAGGTCCTTACTCATCTATATCAAGAAAAACACAAGACAGCTTTCTGGACATCCAAATAGAAGAGATCCATATTTGTATCCATTCCAAAGAGGAATCAAACGAAATGCAGAAATTATCTAACAATATTATTAATATCATATGTTAGCAAAATTTTGCTGAAGACAAAAAATGACTGCAGCTGTGCATCTATAGGGAAATGTCAGATGTTCATGCCAGATTCAGAAGAGGACGTGATATCATTGCTGAGATCAGATGGTTCCTGGCCAAAAGCAGAGAATAGCAGAAAGATGTTTATCTGTGTTCTATCAACTAAGCAAAGATATTTGACTGTGTGAATCATAACAAATTATGGATAACTTTTAAAAAAATGAGAGTTAAAGAACACTTAACTGCGCTCATGTGGAACTTGTACATGGATCAAGAGGCATTAGTTTGAACAGAACAGATACTGTCCAGTTTAAAGTTGGAAAGTTGTGCGGTACGGTTTTATACTTTCACCTTACTTATTCAACCTGTATGCTGAACAAATAATCTGAGAAGCTGGTCTATATGAAGAAGAACATGACAACAGTATTGGAGGAGGACTCATTAACAGCCTGCAATATTCAGATGACACAACCTTGCCTGCTGAAAGTGAAGAAGACTCGAATCACTTACTGATGAAGGTCAAATACTACAGCCTTCAATATGGATTACACCCGAAAATTACAAAAATCAAAATCTCACAACTGGACCAATAAAAAACCTGATGATAAACGAAGAAGAAATTGAAGTTGTTAGTGATTTCATTCTACTTGAGTCAAAAATCAACATCCATGAAAGCAGCAGTCAAGAAATGAAATGAAGTATTGCACAGGGCAAATCTCCTGCAAAAGACCTCTTTAAAGTTTTAAAAAAGAAAGACGTCACTTTGATAACTAAGGTGTACCTGACCCAAGCCATGGGCTGTTCAATTACCTCATATACAAGTGAAAGCTGGACAATGAAAAGGTAACATAGAAGAGTTGATGAATTAGGATTGTGGTGTTGGTGAAGAATATTGAATGGACTACCAAAAGAACAAACACATCAGTCTTAGAAGTAATACAACCAGAATGCTTAGAAGTGAAGATGGTGGAACTTTGGTTTGCTTACTTTGGAAATGTCATCAGGAAAGACAAATTGCTAGAAAAGGACATCATGTCTGAAAAAGTAGAGGGTCAATGAAAAGAAGGGAAACCCTCAATAAGATTATTTGACACAATAGCAGCAACAATGGACTCAAACATTTCAAGGCTTATAAAGATAGTGCAGGTTCAGGCAATGTTTCCTTTTGCTACACATAAGGTTGTCATGAGTCAGAGCTGACTCAATAGCAACCAACAACAACAGTAGGTTTAAACTGGTATCTCATTGTGGTATTGATTTACATTTCCTTGAAAACTAATGCTTTTGGGCATATTTTCATGTACTCACTGGCCATTTTTATGTCTGGTCTGGAATAATGTTTATTCAGATTTTTTGCCCATTTTAAAATTTGGTATCTCAATTTTAGTCTCTTGATCTATATGTCCATCTTTATACCAGTACAGCCCTGGTAGTGAAATGGTTAAGGTGCTCAGCTGCTAACTAAAAGGTCAACAGCTCGAATCCACCAGCTACTCCATGGGAGAAAGACGTGGCAGCCTGCTTCAGTAAAGATTTACAGCCTTGGAAACCCTATGGGGCAGTTCTACTCTGTGCTATAATGTTGCTATGAGTTGGAATCAACTGATGGCAGTGGGTTTGGTTGGTTTGGGTTATGCCAGTACAACAGTTTATTTTCTTGTGATTTATTTGTCTAGTTTTGGTATAAGAGTAATATTGGCTTCATAGCATGAGTTTGGAAAATTTCACTCTTCTTCTATTGTTTGTAAGAGTTTGTGAAGAATTGGTAATAATTCTTTAAATTTTTGGTATAATTCACTTGTGAAGCCATCTGATCCTGGTCTTTTCTTTGTGGATTTTTTTTTTTTTTTTTTTTTTGTAACTAATTTAACTTATTTACTTGTTATAGGTCTATTCAGATTTTTTGTTTCTTCTTGAGTCGGTTTCAGTAGTTGGTGTCTTTCTAGAAATTTGTCCATTTCATCTAAGATATCTAATCAGTTGGCATGAAGTTTTCATAGTATTCTGTCATTATATATATATTTTTTATTTCTGTAAGGTTGGTAGTAATTTTACTTCTCTCTTTCCTGGTTTTAGTGATTTGATTCTTCTCTCTCTCTTTTTTTTTCTTGGTCAGTCTATTTTACTTATTTCCTGACTTCTGTTAGCTTTGCTTTACTTTGCTTTTCTTTTGTCAGAGTCTTAGGATGATAAGTAATTGTTTTGATTGTTTCATCTTTTAAAAATTCAAACATTTACAGCTACAAATTCAACTCCAAGCACTTCTTTAGCTGTTATCCCATAGGTTTTATTATGTTATATCTTCACTTTAATTCCAAAAGTATTTTCTAATTCCCTTGTGATTTCTTTGATTCATCAATGATAATAAAGATTTTAAATGGCAGTTTTAAATTTCTATAGCAAGATCTTAACCAAGAAATGACACAATATTTTGGAATTCGCAGAGAACATTCATTTCACATATCAAATTTTAAGCTTTTGATCTTTGGAGGTGTATGATATATTTCATTATGCTGCTAAATTCCATGAAAATATTCTTTTATTGTTATACTCTATATATTTAGAGTACTAATACTTTGACCTGTAAATAATGTTAAATGATAATCAAAATACTTGAGATAATCTATCCATTCTACTATTTTCTCATGAATAAATTTAGGCTCAGATTAAACTGCTTTTTCAAGGATCTGTATCTGTAATTAGTCAGTCTTTATTACAACCAGAACTTCACACTCCAGGCCAAAGTTCCTCATCTTTAGCCCTCATATCCATTTTTTTAAAAAACAGTGTTCATTTTGGTAACTATAACAAATAAATAACTATAAATAAATAAATAATCACACAATCTCCTTAGGTTCAAGGAAGAAACCAAAGAATTGTTTTGTCTTTTAAGCATAACTGTTCGGACTTATTTTTCGAAAATAAATAAAGTAACTTATATTTATTAATTTGATTTGCAAAATGTTGAACTAAAGCAGCGACTTTTTCAGTTCATGGGGCATATTATTACTTCAATATTTGTCAATTTTAGTGTTAATTCATGAAAGTAACTAAGCAAATATGTGTTCTTATACTTACTGCAAAAAAGTGATTTCCTTATAAATAATAACATCAGACACTTTGATAGATATTAACACACAAGTTATTTAGCATGGTTTATTTAGAGCAGTTTATTAAGTCATCATGTGAAATTTAAATGAGCCATTTGAAATCTGTAATATAATGCTTAGATCTGTCTCTCTAATATGATTTCATTTAAAAATAGTAATTATAAAAATACCACAAAACTATGGTGATAGAAATTGTGTGTGTGCCTGTGTATGTGTCTGTGTGTGTAGTGAGACAGAGAGATAAAATTAAAAATAGTATCAGAGACAAAGATAAGAAAAGAGATGTGGATAATGCACTTTCTAAAAAAGGGACATAATTTTAAAAAATATACCAAGACACAAAATGATATCACGACAAAAGATACCTTCTTTTTATAGTCTTTCATATGATTGTCTATTTTAAGGCTAGAAAATGTCATTAAATTTAAAGGATGTATTAGTGAATCATTGCTCAACATAAGTGAATCAATCAAATGAATACTTTATAGATTTCAATGTATCAAGGATAATTTTTGATATCTGTGTATGAAATGGGACCCATAAATACACTGTGAAATGTGGCATTTATTCGGCTTTTCTAAGAGATAATTTATAAAAGCTAAATACTCTTACTCTAAAATGTAACCTTATTAGCCAGTTATTCATCAAAATTTAAAGTAGATAGCCAATACTCAAGTTTATTATCAGAAAAAGAATAAACAAGAATATCAGAAGGAAATGGAGATATGATGTTTTAGCTGAAGAAATAGAGAAGAATCCCTTAAATACCAAAGTTTATAATTTTTAATCATTCATACACACTTTTGTTCCATTAGTCACAAAAAATAATAAAAACAGGCATTCAAAATATCTTCTACGTCATGTACTGTATTTATACTATTAGTTTTAAAAAAACTAGAATTTTACTAACAACTATAAGAGTATAAAATGAATAATTAAGGAGAGCCTACCATAAGCAGCAGCTGAGATAAGATATTGCAGGAAGAACATATCACCTTGAATAATAGTGTTAAGCTCTACAGAATTAGAAAAATGTATTAGGGCATATTTAAAAAGACCAATCTTATGGTATGTATCCTCAGGATTTTAAAAATAGGCTTTAAAATGTTATGCGTAGCATATTAAACCTTAATGACTACATAAACTATAGCAGTAAAGAAAGAGTTCATAAAATATCTAAATATATGTTAAATAAGACACGGTGATGCTTTAATCATTTGGGTCAATGAATACAAATATATATTGAATTTCCAAATTAAAAATGAAGTATTCATGATTTAACGTAAGTCAAAATGAGGTTGAGAAACAAGCAATTAAACAAATGTTGATAAAAAAATGTATTTTCTAGTTACTCTTTAATTTCATATTTGTTAGTGACTTAATATTTGCCACATCAAATGATATAAATGTTTTGTGTTTACTTTTGATTGAACTATGGCTATGACACCAGATCAATGGAAGCTGTGCACTCACATCTGAGACAAAAAGTGAAAAACATAGTATGATGGAAAATTATTAGGATGTTTGTGTTTGAGAAGGACCCTATTGAATGAGATTCTACAAGAGTCAGGCTAAGGATGAATATTATTTAATAGTTTTATCTATGTCTTGTATAATAGAATAGACAACTGGCTATTTTAAAACAATTTTGGAGAATAAAATTTTTAATAATAAAACATTGAAGAGATGAGCATTTTCTGGTAAGCCATATAAGTATCTTAGAAGTTGTCACTCTCTTACAAAAACAAACAAAAGTCCTGAAAAAACTGAAAAGCAGTAACTCTTCTGATAGTTATAAGAGAATTGAGGTCACAAGGAAAACTAAAAACGAGAGAGAGGGGCAGATATGAATGTATCAGTGTACAGAATCACAGAAGACCAGGAGTGGAAACACATTTCTAGTACCAGTACTGGTAGGAACACCTAAACTGTAATTGATGAATTGCTGGAGGTTTGGTGTGGAATAGTTTGAGAGCTAAAAATACAGGGGCCCATTCTTAGGTGGGTGTGCCCACTTTTGTGAGTTTTACCACTAGGAACCCCACCAGATTCTCAGTGAAGATCAGAGAAAAACTCCTCCAGCAGGGGGAGAGGAAAAGTAACCATTTTGAAATACACCCAGAGCATTCTGTTCTTTTTAACAATGGCCTGCCTTCAAAAGAAATTATTTTACCAGAGCCTATTTGACTTTGATTTTACCAAACCTAACCTAACTGACCCAGTGAAGAAAAAAACACACAACTTCAGTCCCCTCTAGCTTTTCTGTCTCACCTGTAGGTGGGGGAAGGAGATAAAAAGCACTTGTGAAAGTCACAGCCCAGGGACATAGGCTCGCTAAAAGGCTGAGACCTAATCATAGGATTGTAGAATGCTATACACACCAACCCTGGTGGCGCAATGTTTAAGAGCTATTGCTGCTAACCAAAGGTCAGCAGTTTGAATCTACCAGCCACTCCTTGAAAACCCTATGGAACAGTTCTACTATGAGTCAGAATTGACTCAACAGCAATGGGTTTGGGTTTTTTGGTTTTATCATCCCCCCACACCTAACTCCACATCAAGTGTATGAAATAAAATGATTATGCTGTACAATAATTTAAAAAATGACAACTTGTTTTGTAACTTCACAAATTCTTGGAGTTTTTTTTTTTCCTTCAAAATTAAGTTCACTCTGTTTTATAGGCTGTGACAAAGTATAATGCTTGAGTACAGAAAACCTAACCAAGATGGATTTTACCAGAGCCTAACTGGTGTTGTGAAAAGGAAATAGCCAACTCCAGCCCCCTCTATTCTTCCTGTCTTGCCTAAGTGGTTAAAAAAAAAGCTGAAAATAACTTGTGAAGGTCACAACACCAGGGGTACAGGCTCAATATAGGATTGAGACCTAATAGAAAGATTATAGACTACTTCCCCTCCCCCCACATCTATCTTAGCACCACATTAATCAGGCCCCAGTATAATAACAGAGGATTAGAGATTTTAAAAAACGCAAGCTCAGACTCTATTTAAGAATGAGGCTCTAGTGAAATCAAAAAACAACAACAGAGAGAAAAAAAAAAAAACAGACAACAGAGGAAATTTTAGCCTCTGACACTGACAACTTCAGCAAACAGTAAACACAGCCTAAATGCTAGCCAGATAAATATAAAACTTCCCACTTTTAAAAAACTTGCTTACCTCAGTTTCTTTTACCCAATTCATCATGTCTGCCATCTTAAAAAAAAAAATTACAATGTATGCTAAAAGGCAAAAACACAGTCAAAAGAGGCAAACCAAGAATCAGAAGCAGATCCCTATGGGGCAGAAATTTTAGAAAGATCAGATAAATAATTTCAAATAACTATGCTAAGGGTGCTCATGGAAAAAGAAGATGACATGCAATATCAGATGGGTAATGTAAGCAGAGAGGTGAAAAATACAAAAAAGATACAAAGGAAATATCAGAAATCAAAAACATTTAACAATAATAAAGAATGCCTTTATGGACTTTTTAGTAGCCTAGTCATGGTTGAAGAAAGGGTGATGGAAAAATTTGGGAAAGGAAAAAGGTGATGGTTGAAAAACATAATTTACATAATTAATATCACTGAACTGTACATATGAAGATTATTGAAATGTCAGATGTTTTGTTACATATATATACATCTCGTTAAAAAAAAGAATCCCTTTCTCCCCCAAAAAAGAAACCACAATGAGATATCACTTTATACCCACTAGGATGTCTGCTATCTAAAAATGGAAAATAACAAGTGTTGGCAAGGATGTGGAGAAATTGGAACTCTTGTCTATTGCTAGTGGTAATGTAAAATGGTAGAACCACTGTGGAAAACAGTTTGGTGATTCTTCAAAAAGTTAAACACAGAACTGCTATATGATGCAGCAATTCCATTCCTAGGTATATACATAAAATTTGAAAGCAGAGACTCAAACAGATACTTGGACAGTGTTGTTAGTTGTAGTATTATTCACAATAGTAAGAAAGTGGAAACAACTCAAGTGTCCATCAACATATGAATAAATAAACAAATTATGGTATATCCATACAATGAAATATTATTCAGTCATAAAAAGGAATGAAACTCTGATACCTGGTACAATGTGGATGAACCTTGAAAATATTATGCTGACTGAAAGAAACCAGAGATAAAAGGACAAATATTATATGATTTCACTTATATAAAATATCTAGAATAGGTAAATTCATAGTTACTAGAAGTAGATCAGAGGTTACCAGTGGCTGGGGGAAGGGAAGAATGGGGAGTTATTGCATAATGGGTACTGAGTTTTTGTTTGTGGTGATGGAAAAGAAAGTGGATTTAGAAAGTGTTGGCATTGAACAACACTACTTATATAATTAGTGGTATAGAAATTTACACTTAGAAAATGGTCAAAATACAAATTTTATGTTATATGCATTTTACCAAAATCAATTTTTAAGAAGTGATATTGACATAATAGAGGGGTATTTGCAAACTATATGGTAATACATCAGTATCCTTAATAAGTAAAGTGATTTTGCAGTAGAAGAAAAGATTAACACTCCAAGAAGAAAATGGGCAACGGATATGATTAGGCAATTCACAAAATATGAATTACAAAAATCTTATGAAAAAAGATCAGTTTTACTTAATTTAATAAATACAAATACTACTACTAATAATATTTATTTGGCATATCATATTGTCAAAGATTAAAAAGATTAGGAACAATCAGTGTTAGGAGGTGTGAAGTATAAAAGGAGCCTTGGTGATGCAGTGGTTAAGCACTTGGCTGCTAACCAAAATGTCAGCGGTTAAAATCCAGCAGCCGGTCCTAGGGAGAAAGATGTGGCAGTCTGCTTCCACAAAGATTTACAGCCTTGGAAACTTTATGGTGCAGTTCTACTCTGTCCCACAGGGTTGCCATGAGTCAGCATAGACTGCACAGCAGTGGGGCAGTGGGTGAAGTGTAAATTCGTATGCTTCTGGGAGGCATTTTAACATTGTTGTTAGGTGCTGTCGAGTCACTTCAGACTCACAGCGACCCTATGTACAACAGAACGAAACAGTGCTGGGTCCTGGGTCTTCCTCAAAATCATTGCAATGTTTGAGCCCATTGTTGCAGCCACTGTGTCCATCCATCTCACTGAGGGTCTTTATAACATAAAGTAATATTATTTAAAATTAGGCCATTTGAACCAACAATACTTTGCAAAGAATTTGTCTTAGCCAGGTAGTTGGAAAAGTATAACATATCTGTATCAAAGATTTTTTTTATTGTACTTTAGATGAAGGTTTACAGAACAAATAGTTTCTCATTAAGCATTCAGTAGACATATTGTTTTATGACTTTGGTTAACAATCCCACCACATGTCAACACTCTCCCTTCTCGACCTTGGAGGCCTTTTTTTTTGGTGAAAATATCCATAACCAAAGTTACACTATTTCAAAAGTTTTTACATGTACAATTCAGTGACATCGATTACATTCTTCCAGTTGTGCTGCTATTCTCACTATTCTTTTCCAAATTATTCCATCATCATTATCTTCAACTCACTGTCCCCTAGACTTCCCATCAAAACTTTGAGTTGATGTTGTCAATTTGATCTCACGTAATTTTTTTTGTACCTTAGATGAAGGTTTAGAGAACAAATAATTTCTCAATAAACAGTTAGTACACATATTGCCCTATGACTGTGGTTAACAACCACATGCTTTGTCAACACTGTCCCTTCTCAACCTTGGGTTCCCTATCACCAGCTTTCCTGCCCCCTCCTGCCTTCTAGTCCTTGTCCCTGGACTGCTGTGCCTCATTAGTCCCGTTTTGTTTAATGGGACTGTCCGATCTCGGGCTAAACGGTGAACTTCAGGAGTGACTTCACCACTGAGCTGAAAGGGTTTCTGGG
>NW_004443987.1:15062080-15067570 GCF_000243295.1 Trichechus manatus latirostris
AAGTTTGAAGCAGTCTACCATTACTTGGTATCGCCTTGCCTTCCTCTCCATTAGAAGGTTCTATACCTGTGCCGTATATTCCCTCTTTTATTGTTTTAATGTTGTTGTAATTTACTGATTAACTGCTCTGATTCCCTGTTGTATTTATTTTGGTTTTGGATGTCCTTTAGAGTTAATTTCTTAGGTTGGTATCTGACTGGTATGGTCCTGCGTCCTAGGTTCTGCCTGTGAGCTGAAGCTGTTTGTCCTTGTAGAAATACATTTTTAACAATAAATTTAGTAATATTTCCAAACATTCTTCCTTTCAGTTAACTATATGTAGATGTTAAGTGGTTATTAGCATTTCCATATCTAAACTTGTGATTCAGGTAAATATCTGGGTGTTCTTGATTAAGACATACTGACTCAGTGTTTACCTGTGAGGAAAGTGGATGTTCTTCAAGGACCTAGTATACAAAAGAATTTCCAATGGCACATGATTTAAGTTGTGGAATTAAAACGCTGATTTATTAAGAGCCAACTAAATGAATAGAACTCATAATTTTCTTTTGTCCAACCTCTGTTTGAATCTAGAAATAAAAGCAAGCAAATTACAAACAATAAGTTGAAGCTGAATATATCTTCAGGAGTAAATTCATGGTATATCCTGGAGTTTAAGAAACTACTGTCTATCTTCTATAGTCACGTTATCATACAGTGATTATTCATGTTTAAAATGATAAAGGAAGTCTTGAATCAATAAAATATTAAATTATATTACCTATATTGAGTTTGGAGCCCTGGTGGTGCAGTGGTTAAGAGCTCAACTGTTGACCAAAATATTGGCAGTTCAAATCCACGAGTCACTCCTTGGAAACCCTATGGGGCAGTTCTAATCTGTCTTATGGGGTCACTATGAGTCAGAATCGACTCGAGGAAATGAGGTTTGTTTGTTTTTTTTAAATATTGAATTTACCAGCAGAGGGAAGAGAGGTAAATGCATTTTAGAAAAATACTCAAAAATAAAGATTTCTCTAAAGAATTTTCGAACTGCTTATAATTTACTTACACAGATTTCCCATGTGTGATTTATGCTAAGTCCTTAGGAAGAAATCATGTATTTCTGATATTGGTTTTCATAGAAATCATGAGCATTATGCTCCTTTAATTCTGTAGAGATATTTTTGCATGACTACAAGGCAACAATTAATCCCTGGAATCTTTGTTTAAGAAACAAATCTCCACTTTAAAAATCTTACACTCTGACTGGATCAACAGATCTCAAAACAATATTTAAACTATAACGTAAAAGCAAAAGTTGATAGAGTACATTACTACATGCAGTACAGTCAATCATGCATGTTTGACTCTATTATATTACACATCATGTGTTTTTAATGCCATATTTGCTACCCCTGGCCACTACTACTATAATCATTACTCCTGCTATTACTAACATTTACTGAGTGATTACAATTTGCCGGGCACTGGGCTAAAAACTGTATAAATAATATCTCATTTAATTCTCATAATGTTATAAGGTAGGTGCTATCTCCATTTGAAAGTTATGGAGATTGTAGTTCCAAAAAGCTAATGACTTGCCCAAGACCTAAGAGCTTGAAAGTCATAGAGCTATTATTTGATATCAACTACTATAACTCCAGAGTCACTATGCCTATTACTATCCTACAGTGCCTCCCAGAACTGTGTTACCACTCCACCAGAGTTAAACTCTTACAAATAGTAGATTTAAAAATGTCAGGAAAGTCAACATGCCCAACTGCTCCCTGAAAAATCATAGTGCATTCAAAACCCAACCATAAATTACTTCTGAATTATATACTGCTTTGGATTACTGATGTTTATGCTACCATATTATTATGAATAATCATGTGTTAACTCTGTATTACTGCAAGAGAAGGTGCAGTGAAGGAATAGCAAGGAAGTGCTGAAATTGAATGTTTGATTTGTTTATTTTTGGAAAGTGGTGGATAATCCTTGGTGGAATCTGAGTATATTTTCAGCATATAAAAAAATTAATACTGGAGGCAGGGCCAAGATGGCAGAGTAGTCAGACACTTCCGGCAGTCCCTCTTACAACAAAGACCCCAAAAAACAAGTGAATCGATTATATATGACAATCTAGGAGCCCTGAACATCAAAGGCAAAATTGAGGAATTGGACTGAGTGGCAGGGAGAGGGAGAGATTATTTGGAAGCAGCGTGGAGTTGCCAGACCTGACCCGGTGGGAGTTGGAACTCTTCAACCTGGATCAGCTCGGGGGTGAGCGGTGAGGCAGGCACGCAGCAGCACTTGGGAGACATTTTCCACACTGGGAGAGACCCAGCAACACAGAGTCTACTCGGCCATCCAGAACCAATGAGAAGCAGCCTTCGATGGGCAAAAGATAAGTATTTGTGTCTGGCTTACAGGGCAAATCAAAAACACCCTCCAAAGGGAAAAACCTCTCTCTCATTTACCTCTCTGCTCCCTGCTCTGCACTGGGTT
This sequence comes from Trichechus manatus latirostris, assembly GCF_000243295.1. Classification (NCBI taxonomy): domain Eukaryota; kingdom Metazoa; phylum Chordata; class Mammalia; order Sirenia; family Trichechidae; genus Trichechus; species Trichechus manatus. The sequence continues at coordinate 15,064,568 of NW_004443987.1, forward strand.
CAGGACAGCTTCAGGGATTGCGGAGTCGCCTGGGCCGGAAGTAGGACCTGTCATGTGCCCTGAGCCATTCTCATGGCCTTGGAGAGGGAACAAATTAACAAACATGGGGAAAAAATAATCTCCCAGCTCCCATAAGCCAGGAACTCAGAGTAGGCACAGCTCCTTTGCCTAGGTACAGGCATAAAGGATCCATGGATTTTGAGTGCCTTTCCCCCTGCAGAGACTTGTGTGGGCCCATTTCAACAGGGTAAGCCCTCATTACTGCAGTACAACAGGGTATATACCTGAAGTCTAACTTCAACTGTTTCAGCTGTGAAATGGCAGGTTTGTGACATTTGACACTGCTCTGCTCGTTAAGCAGGGTCTTCACATACCCACGTAAGGGGCCTGAGAACTGGTGGCTCCACCCACGCCACCTAGTCACCTGCGATACAGGCCGAAGAATAAGAGGTGGCCCCTAGTCCTTACAGCCAACAGCACTGGGTGCTCATAGTCTGGCTGCAAAACCCACCCACCTATGTGTTCTAGGAAACAGGGACGTGCTTTCCTCCTGGACACTTGGAGGTGGCCATCAGCCCCCTGACTTGCTCAGCGTGTGTCCCCCTTTGCAGCCGAATACCTGTGTCTACACCAATCACCTATGCCTGTCTAAATCTGTAGGTGAGAGGCTGCATCACACACTTGGTGGCCGACTATCTGGACACCTGAGCTGAACCCATACAGGAGGAGTGGGCGGACTCCTGGGTTCAAATACTTAGTGGCAGATCAGGCCAACTAGCAGCAGGACATTGGAGCTTCAGGGGCACTGGTGAATGAACTAGCACAAATGAGCAGCCTATTTGGGTATATGAAAATAAAACAAAACAAGAATCTAGGACACAGAAAGTAAATATAAAATAAATAAATATAATAACTTATTGATGGCTCAGAGACAACAGTCAGTATCACATCACATAAACAGGCAGACTGTGATGGCTTCAGCAATCTCCCAAAATAAAGAATCAAGAAATTTTCTGGAGGAAGGAAATTTCTTGGAATTACTGGAGGAAGAATACAAAAGATTACAGAACTCTTCAAGACGTCAGTAAGGAAATTAGGCAAAAAGAACAACATGCAATAGAGGAAGTTAAAAAGATCAGAGAAGAGCAAAATGACAAATTTAACAGGCTGCAAGAATCCATAGAGAGACAGCAATCAGAAATTCAGAAGATTAACAACAAAATTTCAGAATTAGACAACTCAATAGAAAGTCATAGGAGCAGAATTGAGGCAACGAAAGTCAGAATTAGTGAGATTTAAGATAACGCACTTGACACCAACTTATCTGAGGAAAAATCAGATAAAAGGATTTTAAAAAATGAAAAAACCCTAAGAATTATGTGGGATTCTATCAAGAGGAACAATCTATGAGTGAACAGAGCGTCAGAATGAGGGGGATAACAGAAAATACGGTGAGAATTGTTGAAGATTTGTTGGCAGAAACGTTCCCTAATAGCGTGAAAGATAAGAAGATATGGATCCAAGTTGCTCGTCAAACCCCACATAAGGTAGAGCCTAAAAGAAAGTCACCAAGACATATTATAATCAAACTTAACAAAACCAAAGATAAACAGAGAATTTTAAGAGCGGCTCGGGATAAACAAAAAGTCATCTACAAAGGAGAGTCAGTAAGAATAAGCTCGAACTACTCAGCAGAAACCATGCAGGCAAGAAGGCAGTGGGATGACATATATAAAGCCTTGAAGGAAAAAAATTGCCAGCCAAGAATTATATATCCATCAAAACTGTGTCTCAAATATGATGGTGAAAGTAGGGCATTTCTAGATAAAAATAAGTTTAGGGAATTTGTAAAAACCAAACCAAAATTACAAGAAATACTAAAGGGAGTCCTGCTTAGAAAATCAATAACATCAGATAATAACCCAAGACTAGAACACAGGACAGAGCAACCAGATATCAACCCAGATAGGGAAGTCACAAAAATAAATCAAAGTTAAACACTCAGAATAGGGAAACAGAGATGTCAGTATGAAAGATGACAACATTAAAATAAAAAAGAGGGACTAAAAAATGGAGACATAGATTTTTCATATGTAGAGGAAGTCAAGGTGATATAAAGAAATAAAAGACTGGTATAAACTTAGAAAAATAGGGTAAATATTAAGGTAACCACAAAGGAAACTAACAATCCTACACATCAAAACAAAAAACAAGAAAAATATAAAGATTCAGCAAATAGAAAATCAACAACAATGAAAAAGATGAAAACAAAATACATAAAGAAAAATGACTCAGCACAGAAAATTAAGGGGAACAAAGAAATTGTCAACAACACACAATAAAAGATATCAAAATGACAGCACTAAACTCATGCCTATCAATAATTACACTGAATGTAAATGGACTACATGCACCAATAAAGAAACAGAGAGTGGCAGATTGGATAAAAAAAAAGATCCATCTATACGTAGCCTACAAGAAACACACCTTCAACTTAAAGACACAAACAAACTAAAACTCAAAGGATGGAAAAAAATATATCAAGCAAACAACACTCAAAAAAGAGCTGGAGTGGCAATATTAATGTCAGACAAAATAGACTTTAAAGTAAAATCCACCACAAAGGATAAGGAAGGATACTATATAATGATTAAAGGGTCTATACACCAGGAGGGCATAACTATAATAAATAGTTTTGCATCCAAGGACAGGGCTCCAAAATACATAAAACAAATTCTAACAGCATTGAAAAGAGAGATAGACCTCTCCACAATAGTAGTAGGAGACTTCAACACACCACTTTCAGTGAAGGACAGAAAATCCAGAAAGAAGCTCAACAAAAACACAGAAGAGCTAAATTCTATAATCAACCAACTTGATCTCATAGACATATACTGAACACTCCATCCAACAGCAACCAAGTATAATTTCTTTTCCAACGCACATGGAACATTCTCCAGAATAGACCACATATTAGGCCATAAAGGAAGCTTTAACAAAATC
>NW_004443987.1:15068568-15090412 GCF_000243295.1 Trichechus manatus latirostris
GAATTCAGCAACATATTCAAAAAAATAATTTGCCATAATCAAGTGGGATTTATACCAGGTATGGAGTGATGGTCGAATTTTAGAAAAAACAATCAATGTAAACCAGCACATAAATAAAGCAAAAGACAAGAACCACATAATCTTATCAACTGATGCAGAGAAGGCATTTGACAAAGTCACACACATTCGTGATAAAAACTTTCCACATAATTGGAATAGAAGGGAAATTCCTCAAAATAATCAATGGCATTTATGCAAAGCCAACAGCCAAGATCAACCTAAATGGAGTGACTTTGAAAGCATTCTGCTTCAGAATGGGAACCAGAGAAGGATGCCCTTTATCACCACCTTTATTTGACATTGTGCTGGAGGTCCTAGCCAGAGCAATCAGGCTACAAAAAGAAATAAAGGGCATCCAGATTGGTAGGGAAGAAATCAAAGTATTTCTATTAACAGATGATATGATCTTATACACAGAAAACCCCAAAGAATACACAAGTAAATTACTGGAACTAATAGAAGATTTCAGTAAAGTATCAGGTACAAGATAAACATACAAAAATCAGCTGCATTCTTTTACACCAACAAAGAGAACTTCCAGGACGAAATCACCAAATCAATACCATTTGCATATCCCCCAAGAAGATAAAATACTTAGGAATAAATCTAACCAGAGACATAAAAGACCTATACAATGAAAACTACAAGCCACTACTGCAAGAAACTAAAAGAGACCTGCGTAAATGGAAATACATACCTTGCTCATGGATAGGAAGACTCAACATTTTGAAATGTTAATTCTACCCGAAGTGATCTACAGATACAATGCAATCCCGATCCAAATTCCAATGGCATTTTTTAATGAGATGGAGAAGCAAATCACCAACTTCATATGGAAAGGAAAGAGGCTCCAGATAAGTAAATCATTACTCAAAAAGAAGAACAAAGTGGGAGGCCCCACACTACCTGATTTTAGAATCTATTATACCTCCACGGTAGTCAAAACAGCCTGGTACTGGTACAACAACAGATACATAGACCAAAGGAACAGAACTGAGAATCCAGACATAAATTCATCCACTTATGAGCAGCTGATATTTGACAAAGGCCCAAAGTCCAGTAACTGGGGAAAAGACAGTCTCTAACAAATGGTGCTGGCATAACTGGATACCCATCTGCAAAAAACTGAAACAAGACCCATACTTCACATCACGCACAAAAACTAACTCAAAATGGATCAGACACGTAAATATAAAATTAAAAACGATAAAGATCATCAAAGAAAAATAGGGACAATGCTAGCAGCCCTAATACATGGCATAAACACAATACGAACCATAAGTAACAATGCACAAGCACCAGAAGAGAGACTAGATAACTGGGAGCTCCTAAAAATCAAACACTCATGCTCATCAAAAGACTTCACCAAAAGAGTCAAAAGACAACCTACAGACTGGGAAAAAATTTTTGGCTATGACAAATCCAGTCAGCGTCTAATCTCTAAAATCTACAAGATACTGCAAAACCTCAACAACAAAAAGACAAATAACCCAATTTAAAAATGGGCATAGGATATGAATAGGCACTTTGCCAAAGAAGACATTCAGGTGGCTAACGGACACATGAAGAAATGTTCATGATCATTAGCCTTCAGAGAAATGCAAATCAAAATTACAGTGAGATACCATGTCACCCCAACAAGGCTAGCATTAATCAAAAAAACACAAAATAATAAATGCTAGAGACGTTGTGAAGTGACTGGAACACTTATACACTGCTGGTGGGAATGTAAATGGTACAACCATTTTGGAAATCGATCTGGCGCTTCCTTAAAAAGCTGGAAATAGAAGTACCATACCATCCAGGAATCCTCTCCTTGGAATATATCCTAGAGAAATAAGAGCTGTCACACGAATAGATATATGAACACCCGTGTTCACTGCAGCACTGTTCATGATAGCAAAAAGATGGAAACAACCTAGATGCCCATCAACGTATGAGTGGATAAACACATTATGCTATATTCACACAATGGAATACTACGCAACGATAAAGAACAACTATGAACCTGTGAAATATAACATGGAGGAATCTGGCGGGCATTATGCTGAGTGAATTTAATCAGTCACAAAAGGAGAAATATAAGACCACTATTATAAGAACTCATGAAAAGATTTAAACACAAAAGAAAACATTATTTTATTTTTACGAGGGTGGGGAGAGAGGGTGAGGGTTATTCACTAATTAGATAGTAGACAAGAATTATCTTAGGTGAAAGGAAAGACAGCACACACTACAGGGGAAGTCAGCACAACTGACTAAACCAAAGCTAGGAAGTTTCCTGAATACAATCGAACACTTTGAGGGACAGAGAAGCAGGGGTGGGGGTTTGGGGACCATGGTTTCAGGGGACATCTAGGTCAATTGACATAACAATGTTTGTTAAGAAAATGTTCCTCATCCTACTTTGGTGAGTGTGTCTGGGGTCTTAAAAGCTAGCAAGCGGCCATCTAAGATGCATCGATTGTTCCCGACCACCTGGAATAAAGGAGAATGAAGAACACCAAAGGCACAAGAAAATATTAGCTTAAGAGACAGAAAGGAACACACAGACCAGAGACTTCATCAGCCTGAGACCAGAAGAACTGGATGGTGCATGGCTACCACTAATGACCACCCTGATAGGGAACACAACAGAGTCCCTGTTGGAGCGGGGGAAGGGTAGGGTGCAGAACTCAAATTATAGTAAAAAGACCAGACTTAATGGCCTGACTGAGACTGGAGGAATCCCAGAAAGCATAGCCCCCAGACTCGCTGTCAACCCAGAACTGAAACAATTCCCGAAGCCAACTCTTCAGACAAACATTGGACTGGACTGTGGGACATCAACTGATACTTGTGAAGAGTGTGCTTCTTAGCTCAAGTAGATACATGAGACTAAATGGGCAGCTTCTGTCCGGAGGTGAGATGAGAAGGCAGAGAAGGTTAGGAGCTGGTTGAATGGACACAGGAAATCAAGGGTGGAAAGGAGTGTGCTCTCACAGTATAGGGAGAGCAATTAGGGTCACATAACAATGTATGTATAAATTTTTGTATGAGAGACTAATTTGAATTGAAAACTTTCACTTAAACTACAACAATAAAAAAAGAGAAAGAAAAAAGATTAATACTGCATGACCTTTTATGATTTTCCTTGCTGGTCAAAAAACTATAATCTGGACTCTGTTCTTTTTTGGTAAAGTAGTTATTTGTGCTTCTTGTCACTGTGTCACACACACACACAGTCTCCACGTTTTATAAGGAAAAAAAATCCAAATTCGTATTGTGTATATTAGAATTGCAACTGAACAGGAAAAAAAAAAAAGACTTTTCTGATATTTCACATAATTTTTTCCAGTATAATAGCTACCTAAATGGTCGTATAATTCAGCAATTTTAAGACAACAACAATGCCATATATTTTATAAGTTCTTCTTAACTTTGTCTCTAAGCTTGGAATGATATTACATACCACGTGTTTTGCATATACTAATTATTCATACACGCTATCTGAGGGAAAAATTGGTTACAAATTAATTTCCTCTACTCTTACATACATAAAAAAATACATTATATTTCAAAAAATTTAATTAAGTCTAGATAATGGAAAATAAAGAATGTGTGGCTTTTAATTGAAAAATCACCAGCTGGAGAATATCAAAATAGGAAAACAATCATGAAAGCACTGAGATATAAATTACACAGTTACATAAACTGAATTTGTTTAGAAGTTTTTGGTTTCAGAATACAATGATAGAATGAAAAATTAAATCACAGTACTTGTTATATGTATTCTTTAAGTACAATTTTTTGAAGTCTCTGAGAAGGAAATTCAGTATCAAAGAATAACATAAAACAAATACAATGTGTACATTGTAAAGGTTATATTTAGTCAAGAAGTTAGCTACTCCTTCTGTATGTTCTCATATTCCTTCCTGATTTCTACTGATGTTTCAAAATCATACTTCTTTCATGTAGCTTAAAACAATTATCTTTAAAACTACATCTTTAAATAGGTTTCATATCAGAAACACATTTAGGTTATAAACTCATATTTAAGTGAACACAAGATACTTTATTGGGCATATTATTACCTGCTACTCTCATTGCAGTTTTAATAATAATTTAGGTCAGCAAAATGAATCCAAATCTTTTCACAATTAACATATGTGGCCTACAGAATCTTTCAAATTTACAAAACAAAACAATTCAACCCTAGAAGAATATTTAGATGAGATACTGGTTGTAAATTCCAAAGACAACTTTTATTTGCCCTTGATTAAATACCTTACAGAGTTAAGTGGGTTGCAAAATCATTATTTTGTGAATTTTGCAAAACTCTGAAGCCCTACCTTGAGATCTGTGGCATCTTCAGGAAGATGAGTAAGGGTTAGGGCAAGCCTAAAATTCTTGCTTTCTTCACAATATCCTATTTAGTCATAATCTGAGGTCAGTTGCATAGGCCCTAAATTAAATTGACCCATCAGTTCTGTCTTGGTGTATGCCTAAATGACATTTTCAGTGATTTTGTCGAAGTCAACCAGAATAAGCTCTGAAATAATGAAATTATAGAAGATGTCAATTTAAAATGCCTTTGCAAACTTCCACTTGCAGTAAATGTATAGGCACAATCGGATAACTATATAGAAAAAGTGCAATTTGACTGCTACCTGAGACTATACCCACAAATCAATTACCTGCAGATTATATATCTAAATGTGAAAGGCAAAGTGATACCATTTTTCAAAAATAATGAAGGAGGCTATCTTCAGTAAATCAAGGAATGCAAAGATTTCCTAAACAGAACACAAAACACAACAAATGCAACTGAAAAGATTTACAAATTTACCTACATTGAAATTGAAGATACCATTAAAAGTGGGAAAAGACAAACCACAGAGTGTGCTGAGATCCGAATCTTATTTCCCCCGCCCACAAAATGTAAGTACATACCTCCAGAGTTAGGTAAATCTCTCTGGAGCTCTCTCAATATCTGTTTTTTTCTACACCCCACAGCTTGTATCCAGAATATATAAAATACTCCTACAAATTATGTAAGGAAAAACAACAGCCCAGGAGCAAAGCAGTCAAAAAGTTTGAACAGGTAAAACTTATGATACAGCACCATTTCCACATTTAGGTATATACCCTCAGAAACGTGTATAATTGTACATTAAGCATCAAGTACCAGAATGTTTATAATCACAAGCTGTAGCCTACCTAAAGATATATCAACAGTAAAATTGGTGAAATAATCATGATCTATTCATATAGTGGAGACTCTATATGGTGCAAATGGTTAAGTGCTCAGATGCTAACAGAAAGGTTGGAGGTTCAAGTCCATCTAGAGTTACCTCTGGAGAATGGCCTGGAGATCTACTTGTGAAAAATCAGTGATTGAAAACCCTATGGAGCACAGTTCTACTCTGATACACATGGGATCATCATGAGTCAGAATCAACTTGATGGCAACTTGTTCATTGGTATTCACACAGAGCAACACTATATAAAAATGAAAATGGATGAACTAGAGCTACATACAATGGATAAACCTCACAAATATAATTTTGAGGAAAAGAATCCAGACGTAAAGGGAACAAAAAATGGGATTCCTTTTAGATAAAGTTAAAAAAAATAGACAAATCCAGACCATAGTGTTGAGGAATGCATGCTAGAACTATAGAGAAAATCAAGGAAGTGATATCCATAAAAGTCAGTAGGTTAAATTAATGATTATAGTGCAGTGTGCTATGATAGAGGTAATATCAGAAAACACAAAAGAAGGGCAATAAAATCAAGCTTTTATGAGAGAGAGAAATGGGAAGTTTTCCAAAAGTGGTAATACTTGACCACTATTTTGAAGGCTAAGGGGAGTTAGATGAAGAAGGTGAGAAGAGTTTGAGAGGAAAGCACATGTTTTGGGAAACTACAAATAGTTCAGTAAGGTTACAGCAAAGTGACTTTGTAAGAGACTTGCAAGAGATAAAATATACTATCCTGCAATGTGTTATTATGGAAACAGTTTATCATATTTAAATTACTTGATAATTTTCTGTTTTCTATTGTAGATTATAACTGCCACAAAACTAGGCCCTATGTCTCTTCACTTCTGTATCCCTATTGTGTAATCCAGTTAGAGCATAGAAGATATTCAGTAAATATTTGTTGAATGAAAGGATGGACGGATGGTTAGATGGAAGGATAGATAAAGTCTACAGGAGGCAAATTATCAAGGGCCTAGTAGGCTAAAATGAGAACTTTGAATTTTATAGCAAAAACTATGTTAGTCAGGATTCTTCTTCATGGGCAAAAAACATATAATTTAAAGTATTCTGGAGTGGAATCAAAGTCACTAACGAACAACAAAGCCTTGGAAAGTGGGAATGAAGCAGCCCCAGGAATGTTCCAAACTAAAACCAGGAAGTTGAACACCTGATTTCTCTCCTCTTTTTCTTTCTCTCTCTCCTTTTTGTTCTCTCTCTCATCTTTTCCCCTTTCTATGATTCATGACTTTTATCTCAGACAAGATTTCTTCATAAGATTAGGGTGACCCTATAATTTATTGCTTAAACTGGAACTCTTTGGAGTGTGAAATAAGGGTGTTGTTAATAATTACATCTAAGCAGGAATAAAATGAAACTGCCCCCCAGAAAACTGTGAGTTATAGTTACTCAGTATATGGTTAAGGATCATAAGTAGGACCATGGCCTCATATCTTCCCAACTTGATGATCAGAGAGAAAAGTGCCTCTGTCTCTGAACTCTAGTAGAGAAAACCTGTGAAGTACACTCATAGTCCTAGCTTGAGTCCTGTGATCAGGGGAGTGGGTTACTGTGAATAGCACTTTTTACTTTAAAGACGTGGTTTTGATGGGTAGAGTGGTGAGGGGAGAGTGACTCCAAAAAATAAGATACACTGTATATATTTCCCAGAATAACAGTGGAGGAGCACTAGAGAAAGAAAAAAAAAAAAAAAAAGAGAGAGAGAGAGCGAAAGAAAAATTGAAGTAATTCTCTAACGTAGTAATTTGAAGATTTTAAACATACATGACATGATCAGATTTATACATTTATACATGTATGCACCTCCCTTATTCTTAGTTTGTAGATTTGGGGTTTTGTAGCCAAATATAAAATGTTAAGCTTTATCTTGTTGGAATCATTCAACTCTATCCTGTTTAAATCTTGTTGATATCTAATCTAAATTCCTGTTATGTAATAATCAAACTTTCTCTATCTGCCAGTTACGAATACCAAGTGAGTTATAATATATAAAAGTTTTTTGAAAACTGTAAAGTATACTAATATATGGTAAAAGTGTTAGCGATATTTATTTTTAAAATATAGATTGAATAATGATTTAGTACTGCACTCAAATTTTTTTGGTTGTTTAGAAAAAATATAAAACACTGTAATACTGATTAAATTATAATTTTATGTGGAGAGTGGATTCTTACACTAAACAGCTTTTTTTTTTTTTAACTTCATCTATCAAAACTACAACCACAGTGTTGGCCCAAGGCATTAGCCTTCTTGGAATATTGTTTCAGTGAACTAATTTGTTTTTTAAGTAATATAGAATAAAAAGTGACCAGAATGGCCATATTACTCAGAATTCATACTGTGTATGTAAAAGGTTTTCTTTGCTATATCCATAGTATGTCTATATTTTTATGTCCTCCCAACTCTAAAATTTTGTAATTCTGTAATCAAATATTTAAATGGTGTTAATTTAGCCTTTGACTAAATAATTTGACTGAAACACACTATCTAACATGGACTCAATGAACTAATGAAGTCTCTTCCTCCTTTATCATTATCTGTTTCTTTTTTAAATATAAGTGATATTTAAGCTCATGAGTCCATAGGATTACAGCCTTTGTTATATATAAAATTGCAATAAATTTGGCATGTAAAAAATATTGCAGACAATGTTATTATCTGAGACTATAATGATGGCTGAACAACAAGTGGTTTTTATTATCCAAGTTTATTAAATAGGGTCCTGACCTGAGTGAGGTCCTTTTCTATATTTCTTCTAGTAAGACATATTCGAAACAGTGCAGGAGGAAAAATATTTATTAAACTAAAGGTGGCTTTTAGTTAAAACGTCTGAAAGTTGTCATGCAAGTAACTATTGATATAAGGTAAGCTGCCACGCTTACTTACACATGTCAAATACTGACTATTTAAAAATCTCAGTAAACTTTTAAAATAACTGGCTCATGTTGCTGATGTCTATTGCCTTTTCAAGCATCTCCTTCCAGGCCATTTCTTGAAGAATTGCTATTATCATTTTATACTTACAGATATAGAGTATTTCATCTATAGAATCTGTTGAATTGATGATTGTTTCAGAATGAATAAGACATTATGAACTATGTAAAATATAAAAGATGTTCAGCATTACTTCACTGTAAAAGCAATGATTGCAAATTGAGCACTTTCTAATGAGAAACTCACACGCAAATTAAATCAGAACTCATGAACTGACAACATGCAGGTCTTCCAGAGGTCTTTGTTTAAACTGGCAATCAGAACTCAGCAATGTAACTGTAATAACAGTTGATGCAGTTCTTTATGAGCACATAAACTTATATTTTCAGTGACTGATAAAAGTTAAAAGACAGCAAAAAAAATCTATAAATAAAAGAACATGTGAAAGCATGAGAAAATTTAAGTCTGGTTAGGCAAAATGACAAAGTATGCGCCTTTGAAAGACAAAGTATGTGCCATTGAAAGACTCATAAATGATTTTCACCTGGGGCTTTGCAAGCTCTAAACTCACCTGTGAACTAGATATTCATTTCCACTTAGTGTGACACGTTTACTCCTTGCTTGTGAAATGTTCTGTGACCATAAAGAAAAAGATTAGAAGCTGATTTTGAAACAATTCTTAAATAATGTGATTTTCAGATATTTGTAACTTTTTAGACAAGCAATATTCTAAGCACTTCATGTGTACTTTCTCTTTTCCCTTCCTCAAACTTATGAGAAACTTTCTACTATTTTTACCATTTTACAGCTGATAAAATTGAGGCACAGGGCAGCTAAGAAACTAGCTCAAGGTCACGAAACTGATCAGTAATAAAACCAGAATTAAAACTCAGTGTCTGACTGCCAAGCCCATACCCTCAAGCACTACTCTATATTGAAAGTTTAACATGTAGGGCCACCTACCAAACGATAACCGGACCAAACCTACTGCTATCAAGTCAATACCAACTCATAGCGACCCTATAGGTTGGGGTAGAACTGCCCCGTGGGGTTTAGACATACTTAAATATACATTAAGTACAACCCAATAGGCAGAAATTGACTATTAAAGAATATCTAAACCAGGAGATTGATTTTATATGTATTGCTTTTATTAAAAGAAGGCCTGGTGGGAAAATGGTTAAGTACTCGGCTGCTAACTGAAGGGTTTGTGATTTGAACCCATCCAGTGGCTCTGTGGGAGAAAAGACCTCGCAATCAACTCCTGTAAAGATTACAGCCTAAGAAACCCTACAGTGCAGTTCTGCTCTGTCATATAGGGTCACTGCGAGTCAGAATTAACTTGACAGCACACAGCAACAGTCGTTATTAATTTGTGATTAGGAGATTTTTAACTCCCTTTCAGCTTTGTGTTTCATAAATACCTTCCTCTTATTTGCTTTCTGCTGCATTATCTCTGTTGCACTTTGCCTCTCCTTTCTCCTCTTCCCTACATCAAAGATCAATGTTTCTTTTTCTGATGAACAGATTCCACTTCGTCTGAACAACAAAGAAAGTGATTATGCCCTACTGTTGTAAAACACTGAGGAACAGGGAGTGACTAACCTGAAAAATGTTTCCTTACTCCATTTGGAATAATTTTTCATTAAGACTTTTGAGGAAATGTTCCAAAGAATAATATGAATGGCTCTAGTAACTTTATTTTTTTTACTTGAGCTGGAATCACTGATCTTTTTGTGAAATGTTATTATTATTATTATTATCTCCAAATCCATAATATATGAAAGATGTTCTATAGTAATAATATTATAATGTCTTATGACCAAATGTTTTTTTTGATGAACTCACTGCCAGTGTTAATGTGAAAGTTAATTATGAGATAGAGTTGAGTACATAGTCATATACAGCCTAACCTGTAGCTTGTTTTGATTAGGTTCATCTAAAGTGGAGGAAAAAAGTGTGTTGGGAGTGGGGAGGACAGTGGCAGAAATTCTAAATTCAGCAAGAAATGAAGTAACTAGGGAATAATGTTACTAGAACATTTTCAGACTTAAATATCTCATGGTTACATGTCTTCTAGTCATATATGCTAATTTTGCTCTGTATGTTAAAAATATTAATATGGACAAGTTTGATTTACAGAGCTTATTTATAGTAAGAGATTCCTATATGCTTGTATCATTCAGGCTTCTCCAGAGAAATAGAACACATGTCAATAGAATATATATGTATATACATATGTATGTTTGTATATATATGTTTGTATATATCTATACCTATCTGTCTGTCTGTCTGTCTATCCATCCATCTATCTAGAGAGATTTATTTTAAATAATTGGCTCACTTGATTGTGAGGACTGGCAAGTCCAAAATCTGCAGGGTAGCCTCTCAGGCTGGAAACTCAGGCAAGGGTTGAAAATGCAGTCTTGAGTCTGAAATCTGTTGGACAGGCTAACAAGTTGGAATCTTGAGGCACTATTGGGGTACAGTTTTTTCTCTAAGAAACTCAGTTTTGCTCTTAAGACATTCCAATTGATTGGATGAGGTCAATCCACATTGTTGAGGATAATCTCCTTTATTTAAAGTCAACTGATTATAAATGTCAATTATATCTTCAAAATATATTTTCACAGCAACATCTAGATTAGTTTTGATTACATATCTTGGTACTATAGCCTAGCCAAGTTGACACATAAAATTAGCCACCACGTTGCCCAAAGAGTGTTTGGTGTTATTTACCCTCACAGTGAAACTATGCAATATTATTCAAAGGTGAGTATTTTGAAGTCATTTTACTTAAGAGTTCAAAAAATTTAAATATGTTAACTGAAAGAAATATGTGTGGATGGATTATTGATTAAAGATGCATAAACTAACATTCATGCATAGACACACTTGATTCTTTAAAAAAATGATATTTAAGCAATTTTAATTACATTTTCTTTTTGTGACTACAACACTCTAAATAGTTGAAAGTCAGTATCCTTCATTTATAAACACATGTTAAACATAGTATTTTTCAACTTTCTTTCCACTCTAATATACCTGACAGATATGATGCACTTCTATAACCAACAGTGGTTTAGTAGGTCAGTGAATCTCTAAAGAAGTAGAAGGTGGGAAGGTGGGTGGAAGTGATAATGGAAGCATATCAACCCCTTTGGGAAAGCTTAGAGCCTCCAAGAGCAGTACAGTTTGAAAAATATTCTCCAAGTCATTGTGATATGCTGCAACTTACTCCTAAATCTTTGGTGAGAATAATTGTTTAAAAAATGTACTCATTTATCCAGAATCCAAACAACTATAAAACAGGATTCTTTTGTATTCTGTTTGTATAAGCAATAGATAAATAGTAATCAAACTATTAATATCAACAATTTATTTCTAAAATCACCTTCTGAAGTTGTATATAAATCTACATCCAATATCCTGTACAATGATTTTTTTTAATTTTAAATTAAATTCTGTTCATAATTTTAATGAAATCTTTATCCTTGCCCCTCTTTTAATTTGGAAATTATGAACACATAAAGATGTCTTTCTATGATCAAACACCACAGCCCATGTTGTTGTTGTTAGGTGCCGTTGAGTTGACTCCGACAGCGACCCTATGCACAACAGAATGAAACACTACCCAGTCCTGCGTCATCCTCACAACTGTTGCCGTGCTTGAGACCATTGTTGCAACCACTGTGTCAATCCATCTCATTGAGGGTCTTCTTTTTTGTTGACCCTCTACTTTACCAAGCATGATGTCCTTCTCCAGGGACTGATCCCTTTTGACAACATGTCCAAAGTATGTGAGATGCATTTTCACCATCCTTGCTTCCAAGGAGCATTCTGGTTGTTCTTCTTCCAAGACAGATTTGTTGGTTCTTTTGGCAGTCCATGGTATATTCAATATACCATAGCAGCCCATAGAATTTCATTATACATAAGAATGCTTTACTAATTTAATTAGTGGCTAAGTCATCAGAAGATGATAATATTAGCTATGATTTATTAAGTACCTACTATCAGCCAGTCAATATATTAAGCATTTTAATATTATTTTCTTTGTAATACAACCAACACAATTTTAAGAGGTACTGGTGATGCAGTTGTTAAGAGCTTGGCTGCTAATCAATAGGTCGGCCGTTCAAATCCACCAGCTGCTCCTTGGAAACCTTATGGGGCAGTTCCACTCTGTCCAATAGGGTCACTATTAGTCGGAATTGACTCGAAGGCAACAAGTATGGGTATAGTACTATTAGCCTCATTTAGAGACAGAAGTTGAGATTCAGCGAGGAAAAGTAACTGACTAATAACTATATAGCTAGTGAGTAACAGAACCATGACTTTATGTCAGGTCTCTTAGCCTCCAAACTTTTCCAATTTTTGTTAAGCTAATAGCAGCCTTCATGTATTTCATGTATTTTAGTGTTTCATAAAATATTAGATTTAATCTTAGAATCATAAGTAATGTTATCTTTTCTGCTTTCACCCATATGTCATTTATGATTGATAGGTAAACAAATAATTTCTTTTATAATGATCAGCACAAAGCTGGTTCCTATGAAGTGGAGGTCAAAGATGTCCCAAATGTCCATCTTTTCCAAACTGCAGTAGCGATCCATCATCTCTAACATCAGCTACTCCCTCTCCCTTCAGTACTCTCCCTCCTGTCTTTGGGTTTCCTAATTTGCTGCAATGTCTCACATAACTCATGAACCAACCGTATAAAGGAAATGGCTCTCACACGGTTGTGGACGCTGGCAAGTCCCAAATCCGTGGGTCAGGCATAGGCTTCTCCTTGGCCTTCAGTCTCTGTCCAAAGGCACTCATCTTCTGGCTCCGTGGGCCGAGAAGCCCACTGTGCCATTTCCTGCAGGTATATGCTGCTGGTCTCTGCTGCTGGTCTCCCTTCTATGGTGGTGGTGTGCTGTTCTCTCTGCTCTGGAATTGGCTCTCTTTTAAGGGAAAACTGACAAATCCCCTTGGTGGGCCACAATTATCTTATTTGCACAGCCCTGCCCAATCACCTGGGTGGAAGTTACAAGACCAGGGCAAGAAAGGCCATACTAAGTAATTCATCACACCGCAATAGGTAAAGATCTGTATGGAAGATTTTGTTGAGAAAAATCCTGCAGTTCCTCATCAATGAAGTGTAGTAACTCAAATATTTATTT
This sequence comes from Trichechus manatus latirostris, assembly GCF_000243295.1. NCBI lineage: Eukaryota > Metazoa > Chordata > Mammalia > Sirenia > Trichechidae > Trichechus > Trichechus manatus. Next base: position 15,081,992 of record NW_004443987.1, read on the forward strand.
TTTTCCAGTTACGGAAAATAAAAAGAAATTTGATTCAAATCATCACTCCTCTTGTGTTGACTATAACTTGTATATAATACACTCTAGCACGTGCATGTGATTATATTACAAAGTCCATAATATCAATATACTCTAATCATTAGCACAATGGGTTCTAACACCAGGAAGACTTAAATTTGATTCCTAGTTTTATGACCTAGAAGCTAAGTGACCCTGGGAAGGTTAATTAATTTCTCTGCGTTTCAGAGGGAAGTCTTCTATATGATACACTAATAGTACTTGTAAAATAAAAATGAGCTAATGCATGTAAAGCACCAAGCAGTGTCTGGAGAAATAATCAGAACTACGTAAATGTTAGGATCATCATCATCATCATATTCAAGTCAACCCAATAATATTCAAGAATGGGCAACAGGAAATTATTTCTATTTGCAATCTGAAGACCACAAATAACCTTATTTGGTAAAACCGTGTGGAATTCCTTAAGCATCCAATTTTGGGTACTCTGCCATACACAACTTTCTCTGTATAGAAACCCATTTAGACTTTCTTGAGGATCCTGAGGTTTTGAATTCTTCTTCATCAAACATAACTTTTAAAGGAACTGAGCTTAATTAAAGTATCATATATACATAATCTTGTCTTCCTATCAAGTTTTGTCACTAGGAGTTAGGAATATTTTGTAATATTTAGCTGTTTATTTTGATGATTTAAATTCTTTCAGTCTTGTCCATGATTCTCTTCTGATAAGATACTGCGTTTGCTTCTGCACTCCCATCCCACCTCCATACACTAATATCTCTGAAAGAAAAGTTATCTTTTTTGTTACTCTATTGAATAAGATAAATATATGCTAGATATTCTCTTTATGGTTCCCTGGGTGGTGCAAATCTTTAAGAGCTTGAATGCTAACAGAAATGTTGGCTCTTCAAGCCCACCCACAGGTGCCTTGGAAGACAGGCCTGGAGATCAGCTTCCGAAAGATCACAGCTTTGAAAGCCCTATGGAGCAGTTCTACTCTGCACACATGGGGTCACCATGAGTCAGAATCAATTTGGCAGCAACAAACAACAACAAAAATTCTCTCTATAACCTCTTGAAGTTCATCAACGTAAGAACTAGATGCAAGATTGCAAGATGTCTACTTCCAGCTTCTATGTGGTTCTCCAAAAAGTTTACTCTTGTAGGAGTTAGAGAAATAACAATTTTTTTGTCATCTCTGCATGTGTGTGTGTGTGAGAGAGAGACAGACAGACAAACAGAGACAGAGAGAGGAAAACAGAGAGAGCATAAGCACAGTACTTGCTGAAAACACTTTTTTCTTTGCTGTCTGACAATACAAGATTATGGAATATCAGAAATATGAGTGGACAATTATTAGTTTCATAGTACAGTAGAAAAAAACTCTAGAATAACAACTGACTGTACTGAATGGACATGTAGTCTATTTGAAAGGGTTTTAACAAAGTTTTTTGAAGTTTAAAAAATATTTTAAAATGTAAATTTTCATTTGTAATATTGTCTACAGCCACCATTCTGCTGTTACGTATCTTAGTATTTAGGTCAATAGCACACTCCTAGGTGATCACATAGAAGACAAACCAAAGCTACGGTCATAATGGAACTGGGCTGAATTCAGTAAGTGTGTGTATTATAATCCTTGTTATATGCTATAATATATAGTATAATTCTTGTTATTTACTATAATACAGCATATTACATAATATGTAATGTGTGTATATATAATGTATATGTGTAGATAGATAAATATGTCAAAATGTGTGCATGTATTTTTCCCACAATTCTGGCCCTATAGATATAGTCAAAAAACCTTTAAAGCAAAACTATCTATTCATCTTGCAACTAATATTTTAAGAAAAAAAATGTTTTTTATATACCTATCACATCTGAATGTTTCCCATACTTTCATCTAAAACAGCCAAGAGGTTCATTGATTGTATAAGTTATATTCATATACATAAGTAAAACAGATATCAGCTGGCTTTACCTTGAACTTCCGAATTTAAATGAAAGTGTCTTAAAATTAGCATTCTACCTGCATTGTAGAGCCCAGAAATCCTATCCAATCTCTCCAGAGTTGGAGCAGAGGATAGAGATTTCATTCCCTAGATAGCCCACAAAGTAAAATTAACTGAGCATGCAGCATGTATGCTATACAACATGCTAGCATGCTATATACATCTATATTTACAACTACATCTATATCAACTTCTACATCTATATCTATAGATACCAAAAAATACACTAGTTGCTGTCAAGTGTATTCCAACTCATGGCAACCCCATGTGTGTCAAAGTTTAACCGTGTTCCATAGGGTTTTCAATGGCTGTGATCTTTTGGAAGTATATTGCCAGGCCTTTCTTCAAAGGTGCTTCTGGGTGGATTTGGACTGAAAACCTTTCAGTTAATAGTCATGAGCTTAACTCTTTGTGCCACTATATAGATACTCACACACATACACACACACTCACACATACACAGACAAAGCCAAAAGCCTGTTGCTGTTGAGTCAATTCCAACTCATGATGACCCCATGCATTACAGAGTAGAACTGCTCCATCGAGTATTCTTGGTCGTAATCTTTACAGATGCATATTACCAGGCCTTTCTTCAGCAATGCCGTTGAATGAGTTTGAACCACCAACCTTTAACTTGTGTAAACTGTTTACATCACACAGGGTCCTATGTACATGAATATATATGTGCAAACATATTTGTGTGTATGTACATATGTCTGTGTGATTATATAATAATCATCTCTCAGTTTTTAGGTCCAACTAATGGGAATGGGAAATGTCATTTATAAAAAAGCAGGACCCTCTTTTAAGTGTGTATTATCATATTTTCCCATTTGAGAATACACTTGCCATTACAGAGAACATAATCAACACATCTTGAAGGTGGAAGTCGTGGATGATATTTGTAAAGCTCAGCTGACTGTCTCTTCCTGATCGACTTGCATATGAGAAAATTCAAAAAACATTACAATAGTTTCCCCTATAAATTTCCCTGGGAATTAATGATTCCAAACTACCAATCTATCAGTGTTAACTTTGAAAGCTCTCACATATTTAACTCAGGCAGAAATTATACTTTTATGTTCAGCAGGTAACAATAGGCAAAATGCTGCCAGCTAAAGTCCTGAATTTTAACAGCTAAATTCAGTTTAAGAATGTATGCTTTCCCCATTCCCCTCGCCTCTTTTGCACTTTTACACATTAACATTAACAAAGAGGGTGGGGTTCAAAAAGACCACATATAATTGCTGAGGACTTTTACATATTGAATTTGGCTTATTTACTCTGGAGAAACAGAAAACACATTTGAATCTGACTCTTTGGAATGAGCAATCTAATAGAATGGACATACTTTAATTATACGTAACCAGCCTTTCCTTATTTTTCATTCTAACAATTTATTTGTATGCATGCATACATACACACAATCCTACTTACTGAACACTTACTTAATAATAAGTAAATGATGTCTCAATGATGAAAATATAACAGAATAAACCTCAAAAAAGATCACAAACTATATTTCACAAAATAAAATGTTAAAAGAACTTAGTAATGTTTATTTTTAAAAGAAGAGTCAGCTTGATTGAAAATTGTTTAATATTTTTAAAGGTAGTGATGTTTTAGGGTGTATAAATATTCATTTGATAAAAGTAAATGATGTCTTAGTGTGAAAGTATAGCAGAATAAACCAAGAGTCAAAAGTCAGAACATATGTATTGCAAAACAAAGTTTTAAAAGCCTTAGGCTAGGGTTGGGCCAAGATGGCGGAGTAGTCAGACACTTCCAGTGGATCCTCTTACCACAAGGACCTGAAAAAACAAGTGCTTTGATTATATATGGCAATCTGGAACCCCTGACCATCAAAGGCAGACTTGAGGAACTGGACTGAGTGGCAGGGGGAGAGAGAGACAGTTCGGAAGCAGCGAGGAGTTGCCAGACCTGACCCAGAGAGAGCCTGAGTCCTTCAGCCCTGAGCAGCTTGGGGGTGAGCAGTGAGGCAGGCAAGCAGCCATGCTAGGGAGGTGTGTTTCCCGCACCAGGAGAGCTCCAGCACCAGAGAGTCTACACAGCCACCCAGAACCAGTGAGAAGCATCCCTCAACAAATGATAAGTACTTGCGTACGGCCTACTGCACAGATCAAAAACACCCCCCTTAGGGAAAAATCCTCTCTCGCATTTACCTCCCCGCTCCCTGCTCTGCACTGGATCCTGGACCGGCTTCAGCAATTGCCAAGTCCCCTGGGCCGGAAGAAGGATCCGTGACATGCCCGGAGCCATTCTCCCTGCCTTGGAGAGTGAACAAATTAACAAACAAGGGAAAAAATAAACTGCCGGCTCTCCTAAGCCAGGAACCCAGGGTAGGCACAGCTCCTTTGCTTAGGCTCAGGCATAATGGATCCACAGACTTTGAGTGCCTTTCCCCCTGCATAGACTGGAGTGGGCCCATCTCAACAACATAGACCCTCACTACCACACTAAAACAGGGTATATACCTGATGTCTAACTTGAACTGTTTCAGCTGTGAAGTGACAGGTTCTTGACATTTCACACTGCTCTGCCCATTAAGCAAGGTCTTCACCTACCCACATCAAGGGCATGAGGACTGGTGGCTCCACCCATGCCACCTAGCCACCTGCGATAGGGGCCCATGAATAAGAGATGCCCCCCAGTCTTTACAGCCAACAGCATTAGGTACTCATAGTCTGGCTGCAAAACCCACCCACCTACACACTTTAGGGAACAGGAACACGCCTTCCTCCTGGACACTCAGGGGCAGCCATCAGCCCACTGCCTTGCTCAGAATGTGTCCCCAGGTGCAGCCAGATACCTGTGCCAACACCAATCACCCTTGCCTGTCTAGGACTGTAAGTGAGAGCCTACACCACATGCCTGGTTGCTATCTACCTGGGCACCTGAGCTGAATACATATAGGAGGAGTGGGTGGACTCCTGAGATCACATACCTAGTAACGGATCTATCCACTTGGTGGCAGGACATTAGAGCTTCAAAGGTGCCAGTAATCAAACTAGCTCATACGAGCTGCCTATTTGGGCATATCAAAACAAAACGAGAAGCTAGGACACAGTAAGCAAACATAAAATAAATAAATATAATAACTTATTGATGGCTCAGAGACAACAGTCAATATCAAAACACATAAAGAGGCAATCCATGATGACTTCAGCAAGCTCCCAAAATAAAGAATCTAGAAATTTTCCAGAGGAGGAAAATTTCTTGCAATTACCAGAGGCAGAATACAAAAGATTAATATACAGAACTCTTCAAGAAATTAGGAAGGAAATTAAGCAAAACCCAGAACACGCAATAAAGGAAATTAAAAAGATTAGAGAAGAGCATAATGACAAATTTAACAGGCTGCAAAAATCCATAGACAGATAGCAATCAGAAATCCAAAAGATTAACAATAAAATTTCAGACTTAAACAACTCAATAGAAAGTCATAGGAGCTGAACTGAGGCAATGGAAGTCAGAATTAGAGAGACTAAAGATAAAGCACTTGACACCAACTTATTTGGGAAAGATCAGATAAAAGGATTAAAAAAAAAAGAAGAAACCCTAAGAATTATGTGGGAATCTATCAAGAACAATAACTTACGAATGATTGGAGTACCAGAATAGGGGAGGATAACAGAAAACACAGAGAGAATTGTTGAATACTTGTTGGCAGAAAACATCCCTGATATCGTGAAAAATGAGAAGATATCTATACAAGATGCTTATCGAACCCCACATAAGGGAGATCCCAAAAGAAAGACACCAAGACATATTATAATCAAACTTGCCAAAACCAATGATAAAGAGAGAATTTTGAGAGTGGTGAAAAGTCAGCTACAAAGGAACAAAGGAAATTCAATAAGAATAAGCTCGGACTACTCAGCAGAAACCATGCAGGCAAGAAGGCAATGGGATGACATATATAAAGCCTTGAAGGAAAAAAAAAAAAAAAACTGTCAGCCAAGAATTATATATCCAGCAAAACTGTCTGTCAAATATGATGGCAAAATTAGGGCAGTTCCAGATAAACAGAAGTTTAGGGAATTTGCAAAAAACAAACCAAAATTACAAGAAATACTAAAGGGACTCCTCCAGTTAGAAAATTAGTAACATCAGGTAAAAAACCAAGATTAGAACACAGGACAGAGCAACCAGATATGAATCCAGATAAGGAAGTCACAAAAGTAAACCAAAGCTAAAACTCTGAAAATAGGGAAACAGATGTCAGTATGTAAAAGATGACAACATTAAAACTAAAAAGAGGGACTTAAATCATGCAGACGTAGATTTTCCATATGGAGAGGAAGTCAAGGCAATATAAAGAAATAGAAGACTCGTATACACTTAGAAAAATAGGGGGAAATACTAAGGTAACCACAAAGAAAACTAACAATCCTACAAGTCAAAATAAAAAACTTGAAAAATATAAAAACTCAGCAAACACAAAATCAACAACAATGAAAAAGATGAAAAGAAAATACATAAAGAAAAATGACTCAGCACAGAAAATTAAGTGGAACAATGAAACTGAACAACACACAAAAAAAGACACCAAAATGACAGCACTAAACTCATACCTATCAATAATTACGCTGAAAGTAAATGGACTACATGCACTAATAAAGAGACAGAGAGTGGCAGATTGGATAAAAAAACATGATCCGTCTATATGCTGCCTACAAGAGACACACCTTAGACTTAAAGACACAAACAAACTAAAATTCAAAGGATGGAAAAAATATATCAAGTAAACAACACTCAAAAAAGAGCACGAGTGGCAATATTAAGCTCTGACAAAATAGATTTTAAAGTCAAATCCACCACAAAGGATAAGGAAGGACACTACATAATGATTAAAGGGTCAATACATCAGGAGGACATAACTATAATAAATATTTACACACCCAATGACTGGGCTCCAAAACTACATAAAACAAATTCTAACATCACTGAAAAGAGAGATAAACAGCTCCACAATAGTAGTAGGAGACATCAACACACCACTTTCGGTGAAGGACAGAACATCCAGAAAGAAGCTCAACAAAGACAAGGAAGAGCTAAATGTTACAATCAACCAACTTGATCTCATAGACATATACCGAACACTCCACCCAACAGCAGCCAAGTATACTTTCTTTTCCAACGTACATGGAACATTCTCCAGAATAGAACACATATTAGGCCATAAAGCAAGCCTTAACAAAATCCAAAGCATTGAAATCTGCATAAGTGGAAAAACATACCTTGCTCATGTATAGTAGGCTCAACATTGTAAAAATGTCAATTCTACCCAAAGCGATCTACAGACACAATGCAATCCCGATTGAAATTCCACCAGAATTTTTTAATGAGATGGGGAAACAAATCACCAACTTCATATGGAAAGGGAAGAGGTCCTGAGTAAGTAAAGCATTGCTCAAGAAGAAGAACAAAGTGAGAAGTCTCACACTATCTGATTTTAGAACCTATTATACTTCCACGGTACTCAAAACAGCCTGGTACTGGTAGAACAACAGATACATAGACCAATGGAACAGAATTGAGAATCCAGACGTAAATTCATCCACCTATGAGCAGCTGATATTTGACAAAGGCCCGAAGTCCATTATTTGGGGCAAAGACAGTCTCTTTAACAAATGGTGCTTGCATAACTGGATTTCCATCCGCAAAAAAACTGAAACAAGACCCATAACTCACACCATGCACAGAAACTAACTCAAAATGGATCAAAGATTTAAATATAAAATCGAAAATGATAAAGGTCATGGAAGAAAAAAAAGGGACAACGCTAGGAGCCCTAATAAATGGCATAAACACAATACAAACCATAAGTAACAATGCACAAGTACCAGAAGAGAGACTAGATAACTGGGAGCTCCTAAAAATCAAACACTTATGTTCATCAAAAGACTTCAGTAAAAGAGTCAGAAGACATCCTACAGACTGGGAAAAATTTTTTGACTATGACAAATCTGATCAGCATCTAATCTCTAAAATCCACAAGATACTGCAAAACCTCAACAACAAAAAAATAAATAACCCAATTAAAAAATGGGCAAAGGATATGAATGAGCACTTTGTCATAGAAGATTTTCAGGTGACTAACAAACACATGAAGAAATGCTCAAGATCATGAGCCATTAGAGAAATGCAGGTCAAAACTACAATGACATATCATTTCACCCCAACAAGCCTAGCATTAATCCAAAAAACACAAAATAATAAACGCTGGTAGAGGATGTGGAGAGACGGGAGCACTTATACACTGTTGGTGGGAAAGTAAAGTGGTAGAACCACTTTGGAAATCGATTTGGTCCTTCCTTAAAAATCTAGAAATAGAAGTACCATAAGATCCAGCTATCCC
>NW_004443987.1:15091600-15092936 GCF_000243295.1 Trichechus manatus latirostris
TGGACATGGAGAATCAGGGGTGGAAAGGAGGAGTGTGCTGTCACAGTATGGGGAAAGCAATTAGGGTCACATAACAATGTGTGTATAAATTTTTGTACCGGAAAAATTTTTTAAAAAGCCTTAGGCTCAGGTTTATTACAAGTGTGATTTATTTTATTTAACTATTTGTTTGCTGGGTTATGCAAAGAAACTTACATTTATACTGTGTAAATATGGCAAACTTTGTTACCATATATTTTAATTCTTTAAAGACAGTTATTATTCATTTTAACATGGCTTCTCTTCAAATCAAGAAAACAGAATAATTTGTGCTAACAAGATAATGATTATTTCCTAAAATATTCAATAAATAGAAAATACTGTAAAAGCCAGTGATCAAAACTACAGTTTATGACTTCATGTAACCTGAATGAAAAAGGAAGATCTGATGTCTGTGTGTGTGTGTTTTTTCAGAAATCAGCTTAACACTTTTCTTTAATGGATTTTTTTCACCATTCATAAAGACTTGTCTGTAAATACTAAATATTTTGCTTTCTTGGTAAACAGGAATATGATAGTTTTAATGTTAGTAGAGTTTAACAAAAACAGCAAAGCTACAATAAATTTAAGTTAGAAATTCATCTGGCATTTGTTTACTTGTTTTAGAAATATGTCTTTGCTTTTCAGTGACAGTTTCGTTTTGCAGAAGATGAGGACAACTTTTTACCTTCCTCCAACCCTGAAATGTGCTTCAAGGCTGGTGTTTAAATCACAGCAAATATTTCCCATGTAGATATTATTTTAAACACAGAAATCTCCTCCACTCCTTGAGAACAAGAATCATTTGTGAACACTATACTTAGCACATAGTAGATACTTAACAATTCTACATCTCATATACTGTTTACGCAGAATATCTCTGTTTTAAGAAGCTTTATAGAAGGAATAACTAAACTTTATGGCCAAGTATATTATTGCTGTTCTTGTTAGCTGTCCAGAGTAGAATTGCTCCATAGGGTTTTTTTTAGCTGTAATATTCTGAAGCAGATTGCCAGGCCTTTCTTGTGTGGTGCCACTGGTGGGTTGAAACTGTCAACATTTAGGTGAGTTGTAGATGGCAAACCACTTGGCTCAAGTAAATTATTGTATAAATATAAAAGATTAAGTGTGAAATTTTTAGTATGCTTCTTGTTTAAATAAAGTAAATCATGAAATAACAATGTTTTCATGGTTCCCTTTGTAATAAGCTGGTACAGCAAGTATTATTGTGGTTTAAGGCCAAAAAACGGTATTTCTTTTTTTTTTTTATCTTTGCTATAATTCTTTATTTTTATTTTAAAATTTATTTATTTGCAGG
>NW_004443987.1:15106302-15107228 GCF_000243295.1 Trichechus manatus latirostris
ATCAGAAAGAGAAGGAAGAGATAGAGAGACGAGAAATTGAGCAATGAAGAAAGACAAAAGGGAAAAAGAGGGAAAAAAAAAACAAAACTAATCAAAAAAAAAAAAGCAACACTAGCTGTCAACGAATGGCACTCAGAGAGCCGCCCGTGCGGGCGTGCGGAATCCAAGCAGCCAGCGGCCCTGGGTCAAGAGACTGCGGCCCCGGGAAGCAGAGGAGCAAACGAACAAAGGCCCCGGGATCTCACCAGCGCTGCAGCCCAGACCTGGAAGCAGCCACACGCCCAAATGTAGCCCCACAGCCTCACAGAAAAGGGCAAAGACGGTGCTCGGAGTCAGGCACCCAAGCAAAAGGAGGGGGGAGGCAGCGAGTGGCAAGCGAGAATCCAAAAGAAGCAGAAAAAGAAAAAAGGGGGGGAAAAAAAAAGCAACACCTGCAGCCTACAAACGGTACCCAGAGAGCCGCCCGTCTGGGTGCACAGAATCCAAGCAGCCGGCAGCCCTGGGTCAAGAGCCTGCAGCCCCGGGAAGCAGAGGAGCAAACGAACAAAGTCCCCGGGATCTCGCCCGCGCGGCAGCCCAGACCTGGAAGCAGCCGCACACCCGAACGTAGCCCCACAGCCCCACAGGAAAGGGCAAAGACGGCGTTCGGAGCCAGGCACCTGAGCAAAAGGAGGAAGAGGCAGCGAGAGGCAAGTGAGAATCCAAAAGAAGCAGAAAAAGCAACACCAGCAGCCAACAAACGGCCCCCAGAGAGCTGCCCGCACGGGCGCGCGGAATCCAATCAGCCGGCAGGCCTGGGTCAAGAGCCTGTGGCCCCGGGAAGCAGAGGAGCAAACGAACAAAGGCCCTGGGATCTAATCAGCACAGCAGCCCAGGCCTGGAAGCAGTCGCATGCCCAAACGTAGCCCCACAGCCCTGTAGGAAAG